>NC_142360.1:20515129-20837629 GCF_059441175.1 Urocampus carinirostris | reverse complement strand
GCTGATGATAATTTTGATAAAATGATAATGAAAAAAAATATAATGACGATGAAAAAGACCATTTGTTCAACTGCAATTATGTGTATTGTTTTTTCCTTGTAGATCTGTAGTATTTGGTTCGTTACAGTCTTATACTCCGAGTTGATAAGGATGTCATCTTGAGGTAAATTTGACCCTTCGGTGCTTCATGATGGAGCTTCGCTACTTCAGTGATTTTCACGTATTATGAGGGCTTCTGGTCCATATTCACCCCAATATCCAAGGGATTACTGTATTTATTCAACCAACAATCATACAAGTTATTCCACAGAGAAACGTAAAAAAATCACATTGTCTAATTTTTAAAGAATGTGTTTACTCAGTATTGGTGGAAAATAAGTACTTGGTCAATAGGAAAAGTTCTTCCTAATACTTATTTACCCCGTGTTGTCATTGATAGAGGTAGAGGATCTTCTGAAAGTTTTCAATAGGTTTTTCACACGCGATGATTTTTTTGGCCCATTCCTCTATGCAGATCTCTTCTAGAACATAGATGTTTTAGGGCTGTTTTTGGGCAATACTGACTTTCTACTCCCTCCAAGAATTTTCTATGGCAGGGGTGGCCAAACCGGTCCTCGAGAGTCGCATGTCCGACAAGTTTTTGGAGTTTCTCTGCTCAAATAGGCGATTTCAATCACCTGGATCATTATCAAATGCCCACACAGCATGCTAACAAGCTGAAAATGGTCATCACCTGAGTTGGAGAAGAGAAACCGCCAAAACATGCAGGACATGCGGTTTTCGAGAACCGGCTTGGCCACCCCTGTTCTAGGGTGTTGAGATATGGACACATGTTAGGCCACTACAGGACCCTAGTATGCTTCTTTCAAAGCCAATCCTTTTGTTGCCCAGACGGCGTTTTGGGGATCATTGTAATGATGAAAGACACAGCCATGTTTCATCTTCAACCCCTTGCTCATGGAAGGTTTTACTTAAAAATCTTATGATACATGGTCTCATTCATTCTTTCCCTTTCAAGGATAAGTTGCCGTAGTCCCTTTACAGAAAAACAGACCCGAAAAATGATGTTTCGACCTAAAATGTATATTTTGCTTTCATTTGATCATATGACATTCTCCATTCCTGTTTTACACAATTCTTGTGCTCTCTAGCACATTTCAGGCAGGACTATTTCTGTACTAGTTTAAGCAGGAGGACACATCTGGCGCTGAATCTTTTGAATAGTGTGTTACTGATAGTCAATAGCCCTTGTTATTTTGGTCCCGGCTCTCTGTAGTTCACTCATGAGCTGCCCACGTGTGCTTCTGGGATTTCTTTTTCATTGAGGTCATTTTGACGTCAAGGAAGAGCACCAGATTGAATAAGATTATCAGTGTTATTGAATGTTTTCCATTTTTGTATAATTGCTCCTATCTTACTTTCTGAACACCAATTTAGAATTCAGTTTTTTTTAGCTTGGTGCAATTTTGTTTAAAGTGTCCTTTGACAGCTCTTTGGTTCTGGAAATTTGACTGTACAAGGTTGTGGACAGGTGTGTTTATACTGCTAAGCGGTTAAAACAGGTGCCATTAAAACAGGTAATGAGTAGCGGACAGAAGAGCCCCATAAAGAAGTTATAGCTTTGTGAGAGTCAGAAATCATTCTTGTTTGTTGGTGATTTAATTTTCCGAACTGTTTATCCTCACTGGGGTCATGAGAGTGGTTGATTCTATCCCGACTGACATTAAGCAATAGGCAGGGGATACCCAGGACCGATTGCCAGCCAATCACAAGGGCACACATAGACAAATAACCATTCACTCACACATTTGTTCTTAGGGACAAGTTGGAGTTATCAGTCAACCGGTCATTCAAGTTTTTGAAATGAGGGAGAAACCAAAGTCCAAGGAGAAAACCATCACAGGCACAGGGAGAATAAGTAAGATCCTTACCAAGAGGCCAGCAACTGGAAATGAACCCGATACCTCCTAACTGTGAGACGGACGTGCGATCTGTGCAGCCCTTTGAGACTCTTTGTTATTAAGGGCTATCTAAAGAAACAGGACTTGACTTGACTTGACTAACCAGTCATCCACTGTGCCGCCCATCAAATACTCATTTTCAACGATAATCTGGAACATTATTTAAAAGTCAGATAATGGAGATTTATTTTCACATCCTGTCTACCATGGTTGAACTATACAACCTATGACGACAGTACAGGCATCTAACCCTTTCTAGGGGGATAACTTGCCAATATTTTGGTTGACAAAATCATTTTTTAACCCACTGCAATTCAATAAGATATACAACATTTCCTGTTTTACACACAAAGCCAACAATTTCAGGTATTATCCAACTATTTATTTTCTGGTGTGGACCAATCGTTTACTTCTGGTGTGATAGAGGAGGAAAGAACCAAACAAAGCTTCAGTCCTTGAGAACTTCAGTTTAAAACCTAGTGTAGACCCAAGTGTACAAATACGTATGGCAGTAACTTTATTTATGACAACTAAGAGATGGGTATGTTTAAAATCCAGCCTTATCCTAATGCTATGTTTTGGGCTTTAACACAATGTATGTAATGTACTTTTTAAATGTTCACAATATTAGAATACTGTATTACACAGAAAAATCTAACTGAAAGCCCCTGATCTCAAGCGGGTGGCAGACAGGATGTAACGCATCTGTACCATATTAGAGAGGCCTGTCTATCCAACACGGCTACAAGGTTATATTACATCTACAGCTGTGAGTCTTCTCCAACCGACATTTCACACATCCTCACGCCCATCTTCACAGTTCAAATCGTGGGTGGGAATGAAAATGTTTTTCCCCATGGAAGCACTACAGACAGGAGAAGCTATTCAGCGTTGCCCGCGAGGTCACGCTAAAGTTGGAGAGGGGTTGACACAACGCAAGAACCATCAAAGGCCTCACAGACGCAAACCGAGGTCGGGGAATTCAGGTGGACATTTATCTTGCAGGTTATAGCCAGCAGGTCTGTGAGAGAATTTGGACAATGCCACCAGATTCTCCACCCTCATTGAGTATGAAGGTAGGATCACCTGCCTAAAACTGTGATGATCACAGACCTAGTTATGAGAGAAAAAAGTGAGTAACTTATGAAACGTACAAGTTGTGCAAATTCCAAAAAGTAATCTCACGGTCAAGCTTGAAATACTAGACATCCGTGCTGGACATTTGTCGGTTAACAGACAGGATCAACTCAAAGGGCACAAACACACTCATGCAACAGATCCCTTACTACGCTCGTATATTCTAATCAATCAATAACAAACAGGTCATTCCTTTCACACTATCTTGGGATAGGCCGTAAATTAGCATCACCCGGATGATCACGTAATCCTCCTGATCTCTTGAGCAATTCTGGCTGAGGAGATAGTGACTAAGCAACCACGGAATATTGCTCTTCTCTTTCTTTATGTGACTCTAGTGCTTAAGTGCAGCAGACTGCCAGACAATGATTGCTTAATGTGCTCTGCTTATCAGTAGTCCCAGATGGGGAAGACAGAAGTTTGTGAAACAGTTGTTTAATGCTTGGGAACCCTGACACCAGTTGAGAGTAATAAAGTACGAAAAAAGGAGCCATTATTCCAAACACATGTTCAAATTAGGGTGTGTTTTATATGTGGAAGTGATCTAGAACAAGGGTGGGCAAACTACAGCCTGCAGGCTGTATGCCAAATAAAAATGGGTCAAAATATAGCTAATTAAAAATATTTTTGGGGGGTTACCAGCTTCGTCCCCATTGTCACTTTGTGTGTCCACACCAAAATACTACTACAGAAATACTACTACAATACTACAGAATTACTAAAAACAAAACATTGTCTTAAAAACAGGCACCTAATATAGTAATTTGCTTTAATTCTGAAATACATTCTAAAGAAACACTACAAAATACTACTGCAGTGGTACTATAAAGAAAAAACTACTACATAAATATTTGAACAGAAACACTACATAAATACAACTACAGCAATATTACAAAAAAATAAAATAAAGAAATAATACAAGAATATTACTATGGAAATACTACCGAAATACAACAAAAATAAATAGAAAAATACTACTTTGGAAATACTAAGAAACAGATTGACAGAAATACTACAAAAATACAACTACAGTCAAACTATGATACAAAAATTATATCAAAGATATATTATGGCAGAATTACTCTAAAAATACAACTACAGTAAAACTACAAAAACAATTCATATATATTACAAAAAAAAACTATTGTGGCAATACTACAGCAGACTATAACAGTAATACTATAATACATAAGTACTACTACAGAAAAAAATACACCATGGATACTACACAATTACAACTACAGTAATAGTACAACAATATTTAAGGGATACTAAAAAAATACTACAGAAATACTATAGAAATACTACAAAAATACCTCTACGGAAATACTACAAAAATACTACGACAGTAACACTATTATATAAAAATACTACCAAAATCTTATGACAAAATTATTATGACAGAAATATTAAAAAAATACTACCACTGAAATAGGACAGAAATACTCTAAAATGTAACAGTAATACTATAAAAATACTTCAGATATACTACAAAAAAATCTACTATGGTAACAATACTAAAATACTACTGCAGAATACCACAAAAATAAAACTACAGTCATACTACAAAACACTATTGAAATACTACAAAAATTAAACTTAAAAATACTTTCTAATGCTAAAAAAAAACTGTAATACTACAAAACTAAATATCAAATGAAGTGCTTAAAACAGGGACCTCATGGATTATTTTGCTTTAAATGCTAGCATTTAGAAACTAATTGGATGAAACCAATCTATTAAAAAGCAAATATAAAGAAATATAACATAAATATGTTGAATAGATTATTGTATCTCCTAAATTGTAAGGTATTCATCAGATTTAAGGTCATTAACTATCATCACCTCCTACAAAGAGCTCAAACACTTCCTGTTGTTTTCACACACTGTCAGCACCCACCTCAATGCACTGTGTCACGAGTGACGCAAGCAAGAACTTCATCAAATCAGACTCACGATGACGTTTTTTCCGAACAATACAGTTAACCAATAATATCATGCTCCTCCAAACTAATATCTTTCATCTATAAGTACTTTTTTGTATTCCACAGACTATAGCAGTTTTTTGTTTCTTTTTTAAGTTTTTGGAAGATGATGGACCCATGCGGGGAGAAAGGAACTGGAAACAAGGGTGCTCAATAAAGGAATTGCATTTAATGACAAAACTAGGACCAAAGTAACGACTGAACAAGGAGGCACAGAGCAAATGGCAGGTCCAAACAAAATTATACCAAGTACAAACAGGAAAGAAAGACCAACACAGGAAATGGAAAAAGGCAAGGAATAAAGTAATAAAGAAACCACAAACAAACTCAAACAAACCTGGTGTGCTAGTGGAAGTGAAAATGACAATGAAAACCAGGATGATAATGGCAGACTGAATGAAAACAATTAATAAATTTGTCCTTTTAAAGGGTTCCGGATAATCGGGCACAGGCATGCAATAATTGGGTACCCCTGTGCACAGTTCAAACCCTGGTTGGGGCCCTCTAGTGGTAGGAAGTCTCTCAGACGCAAACAAAAATGGCCATTTGACTGAAGTTTTTTTTTTTTTTTATTGAGTAAGACAAGTACGAAATAATCCCCGGTATAAGCAAAATCATTTGCTGTGGCAATTATAAACAATTATTTATTACTAAGAAAAAATATACTTGAAATTACCAAACCTGTATTCTGTCTACCGTATCATAGGATTTTGCGCACTTTATGTATAGTTTTCAGAGAAGAAAAGTAAAAAAGATAATAAAATGAGAAAAAATATTCTTAGAAAAAATGGTAAAGCACAAAAACACATTCAGATTAATATTGTTTGCCAATGGGATAGTCATTAAAACACACACACACACACACACACACACACACACACACACACACACACACACACACACACACTTAAAATATATCGATTACATCTCTAGTCATAATTTTCTTCATTTTTTTGTTTTGTTTACAATAAAGGAGAAGTCACAATCGCATACCTAAGATGAGGCAAAGGCAGAAAAGGAACGCACGCCGTCCACAAGGGCAGGTAAACTTATCTCATGCAGCTTTTGATGATCGAAGCACGCAACCAAGACCAAACAGTAACAGTGTCTCCCAGCGACACAGTGAGCAAAGTTTCAAGTACTCCAAGCAGAAATGTGCGCTACACAAATTACTGATTACTACAATCGCCATCTGATTTTCTACAGAACCCGCCGGTATGATTCTTGTTGTCATCCTGTGACGTCACAACTCTAGGGGATATGAAGTCAATCAGTCAACTTTGAGAATGAATCTTTTGAGTAAGATTGTTCATGGAATTTTTTGGAACATATTTGCATGATTGTGGGGAGGAACACTACACATTCTGTGCCTGATTAAAAAAAAAGTATAATCCTTTTAAAGTAAGAAAACAAACAAAATGGGACAAGGACACGTGAAGGAAATGGATGCACCTATGTGTTTAGGGGAAAGGTGTGCAGTTGTTATGGACGGACAAGTTAAGGCTTGCCTTCTAAGAGACACATGTTCACTATTGTTAAGCCAATCCCTTTTCTGCCCAGAGATCAATGTGTCCTGTTTTAAGTCACCCACTTGCTGTCAGACTTCAGAATGATGAGTGGGGGGGAGGGGGTCTACTGGGTGGGCGAAGGCGGAGGACTGAAATAACAGCTGAGGAATCTTAGGAAGCAGTATGCAAACTTTTGCATTTTCATTCCAGTAGAGATAGGGGGTAATGGTTAAGAATCAGGAGCCTCCTTCAGGAGGTCTATGGCTTGGTACAGGTGAAATGATTTCACACGTACCAGATAGATTGCCACTGGATCAGAGATATTCTCCTCAACAGGCCTCAGGTGGTGAGAATAGGGAAGACAACATCATCCCCTCTGGTCCTCAGCACAGGTACACCATAAGGGTGTGTGATCAGCCCAGCAGTTGTGAAATTTGCTTATGGCACTACAACAAGACCGGCATTAATAGTGGCATACTGTTGTTGATGGCAACAATAAGACCAAATACATAAAGGAGATGCACAAGCTCACACGGTGGTGCTCAGCAAAAAATCAGCTGCTGAGCACTGAGAAGACAAAGGAGGTCATTGTGAACTTCAAAAGGTCCAGAAAGATTGATCACGACCCCCCTCCATCTGAATGGAGAAGTGTTGGAGCGTATGGACAACAACAAGTTCCTGGGTCTCAACGTCTCATCAGACTCTTCAGGGTCTACCAACACTTGCCACCTGGCGAAGAAGGCTCAGCGAAAGATCTTTTTAATCCACAGAAAACTCTTCAACTTCCAAAGAGCAAATATTGAGAACATCCTCTGATCAATGTCACCACGTGGCACGGCAGCTGCATGGCACAGGAGACAAAACACCTGGCATGGGTGGTTAGGAGGAGAGCAAAAGCCTTTGCCATGGATCGCACATACTGTTTCATCAGGAAAGCGGTACAGGAACATCTGCACCACCACTAACCACTTGCCTTTTTGTATTTACATATTTCATTTTACTGTATCCTCTTTTCAACTTCTTTCTATAAACATTGTTCACTGGAGTTGCAAAAATAAATAAATTGGCATTTATGTTCATGACAATAAAGACAATGTCGAATCTTTTGAATCTAGTTTTTCTTCAATTTTACTACCACGGTTCTGTGACTCTCCACCCCCACTGACACGATCAATCAACCAGAAACCTGGCTGGGTCGTATGCGGTGGTGGACAATGTTTGGGTGGAGAACTTGTGAAAGACAGCTGCCCCTCCATTCACCCCAGCAACTGCACCAGCTGACACATGTCCTCTCTTGTGGGCCACCAGGTGCCAAACACTTGCTGGGGTTTTACAGAAGGTGCTGACTGACGGAGTAAAGAAGCACTAAATCTGGTGGGTCAAAATGAAAAGCCGCGGCAGGTAAGATCTGGAACACGGAATCAAAAAGCAGGATGCTGAGTTTCACAGCAGGGTAGGAGTGGGTGGGATGGGTGTGGAAAACAAGATAAGCAGGACAAGAAGTCAGCTGTCAGATTTACAGCCGGTGACAGACGTGCAAGGGAGGAGGTGGCTCGGGCACAGTGGTGTGATTGGCGGCGTAAGGGAACGTGGGCGGGCACTTGTCAATCACGCTGTTGAGCCAGGCCTGGGACACACCTTCTCACCTTTGAGTCTTCTGACCTTTTACAATGGGGGACTGAAGTCATATTATGACTAAAGCAGGATGGGGATATTGTCATTCTGCATATAAAAAGGACTGTTGGTCCCCCAATATAGATCACCTTAGTGATAAAGGCACAGGTGGGTCACTCAAAGACTTTAGTGCTACCGATGCATTTTATGGGCCTTTGAAATATGCCTCAAGGCTCACCCACCTTTAAAATCTCAATGAAGCTGCAACTCTCATTAGCATCAAGAGGCAAAGAGTGAATAGCAAATGAAAGAGACCACTCTAAAGGCAAATGAAGAAATACAAATCTTACAGTTTACTAATCACAGGGGAATTTTATGCAAAAACGTTTATTCATAAGATCTGACTTAGTAGTTGTTTTAGACCAAGATCAGCAAAGTACTTTTTATTTCACGGGCCATTTTGAACAAAAAATAAACTCAGACCTAAAAAAAGATCAAATATATTTCCTGTGCCATAAGCTTGTAAAAGTATTCAAATAAATACAAAAATAATACTTCCAATTATTATTTTACTGTATCTTTTCAAAAGAACTGCACATAATTTGGAACGGTTTTACTCGATGCTGCCATCTCCTGCCTTGTGTCGTCATTGCAGCATTCGTTAAGCTCTTTTTGTTGCGCATGCAAGTATGTGCATTTCTTAGATGCACTCAAATAGACATTTTCTTTTTTATCTTTCTCAGGGTTTTCGGTTAGCATTTGGTCCGTGCTTAAAACAGGCCTTTTCTTACTTTCAACATTTTCATGCTACACTAACAAATAGAAACAAAGAATGGAGCTACTCTTCACTCTCACACTGCCACATTGTAAAAATGTGGATTAAAAAAATAACGTGAAGGTGAAACCCCATCTGACTTTTGCTATGTCTTCTAAATCCCTGGTGCTCTAGTGATTGAACAGTGAATCTAGGTGTATCATTATTTTTATTATTATTAATATTATCATCATAGTTATTCGTATCATTATTATTACTAATGTTACTATTGGACCGGCCTGCGAGAATATTGTCGGACATTGAACCTGGTCCATGGTACAGAAAAGCTAGCGGATCACTGAGTTACAAAACTCCCCTGTGGTCAATTTGTTTTATTTGTAACAGGCCTGTTTTGGTCACCTGAAAATATTTCTCAAGACTTATGCGAGTTAACGGGCAAAAACGAAATCTTAGTTTAACAAAACTATTCAAACGTAACAATAACAGGTGGATAATACAAAAAAAGTCAGCGAGTGAGCAACTCGGCAGACCCAAACGCAATGATTAACATTTTAGGCTCAACCGGCCCAAAATTCGGATGGGGTCGAGCTTGGGTTCGGGATTAAAATATGACCTTTTGGCTAAAGTGGTAGAAAAACCTTTACCACTTGCAAAAGGCTGCTCGTTTAACAGTGGTCTGACTTTTCGTTATTAAATCAACACAACAGCATATTTCCTTGTTTTAGGGCTGTTGCCGCGATCGCATTGGTTCGCTACCGCCTTCTTCCTGATGTTTCCTAAGGTCTGCAAGAAGGCCTTGATGTTGCCAAATCAGATTGCCTAAACAGCTTTCATGAAGACTGATATCATGCATCTGGGCCAGCAGAACTGATTCAGTAGATTTCTGAGCACAGCAACATCTACTGGCTGATATGTGATTGGTCAAATGCTTTAATATGAAAGCACACATGTGGAAGCAGTACAACTAGTGGGGAAGCAATGAAAGGAAGCTGTCCGAGAATTTGGATTTATTAGTGGTGGACAAAATATAAAAAACATCACATGATTCTGTTATTTTTAAGGCCAGCAGAGAAGGCCTTGCAGGCCATCACGGCCCACTACTGCATCAGTTAATGCTGCCGTGGCTATTTGGGCTTTATACAAAATAGGGTAAGCTCTCTGTTGGCTGAATTATGGTAAAGAATGCACTTTTCAGAAGTTAGGGTAAAATAGCAGGACTTTGTTTCAGTAATATCATGTAATGGGCAGCACGGCGGTGCAGTGGTTAGCGCATCCGCGGCAGTTCTGAGGTCATGAAATCAAACCTTCCTGTGTGGAGTTTGCATTTTCTCCCCGTGATTGCGTGGGTTTCCTCTGGGCACTCTGGTTTCCTCCCACATTCCAAAAACATGCAAGTCAGATCAATTGGCTGGTCCAAATTGTCCCTAGGTGTGAATGAGCTAGCGAATTGTCTGTCCCTGTGTGCCCTGCAACTGGCTGGCAACCAGTTCAGGGTGTCCCCTGCCCACTGGCCAAAGATAGGATGGGCTCCAGCACCCCCGCGACCCTACTGAGGATAAGCGGTGCAGATAATGGATGGATGGATGGATATCACGTAATGGAAACATATTTTTGGATCCTCCTTCTCCATTTGTCAAGCTGTCACATGAAACAACAGGATCCATCCAGTGACCACAGAGCACGGGTGAAGAACTGCACAACAGGAGCAGGTGTGGGAGAACATACCCCATCCATCCCATCCACATCTGCACTTCACTTCCTCCTGCACGTATCATGCAGCTGTTACCCCTCGCGACCTTTGGCGCATCGTTCACAGCCGGATTGAAAAGTGCGGAGTGGGCCGAAGTTCTCAGGAGCGCCACTCGGCCGGAGCTTATTTTGGTCCGGCTCGCTCAAATAAACGAGCCAGAACGTGGCGGCCGCAGATGTGGGCCTCTGGCTGGCCAACCTCTCCTCCTGTGAGTCCTCCTCTCACACATGGAGAACGAGGGAAACAAGTAAGCGGGGGCGTAGCGAGAGACTCAGCCAAAACCTACAGAGGTTAGAACCGGACCAGTAGAACTGCTGCTTATAATCTGTCGGGTCTTTCCCACGCCTGAAGGCCTCGTGTGTGTGCAGCCGGCAACACGCGGGCTTGCCAGAATGTGTTCACGTCTGCAGTCATCCTTCCACTTCGGGAGAGGAGGCGGGGTAAAGTTGAGCTTCTCCCTTTTCAGTGACTGGAAACAGAGAGGGGGTTTTCCGCGCATTTCGGTCAAAAGGCGAAGGTTTAAAAACAGGAGGGTGAGAAGAATTCTTTTAACCTACCGCCTTCCAAACGGTTTAGGTTTTGTTCATTCCGAGTTTGACAGCTGATTAAATTGGACTAATGGGCCGAGGGCGCTGGGATGGAAGTCGCAATGTGGCTGTTGCTCAAGAAACACTTGTGGGAATAACCCGCGACCTTTCTTCAACAAATTAAGAGCAACTTGCATGAAAGTGAACAAGTGAACATTAAATTTTCATGGGAGGTCAAAATTGCTCTGCCACCCAATTTCAGATACAGTTTTCAGTAAGTGTCGTCTGTTTTGTTGACTTTGATCACTAAAATAAAGTCGCTATCTTGCTTCCTGCACATTCTTTGAGCTTATTTGAGATGACTATTAAGGATCTTTTAATGTCAATCAACTGGTATAAATTAATGATTCCATTCTGCACGTACCTTGGCTATATCACACTTGTTTACAAACACAGAAAGGGTTTTACAGCCGCGATTTACATGTATAATTTGAATTAAAATGGCAGTCTCCTGGCATTTTGGTGTAATACACCTGTCCAAAAACACTAGGAGGAAACAATGTTGCTTCACATGAAAACGCCATACAAACCAATACCAGCTGCCGTTAATCACGAGGGAAGAACAAACGCAATAGTAAAGTTAAGCCACCAGAGCAGGAGTGTCAGCGTCACTTTTAAGCACTTGTTTTATTTTTCTCGGTTTAATGCGTGGTCTTTAGAGTCAGACTACAGAGAAAAACATGGGAACAATTTGAAGCACCCAAAATGTAAGCACTTTTCCAAACTTAAAAACATGACATTAAAAATCAAGCATTCTCAGGGATTTCAAGCACCCGACGAACCCTGTCAAGAGTAGATTTTGAACTTTACCTCAAAGTTAACTCAGAGTCAAGCTAGCTTTGAAGTTTTAACTGTTAAATAAAGAAAAGCGAGTTGAGTATGAGCTTAAAATCTACTATGGCTCTCGAGTTAACTCCGACAATTCCAACCTAAAAGTTGCTTTTAAGTCACACTGTTGAAACAAATTCAACTTCTTGGATGAAGAAGCTTTAGAGTTTTAACTTTTGACAGAACAGGTGAATACATTTACTGACTTAACCGAATACAGGTTTCCACCGAGATGTAAAAGTAAGGTTTATGGATAAAATTATAAGGGGAAGCGAACAAAATCATTACAGAGTGGAATTAAGGAGCTAAAGTCTTTTTTTTATTCTCATGACCAAAGACTCACTAAAAGAGCAAACTAATAATAAATAAATGAAAAAAATATTTTTGATTGTCACAAAATGTTTCCTATTTTCCATTTTAACAAATTTTGTTCTTGTTTTAGTTGAGAATTTTACGATTACGGACTGTACAAATAAAAATAGCCTGACTTATTGTATTTTACTACTTTTCATCGTCATTCCAAGTAATTCAAAATGTTGAAAATATAGAAAAACTATAAAAATATTATCATAAAAAGCAAAATTGTATGCGATGGAATGCATATAGTTTTACCAACTATTATTTGTCTCAAACCAGAAAAATAATGTTAGGATGAGAAACATTGTGCACCATCTGCCATGATAAGATTTACCGTGATGTTTGTAACAAAAACAGTTTTATATGTCTCAGACCAGTAAAAAAGGCACATTTGACTCTTCTTTTTTTACTTTTTGGGAATAAAGTGCAATTGCACCTCCACTACACTAGGGTGCAGTGGTGTTCTCATTGGCAGAATGTTTTGTTTGCATCTATCCGCACTGCATTAAGCACAGAGTATAGGCATTAAGTATTAGGTGTAGTCACTAAAGTGACACCAGGAAAAAAATATTTAACACGGATGAAAAGAAAGGCGAAGAGAGACGGGATAAAGAGACGAACAAAAGTCCCCCAAAGGGCCTTTATAAAAAAAAAAAATCCAGCTGTTTTTGTCTTACTTTTAGTACTACTGCTTCGGGACTCGCAACACAATAGAAAGAATGGGAGTGGAGAGAAGATTTGGAGAGTGATTTCATACACATTCCAAGTTTTTTTCTGTTTATGTAGCCTGAAAATGTTGTAAGTGATAAAAGGCCTATCTAAATACAATCCAAACGCCTACCCAAAGATAAAAAAGAAGAATTTATTGATACTTGAGGAGTGAGCTAACTTTAACCCAGGAGATGGCGGAAGTGAGTAGCAAGCTGCAGACACCACTTTTAACTTATAAATGAATAAATTTTACTTTGCTGATTTTGACTATCGCGGGATCTTTTTGGAATCTAACATCCGCAAAAAACGGGGGACTACTGTAATGCAACATTATCAAAACAATCCTTCAAATGAATCATATGTTCTGCCAATGGTGCCGTTTTTATTGATTCTTTGATTGATTGATTGATATCAGTGCAGAAAAACGTGATTTTTGGTTGCCGTGCAACCTGAGAAATTGGGAAGTCATTTTAAGTTGATAAGAGTGGCAAGATGGGTACCAGCTGAAATGGATTTGATTTCAAAATAAATCTTGTTCATTGTTGCGAAAGAATAAGCGCTTGATTAATCATCATACTGTGCTTAGATGAGTAAAGTGTGTAAAAAATAATGGCTTTACTTCTCCTTTACACAGTCTGGAGTCAATTTGCATAAGTGCTCATCAAACCCTCCGTCACCTACGCCCTCGCCCTGTTCAAACGAGACGAAATTCCTCCTACGCACGCCGCCGCGGTTCTACCCATGCCTACACATGTATCTGTCAGTTTGCACACATCCATCACCCCTAATGAATGCTCAATCAAACGCCGACTAACCCCCCTTCAGACACACCGACAGACTCCACAAATACAAGACAGCAGCCCACTCACCTCCTACACTCTCACACACTCGCCTACACACACCCTGCCTTGCTCCGCCTGCCATGTCAGCCTAAATCGGTGCTGAGTCAGCAATCAGCCACTGGCCCCCTTTGTGTGTGTATTCAGGCCTCCAGCGGTTCCAGGAACAGCGTGGAGAAGTGAGGGAGGAGCAGGGGAGAAGCGGCTGTGTCTTCTTCAACTTCTAGCAGTAGCGGGCCATTCATTTCGCACCTAGGCCTTCAGCAGTTTTGGGGAGTAATGAGTTAAATGGGAACATCATCTGCATTGACCATTGGCTGAGTTGGGAAGCTCTGTCATCTCTTTCAGTGTTATGTATTTGGTTGTGCATCATCAGTAGGGAATAGTGGCCAGCGCTTGGGGTAGAGGGCGTGGCTTATGCAAGAACAACGATATCAATAGGGCAAACCCAAGCACAGCATGTACAGTAAAATTGTGATTTTTTTTTATTTGTAAAATTATTTTTGCCATACACCATGCCTCAAGGAAAAAAAAGAGAATGTATTGGACATTACCCAGAAATCAAAAAGGAAATATTTGAGGGTCTGAGGACAAAATTTATATGGAGTGTCTCGACTGTAAGTTCTTAACTTCTCTAGATTGCAAAGGCCAATAAATATGAAGGCCTCACCTCTTCAACAGGGTGGTGTACACGTTTTCTTCTTTTTATTTTATCATGTACCTATTTGTAATCAGTTTCAGGGGGTCTGCTTCAATGTGCGTATTTTCAGTAATTTTTAAATGGATAGCAGTGGCGGGCCAAGAGGGCCTGCAAGGCCTTCTCTGCTGGCCTAAAAAATACCTGAATCATGTCATGTTAATTATATTTTGTCCATAAATACTTAATGAGGGCAGCACGGCAGCTTAGTGGTTAGCGCGTCCGCGGCACACAATTGAGGTCATGAGTTCAAATTCAGCTACCAGCCTTCCTGTTTGGAGTTTGCATGTTCTACCCGTGATTGCGTGGGTTTCTTCCAGGCACTCTGGTTTTCTCCTACATTCAAAAACATGAATGTCAGGTTCATTGTCCCTAGGTGTGAATGAGCGAATGAGTTGCCTTTTTCTGTGTGCCCTGCAACTGGCTGGCATTCAGTTCAGGATGTCCCCTGCCTACTAAGGATAAGCGGTGCAGGGAATAGATGAATTGAATACTTATTGAATAATTCAGAATTGTCTGTCGGCTTATTTTCAGTGCTTACCCCTCGTTGCGCTGCTTGCAGATGTGTGCGCTCTCATATTTAACCATTTAACCTATCTCATTTTAGCCATTAGTTGTTGTTGGCTCAAATGTACCCGGAGGCCTTCACAAAAAAATCCGAAGGCCCTGGCTTGAAAAATCAGTCTATGAGAAAGCTGTTGGTTCAGAATTCCAAATGGGGTTTGGGGACGTCAACAAATTCACCAACTATGGTTGGTTAGGAGGTAGTCATCCACAAAACCGTTCTCTCCAACAGCAGTTTAACAAAGAAATAATACTGCTGTGTTGATTTCTGAATGAAAGGTCAGACAACTCAGAAATGAGTAAGCTTGGTCCGCCACTTTCAGCCTAGAGGTAAGACCTCAAGCCCTAGCCCAAGCCCGAGCCGATCTGAATTATGAGCCGGTTGTACCTAATATGTTAATCACTAGGTCAGGTCAGCTTTATGTGTCTCACATCCTTGCAGCGGTTCTCCAACAACTCACAGTCTGCTTGTGAGTCCCCCGAGCTCTCAGAGAACAGGGTGTGCGGTGGGGGCTGGGGTCAGCCCAAATCACTTCTACTCCACCTGAGTCCTCACAAAAAATACGAAATTTCACTTCCACTAGAACCGGTTCGTTTACAGATCCCTAATTCAGACTGGAGTGAAGGTGTAGGTGTAAATTGCATGGTGCCCCACTGCTAGATAGTTACTTTCAGAGTAACATGCTACTTTTGGGTGTCGGTAATCTGAGGGGATGATGCATTTACTTTTGAAACAAGATAACTAGTAACTGTATCTTATTACTATTTTCATTAACGTTCCCAACACTGACCTTCTAGTTGTCTTCTAGAAGGGACAGATGGGCTGAGAGGGAGCTCCTGGGCAGGTAGTCATCCACAGAATTTGGGGCCTCTTTGGGGGTCTCGCCAGGGTGTAAATGGCTATTCAATGAAAATCCGAGGGGGGTCATTGTCACTAAAGACTTAGCTTCTCTCCCCCTCCGGCGTAATGCTGAGCGGGCGCAAGGCCGGCCCCGTCATTGCTTCCAAACCCACCTGCAGGAATGCAGTCCCAATGAATATGTAACATGTCAGCAAATGGAACGGCATCTGCCATGCGAACACACACAGGCCTCCTCAGTGAATATGAATGATGGCTACGAATTTGCAGATGAAGCCGAGGAATCTCGGCTGAGACTGAGCAACAGGAACTGTCGGTTTACATGCAAAGATGCATCTGGAGTCAACAGATGCCCAGATATTAAAGGATGGTGTTGAGGTAACAGAAAGAAAGCAGGTTGTCACCACATTTATCGTCAAGTCAGCTCACACTTTAATGGAATTAGGTTGAGGTTAGTTTTACTATTGTCTCTACTGATGAAACATGTCTTTTTAAAGGAAGGGTAAGCAAAGAATGGACAGGAGAGTACCAAACCACAAAAATATCGATAAGTATCAAGTATCAATCTCTACCTGCCTTAAAAATAAAGTTACATAGTGGCATTAACATAGAGAGAGAGATTACACGGGCAGAGGTATTGTAACCACTCAATATAGTATGTCACAAAAGGGAGCACACCCCTCACATTTCTGCGGAGATTTCATCTTATTGTTTAATTGAACAGCAATGAAGAAACATCACGTTCACACAATTAGAGCACGTCTGTGTAAAGCTTATAAATTTAGTGTTCCACACAGAAAATTCAAAATATAGCCATTAGTAGCTAAATCCCAGGTAACAAAAGGAAGTAAACCCTTAAGTAAAAGTTCCTAAAGTTACACATTTGATGTAGCCACTATGATTTTGTAATACAAACTGTATGTATAACTACGTATCAAGTTTCAAACCTTTAAAGCAGGGGTCATCAACCACCAGTCACAGACAAGCACTGTGCTTTTGGTCATTTAGAACCAAGCCGCACATGAAGAAAAAGTAGCATTTTTTTTTTGTTTGTATTGGTAATTTTTTTTTTAAATGCATGCATATTTGTATTATTCAGGGTTGGCAACCTGCAGCTCTTTAGCGCTGCTGAGTGGCTCCCTGGCACCCTTCCTCTAAATTTTTGGCCCAAACCATGTGAATACTAATCAGAAAAGCATCCAAGAGGCTCATGATCCCAGAGGTTGACCTGCAGGAATACACAACTTAGGTGGGACAATCTGTTACAATCTGCAACTATTATTCGTACTCTGCGTAAATCAGCGAGAAGAAAGCCCTTTCTGAAAGAATACCATAAAAAGTCCCGGTTTTTGCATGAAGTCACATGGGAGACAGAAATAACACCTGGAAGAAGGTTCTCTGGTCAGATGAGACCAACATTGAACTATATGGGCTGAATGCATGGTGTTACGTTCAGCAGAAGAGTAACCCTGCTCATAACACTAAAAACACCATTCCCACTGTCAAACATAGTGGTAGCAGCATCATGCTCTGGGGTTGCTCTTCTTTAGCAGGGACTTAGATGATGGTTAAGGTTGAGGGGAGGCAAAATGCATAGTGATACTGGCAGAAAATCTGCAAAAGACCCGAGAATAGGGCACAGGTTCGACCCCAAAGTTAAAGAAAAATCTACAATAGAATGGTTTAAAACTACCAATATAAAGGTGTTAGAATGGTCAAGTAGAAGTCCAGACCTCAATCCTCTCAAGCTTTTGTGGGAAGATATGAAAAAAGCTGTGCATAAACGATCACCACCAAACCTCAAGGAACTTGAGCTGCCTTATAGGAAAGAATGTTTAAATATTTCTGTTTCAAGATATGCAAAATAAATTTCGACACACCCAAAAAGAATGGCTGTGATCACAGCAAAAGGAGGTCTTACAAAACATTAACTCAATGGGGGGGCAATATTGTTGTGAGCACAATATAACATTCCAAATACATTTGGTTTGGTTTTACAACATGTTGTTGATTCTTAGAAAACCTATTGAGTTTTTTTTAAATCTATAAATCGGAGCCTGAAATTTGGCAATATGTCAAAAGGTTATCGGGGTGCCAATACAAAGCATTCTAATGTGTCTATTTCCCTCCACACCGCCGGTTAGCGCGTATTCCCACGTCGCAGGCGAGTGATAAAGCAGGAGAGGAAACGAAGGCAACAGGACGACGGTAAAAAAGTGCCGGCGAGCAGAGAAGAGATGCGGTGCTCTTGCCAGGGACTCCGTCTGGGCTTCTGTGATGAGCCTGATGGTTCCGTGTCAGTGTGGTTATTATGTGGGTGCGCGCTCGGAAGCGCTTTCAGCCCAGACGGACGTGAACACACATAGCAGCGCGTGTCAGGAGGCCACCCACGCCCGACGGCGGGAGAGTGCCAGGCCGTGACACACGGAGCGTGGTGAGGTGACAAATTCGAAAAAGGATGGACGGCTGCCTTCTCTCCCCATGTCAGTCACGTCTCACTCTTTTTCTTTCCACTTGGCCGCTTACACTCTTCTCCAGCGAGGAAAAGCATTGCATTTCAGATATGAACCGTATTTTCTGCACTACAGGGCTGAGGACAGGTACCGGGCAGTGGATCGTTTGCTACAGGAATGCCCAGAAAGAAAAAAATGTACCTTCTACACGGATAAAAATTGGGTGCGTGTTATACAAGGGTTTTACGGTAGTAAGTCGCCGTAATTGAGCAATGTTGGATCAGTCGACGAATATCGCTCATCTCATTTGCGTTAGATGCAACAGGAATTGAACTTGGTTCTGTCACGACGCCAGAAACGGAGACAGGACCCAGTAGCGTTCGTTTACTCAGTTTTATTGATAAGAGGGAGAGAAGGACTTGCTTCCACGATCCGAGGATCGACGGACACGTGTAGCAGGTGGCAGGAACGTGGAAGTGGCACTTCCGTGTCGAGCGAGGATGGTCGAAGATTGGCAGGAAATACGAGTCGTTACCTGCGACGGGAGAGCAAGGGCGGTGTCAAGTTCGGAAACAAGGTCAGCAACAGGTGTCAGGAAGGTAGCGGGGTAAAACAGGTCGGATATCGGGAAGGCAGAATGGGGCAGAATCAGGTCCGGAAACAGGTTGGCAACGGGTATCAAGCAGAGAAAAACAGGGCAGGAACGGAGTCTGAATGTGAGAGTTTGCCGAGCTGACAGCAACGGTTAGCACAACGATCTGACAGGGATTTCTTGAAAGCTGGGGGCTTAAGAGGAGTTCATCAGCCAATCAGCTTTCAGGGCTGTTGGCGCCAATTGAGCAGTCACAGGTGCTCTGAATCGGCAATCATGACAGGTTCATGGCAGTGAGAGCACCAAATCCTAACCGTTAGGCCAGTGTTTTACACCACTGGTGCGAGATATTGTCAGGTGTGCCGTGGGAAATTAATTAATGTGCGTGCCTGTGCGGTCTAGCACACAACAAAGTAGTCATGTAGTAATCTTCCATATCATAAACGTCAGCAGTAACAGCAGGTAGCTAACATGCCCAAGTTTCACATTGAGTGAGTGTAAATATCAAAGACAATATAATACTTTATTCTGTGTGTTTATTTGATTCCTATTCAGTACGTTATCACTTAGTTCTTCAAATTAAAAAAAAACCTATATTGTTAATGTTAGCATTTTTTTTACATTTTTACCGGTGGTGTTCCATGGGATACTTTCAAAAAGCTCAGCATTGAATGCAACAGGAATCAAGCTCAGATAGCAGCGGTGAAAGCGCCAAATCATAACTACTAGGCTTCTAGGATCATAGATGACAGAGGAAACAGCATTGCATTTTATCTCATCATCACACTGTTTTTATTCACTGTGCCACAGATGTGTAATGGAGCATAATGGGAAAGAGTTCAGTCAAAACAAGGTTGTACAAGACGGTACCATTTGCTCAGCATTTGATGCAACGGGAATCAAACCCAGGCCGTGCCAGTAAGAGCGCTGAATCTTAACCACTAACCTCGTAGGATTGTAGATGACAGAGGTAACAGCATTGCATTTGATCTCATCATCACACTATTTTATTCATGGTGCCACGTTGTACGTCAAAATTGAGAATTATGCGAAATAGTTGTACAGCATGGTTCTGTGAGGAAAAATAGTATGATGGGATTAATTCTAATGCCTTTTCCTATGTTATCTAGATCCTCAGTGCTCTACTGATTACACAGTGGATTTGGGTTTATGATGATGAAAGTGCCGAAACCTAACTACTAGACCATTAGTGACACAGATGAAATACAAAAATGCATTAGAGTTGTTCTCATTATCACACTGTTTTTGCTCACAGTGCCAGAAACAAATGTTGTAAAATGGAAAAAACAGAAAGTCTTCCTGAAAGGTATAAAGAAACATCTCTATTCTCTAACATTTGTTTCTGGTAGTCAAAATAGTGTGAGTATGAGATATAATCCAATGCCTTTTCATTTGTCAACATCATTACTGGTGGTCTAGTGTTTAGGTTGCTGCGCTCTCATGGCTGCGACCCGGTATCGATTCCTGTTGCATACAATGTTTTGCCATTTTGGCCAGTAATCATTCGCGATTGATCAATTATTGCAAAAATGTGGTATTATGCAGTAGTAATGCACATGAATAAATGCTGTATGCATTTCCAATTTCATTCAAGAGTATTTTGCAATATATAAGGCGCACTGGGTTATACGTCCAATTTGGGTATTTAAGGTAAAAATTGTAATCCAAAACTCCTTGCTGTATAGTTTTCCATCCCTAAACGTAAGTGAACATTTTCACGTTTAGTGCCTTTGGATGTAAAAAGGGTGCCATGACGCCAAGAACACTTGATTTGTTCTTCCCAAGCTCCCTCCAACTCTGGACTGACAGGCTTCGCTTCAAGTCTTCCCTGGAGTCCTTCGTGGAGTGCTCCGAGACCCCGTGCAAACGCTTAATCACCACAATGAGGTGTTAAGGCCTGAGTGGCAAAGTAAACAGTAGGCACACTTAGGCAGGCCTCCAGAAAGAAACCATAGCACACAGTAAAAAAATGAACACGTAGGAGGGGTTAGGCGTGCCAAATTTCAAAGGCCGAATAATAAAAAGCGGAGCAAATCTGTTTTTCACGTTTAAGCTGAAAAATTTTTGGGGGGAAAAAGACAGCCATATCATACTACCGCCATCCGGGGCCAAGGGTTCTATCGCCAGGGCTCATTGTAACTTGAGCTTTCCTAAAGTGTAGGGATTTGGGGTTACTAAATCAACAGTAGCTGTTAAGTCAGTAGTCGTAGTTGTATTTAAAGTATGCATGATGATTTATTGATCACCCGCCCCTCGTTGTTTCTTACCTTTGACCAAGTTTTCTTTTCAACAAAAGAAAATGCCAGAGTTCAGATGGAAAATTGACACTGCACTTACCTGTGCCTTAAAGGGAGGGTGTTTATTATTTGATCACTAGATGTCGCTGTGTTGCGAAGTGCAACTGAAAAAGACAAAAAAAAGACACTGTCAGAACCCGAACAGACGGAGGACCCAGACGAGTAACGTTTTCACACAAGCTTTATTTTACGGGAATGGAGCAGTCATGCGCGTGAACACAAACGCCAGAGATGCGGCGATCGCTGGGGGGAAGAAGTGAGACAGAGAAGTTAGAGGCACATGAGATCGAGGCCGGACAGAACAGATGGGATCGATACAGGATACTGGAGCAAGATACCGGACAAGATGAGACAAATAGGATCGATACCGGATACTGAAGACTGGAGCAAGATACCAGACAGGATGAGACCGACGGGTTCCAATTACAGTAGAATGCATGTATAAAATAATTGTATACGTATTGAAATGAATTGTATGAACATAAAGCTGCTAAAAATGTTAGCTAAAACAAGCATGTTTTTCAATGTTAAATAAAATTAAATGAAAATCAGAGTGGAAAGGAATACAATTTTTCCCTTGAACACCGTGCTCCTCCTTTGTGCGCAAATTGCTACCAGGAGGCAGAATAATACAAATATGCATGCATTTAAAAAAAAAAATATATTGCACCATTGGCAGATAAGTTTGCCCACTTTAAGAATGTTCTTTTATATATTAATTATGGTATTTATTTTTCCTGTATTAAAATGTGTCTGTCTTATTATAATACACATGATTTGGGACTCAGCACGGCAGCGCAGTGGTTAGCGTATGTGCGGCACAGTTCTGAGGTCATGAGATCTAACCTCCCTGTGTGGAGTTTGCATGTTCTCCCCGTAATTGCGTGGGCTTCCTCTGGGCACTCTGGTTACCTCCCACATTCCAAAAACATGCATGCCAGGTAAATTGGCCGGTCCAAAATGTCCCTAGGTGTGAATGAACGAGTGAGTTGTATGTTTCGGTATGCCCTGCGACTGGCTGGCAACCAGTTCAGGGTGTCCCCTGCCCACTGCCCAAAAATAACTGGGATGGGCTCCAGCACCCCCGGCGGCCCTACTGAGGATAAGCAGTGCAGATAATGGCTGGATAGATGGATGGATGATTAGAGTATCCAGAAGAGTGACCATAATCAATTAGCATAATTTTCCCCCTAAACTGTAAAAAGCGTGCCTTTTATTCCTTTTTTTTCCAAATAAAGTGTTTTTTTATGTTGTATTCGTTTTTACAGTGAATTGAGACAATTATTTAAAAAAAATGAGGAACATTATATATGTGAGAGTCGATGTTTGAGAAATAATAGTAGTTAAAATGATTTGAATAATCCTCCATTTGCCATATCAGATACACTATCTCGTTTTTACTTGAAAAACAAGTTAGAAAAATAATATTAAAAATAAAATGATATTTGAAATGAGCACAAATATCCGCGTTTTTTTCCCAGTGCTAGATCAATAAGGCTGCACGAGTTCATTTTTTGAGGAAGTGACCCGTCCCTATGGTACCAACATGAGCAAAACCCATATTCAAGTCAAAACTTGCCATCAGTGGGTTATTTTCTTAAAAACAATCTTTCATCTTGGGTTGAAACATCATATATGGAGTCAGGACATTATCCCCTCCCTATCTTTCCAGCTCTCATCAGACCTCGGCAACACTAGCAATGAGATAATCCCGTGTCAACATGTCCAGATGTGTGACTGAGCCGTCCCCTGGACTCTTATCAGCCCCGCTGAATGGCTCCGTCCTTCATTGCTGAGACCCTCTGGCCGACATGGGCCCCGACAAAGACCTAATCCATTACCTCCTGTCACAGAGGCTGCCCCGGGACAGCCCCTCATGGTCCGGAATAGATTAGCCTAATCCACTGGGCTGCAGTTCCATAAGAATGGAGCGCCCACACGGTTTCGCCCAGGTTCTGTTTGCTCGTTACATCTGAGTCAACATGCTCCCACGGAAGAATGAACAACACAGAAAACACCAGCACAACACAACACCCTCGGACCACTACTGCATTGTTGACTACACCAGGCAGCAGATACTTTTTGTTATTGTTGCTGTACCCTTGGGTGGTGGCATCTGTTTGCCTGTCTGGTAGACATCTGAAGAAAGAAGGCTATTTGCTGATGTACAAAGTGTGCGAACCACAGGATATCACCTTCAAGGGGTACATATCTGCAAATAGTGCAAAGGGAGATGTATTAGTATAGACCAGTGGTTCTTAACCTGGGTTCGATTGAACCCTAGGGCTTCGGTGAGTCAGTCTCAGGAGTTTGAAGGAGCCTGTGCTCTGAGAAAAATATTCGATATAACTGTGCAAAATTTCCCCTTCTTGATAACTGTGTAAGTAAAATGTTTCTCGACTTATGAGATTCTGTACCCATGGAACTGAAACAAGCTAGATAGATGGATAGACAGACAGACAGACAGACAGACAGACAGACAGACAGACAGACAGACAGACAGACAGACAGACAGACAGACAGACAGATAGATAGATAGATAGATAGATAGATAGATAGATAGATAGATAGATAGATAGATAGATAGATAGATAGATAGATAGATAGATAGATAGATAGATAGATAGATAGATAGATAGATAGATAGATAGATAGATAGATAGATAGATAGATAGATAGATAGATGGATGGATGGATGGATGGATGGATGGATGGATGGATGGATGGATGGATGGATGGATGGATAGATAGATAGATAGATAGATAGATAGATAGATAGATAGATAGATAGATAGATAGATAGATAGATAGATAGATAGATAGATAGATAGATAGATAGATAGATAGATAGATAGATAGATAGATAGATAGATAGATAGATAGATAGATAGATAGATACTTTATTCATCCCCGAAGGGAAATTCACATTTCCAGCAGCATCCCTGAGCTGAGAACAGTACAATAATAAAGCCAAAAGAATACAATATACAAATACCCAGTGTGACGTGCAAATGCCCACTGTAGCGTGTTATATAGAGTAACTAAATAGTGCTACACAGAATACATATTGCAGTAAGATTCGGTAATATCCAATGTAGGTGGTGTGGTTTAATGTGGGCCTTTACTCTGCCGGGTGGAGTTAAAGAGCCTCATGGCATGATAGATAGATAGATAGATAGATAGATAGATAGATAGATAGATAGATAGATAGATAGATAGATACTTTATTCATCCCCATAGGGAAATTTACACTAAGATAAGCTTGCTAAGTCTTTTATTGGATACTTTCCTCAATTAGCCTCTTATCCAGCATGGGTAAGACAGCCATTCAGGTTTGATGATGAGGCAGCAGAAGTAAATAATAAATACCATTGACAAAATCATTGAAATTCAGTTAAAACAACGACTCTTCAGAACAACCCTCTCTACATTTTGGTGTCAACAAATGGAAAAGTATCTAGATATTGTCAAAAAAGCTTTGCAGTGGTTTATAGCGTTTGTTACAAGATATCTTTGAACTTTTCAAAAAAGTGATTCGGAGAGCATCCGGCTAGCTGCTCGCTAGCATCGAGTAGTTGATCCAAGTCCCTGCGATTATTAAAATATAGCGGTTCCCCACGAGTTGTAGTGCCAGGTCATCCGTTTCATGGGTAATGGATCTGGGGTAGGTGAGATACAGGGTCCGTAGGGGTAGCTGGTAAGAGTTGTTACCTAGCTTAGCTGTAGCAGTACGCCGAACCTGCAGCCTCTCTATTGCTTTCTTTCCTGACGCAGCCTTAGTCCGTTCCCAGACCCGATAACAATGCAAGAGCACCTGCTTGTGATCACTATTTCTTTGCACAATTCTGACTTTCCTCAGAACTTGATTGATTTGATTTTCAATGTCACGAGCCGCTAAAAGCTAGCTGTTGCCGTGCTTGGCGGTTCTCACCTAACACAAACGCATACAACATGTCCACATGACAGCATTTCCTGTTTACTGTCTGCTACAGAACACGATGCCTGATATGTAGATGTTATTGACAAGAAAAGACAATTGAATTCAAAATCCGCAAAGCAGTGAACCAACCGAAGGGCAAAGTAGTGAGGGATTACCCTATATAGTGCTGAATTTTGAATGACGACATAATATCATTTCTAGCTATTACTGCTTGTAAGAAAGTTCGTTACAGACACAACATGGGAAACCTACAATTGGTATTGCATTGACTTCTAGTATAGTTCAAGTCAAGTCAGGTCATGTTTATTTGTGATGCCCTTAATCACAAGGAGTCTCAAAGGGTTGCACTGACTATTGCAAACTACAGACTATTATTACACCATCCCCTGATCTAAAACCTACATGAGGGCCAGGAAAAACACAAAAATCTCAGCATGAGGAAAATGAAGATGTCATGATTACTGATGTGAATCACCCGTGCTTGCAAATTTGGCGCCAACTGCAGCGGGTTCTGATTGGCTCCCTGTCAGTATTTGAACCGAGTCCTGTCAATCCCCTGTTGTCAGTCCATCTGCGAATCTCAGTGTATACAAGGCAAGCCTTTCTTGACTCTGACCCCGCCTGTCCCGTTTTTGCTCCTGTTTGTCTCCGGTTAAAACCCGTTTTGATCCCGATCACATCTACTCTCCCGTCCTGTTTACGACTCGTTTCCGACCCCGACCACGTCTTTCTCTTCCAGTCCAGGCTACTGACCAGTTTTCCGTCCTTGACACCGCCATCGCTCGCTACGGAAGATCCACTTCCGTGTTCGGATCACAATCCGAGTACGGGAGCGATTTGCTTCCCACGCCCAATGAACACCGGATCGTGGGCGCAGCCCTTCCTCTCTCTTTCAATAAAACTTGTGGTAAACGTCACACAAGTGGGTCCTGTTTTGTTTCTGGTCCTTACAGAAGAAACCTTCAGAAAGGACCGCATATGAAGTAATCCCACTTCCAGGATGAACGGCCTGCAATAGATGTTGGATTAACAAACAATAAGAAAAAAATAATAATTCTAATAATTAAAGTATAATCTAAGTAAAAAATGTAAAAATTAAAAGGATGAACAGGTTGCAATGGATTTAGCATTGATAAAGAATTCATAGCCATTGTCAACATGAAATATAAGTGATTCATAAACTTAATATATAAGTGTGTTTTAAGCCTGGATTAAAAAAAAAAAATCCATGCAGATATTTTGAAATTCCCCACTCAGTACACCGCAGTCATTATAATGTCAAGAAAATGATGTACTCTTATAGCAGTGGGTTGTGAAAAGTACAATGACGATATAGCGGTTTTAGTAGCAGGCTAGGCACGACCATGTTTGTGAAATTAGCACGTGCCAGGCTATAAATTGTCTTCAACTTTGTACATTACCAACAAAGTAGTGACATATGAATTTACAAATAAATCATATTTTTCCAGTTTTCCGGGAATGTTTTAATTATCCTTTTTTTAAGACTTCCGATACACCCACTGTGCCTAGCGTTGGAATTTCATGCGCAACTGCCACAAAGGCATGATTCATTCAATCCATTTCTGTAAATAGAGCATGGAGTATTTTCTATCGCTGGTATTTATCTCTAAAATCTGTGTGCATGTGATATCACTGTGTTTGTATGTAATGATGCATGCGGTGATTTGTGCAGTTGGGGGTCCTGATACCGCTTTTTGACTCTGATACTGATATTATCTGATCCTCTATCAGGTAAAATTCTACATGCTGCTCTTTGTGGAGGTTCTGTTAAATCGACATTGTGCAATACGCAGTGTAAACTTATGGTTCTTTGAATCGATTCAGTTTAGAATTATATATTATCTAGTTAAATCCCACTTCTCATACATTTGGGTTATCCATGCCTATCCCTTAGGAAAATTCCTTCATTCAAACGGTACTTTTGACAAGCAGACACTGTGACTCAAATATGAGCCAATTTGGAGAGTAGTCGATAAAATCCGACACATTTCAAAAGGAGACGAAACTGAATACCGAGCAGAAATTGATTCACCTTCCACCTGGTCATGAGAGTAATCTGTTATTGAATGTAGGGAAAACTAAGGAGATGATAATAGATTTCCGTACTAAGCCTCCCTCCGCATGTGCCACTGTCAATTAATGGTAGTGAGGTCAAACTGGTCCATTCATTCAAGTTTCTAGGTACTTACTTGTCAGCCGACCTCACATGGACTGTCAATGCTATTAATATTCTAAAGTCAGCCAGACAAAGGCTCCACTTCCTTCGTCAACTCAAATCATTCGGAGTACGTCAATTCATTCTAGTCAATTTTTATCGTGCTATCATTGAATCCGTTTTAACTAGGTCAATCACAATTTGGTTTGGTCGTGTCAATCAGAAAGAATTGTCAATATTGGAATCAGTAGTGAGAACCGCAGAGGAAATAATAGGTACTGGCCTCCTGTCCCTGCATAGTATCTACATCGAACAAACAAGAAAACGGACACTAAAAATTATGGACGATCCCAGTCACCCTACTCACAGGTACTTTGATTACCTGCCGTCAGGTCGCCGTCTTCGCTCCACTGGGAGCAAGACTACACGTCTTGAAGAGAGTTTTTACCCTTCCGCTATTCGCATGTTCAACGAGAAATGATTAGGTTACTATGCATAGTATTATTATGCCAATGACGTTCCTCCGACCTATTCTACTCTAGTCTTGTTATTTATATATTCTTTCTTTTAAAACTATTCTTTATAATTACCTTGTATTATACACTACAATATCTTTATTACTCTATTCTCTTACATCTATTATATTATCATTATATATTAAACATTTTAAACTGTTAAACACACTTCTTTTCGCAGGCTGCTATCTGGACGATAAAGGAAGCATCTGACTTACAACCATCCATCCATCCATCCATTATCTGCACCACTTATTCTTTAGTAGGGTCGCGGGGGGTGCTGGAGCCCATCCCAGCTATCTTCGGGCAGTGGGCGGGGGACACCCTGAACTGGTTGCTAGCTAGTCGCAGGGCACACAGGGACAGACAACTCACTCACTCATTCACACCTAGGGACAATTTGGACAGGCCAATTAACCTGACATTCATGTTTTTGGTAATTTAGGAGGAAACCGGAGAGCCCGGCGGAAACCCACACAGGCACAGGGAGAACATGCAAACTCTACACAGTAGTATTTTTGTTGTATTTCTGTAGAAGTATTGTTGAGTGACAGTGGGGACAATGTTTATAGATCAAGGAGTTTCAAAGTAAGTAAATTTCACGACACCCGGAATTAAAAGGTGATGGGTGTAAATGATAGCCAGCTTAAATTAATTCTAGAATGAGGAACTACAATACTGTACTCATTTTAGAGACATAACAGATGTAAAAGAAGCTCTTCTGTCGCAATAACTTACTGTCATTACAAACTTTTGCAACATGTGAACAAAAAGTTTGTAGAAACGCGTCTTTTTGTCTAAAATCGTTGAAAAGGGTTACAATACAACTAAATTTATGATTCTAAGAAGCACAAGCGAATGGTGTGACGCCTACCATTGCTGCGTCCTGCTTCTCTTGTCTTCTACCAGCCTCAAAGTATTCAGAACCAATAGTGACCTCTAGTGGTAAAGCTAACAACTGCATTTACGATTTAGCGAGATACTAGATAGATAGATAGATAGATAGATAGATAGATAGATAGATAGATAGATAGATAGATAGATAGATAGATAGATAGATAGATAGATAGATAGATAGATAGATAGATAGATAGATAGATAGATAGATAGATAGATAGATAGATAGATAGATAGATAGATAGATAGATAGATAGATAGATAGATAGATAGATAGATAGATAGACCCTTATACTCTCAGGTGGTAAGCACGTCATCTGGAGGTAAGTTTAACCCTTGGGGGCTTTTATGAAGGGGTGTTGCTACTTGGCTGGTTTTCAAGTTTCAGGGGGGTTCTGTCCCCCATTATTCGCAATAAACTGAGGTAATTCGTACCGCGGCACGAGTAGTACTTGTCGAGGGCCAGGCAATAAAAATCATAAGGGTGTCGCCGAGGGCCGACACGCATTCACCGCCGGTATTCACATCAATGATCCCCTTTTTAAGACATCTCTCAAATGACTTCACAGACCACCACACTTCCCTCGTTCTCGCTTTAATCTGGCCCGCAATCATTATTAGCGCTCTTGCGGGTTCAATAAAGGCAATAGAAACATAAAGCTGCTCTCAGCAAGCTAGCACAACACTTTTCTCTTCGGGCCTTTGTCCGCCCCCCCGGGATTATACGTTCATTTTTGCCGGGCGTGTGGTCAAACTTGGCCCTGGGAAAAGCTGCGTGTTTTCCCGTCTTTCATGCGCCCCTCACAGCGCGGGTATCTAATGGTCATAATCGAGGCGACCACGCTGAGAACGCGTTTGAAGGAGCGGTCAAGGAGCCCCTAATCCTCTCATACACAGTTTGTAGTGGTGGCCCCCGATACAAGAGCAGATTTTGTTGCGGGGACACGGAGTAAGAGGCCTGCTGGATTTGAGTTTGGGACGCTAGGAGGACACACATACACATAGTCGGCAGGTGGTTTCTGCCTTAAACCTTCATGAAAGACCTTCAAACGCTGTTATACTGTGTACCCATTTGATTTTAAGTGCTGGAATGTAAAGTTTTTCTTTTAAACATATGAGAAGTTGAGAATAATTATCAATCTGTATGTCCAAAATATCTACAATAAATAAAGACTTCTCTCCGGTAGTATGAGTTTGGAGTTTTCACATGTTTCCTTGACAAATTTTGACCACACAGGTATTGTCAAAGGGACACTGTATAATTTTTGAGAACTATATGTCTGTATTGTGAGCTACAAAGCACATGGAAGAATACAAACTACGGATACTCAAAGTGATCAAACCGCACAAGTTTTCTTCTTATTCTTTTGCCCCTGGTTTCACAAAGTTTTCTAATTTTGCAGGTACCTGTAAATGCAAGCTGGCAACAATTTCAGCTCCCTTCTCGGTGAGCCTCAATTAATGTTAAATAAAAACACATTTCTGTCAGGACCAGAACGGAGACATGACCCACTTGTGTTACGTTTCTCTCAGTTTTATTGGAAGAAAAGAAAGGGTTGCCTTTACGATTCGGTGATCGCTGGGCGCGGGAAACAGGTCGCTCTGAACCCGGGACTTCCGTGGCGAGCGATGGCTGTGACGGGAACAGACAAACGGGTCAGTAGCCGGGACAGGAGAGCAAAAAACGTGGTCCGGAAACCAGTCGTAAGCCAGGAGAGGAGAGTAGACGTGGTCAGGATCAAAAACGGGTCAGAGCCGGAGGACAGACAGGAACAAAAACAGGTGGGAGTCAGGGTGGACAAAGGCTTGCCTGGTGTTAACTGAGGTTCGCAGACGGACTGACCACAGGGGACTGATAGGAGTGGGTTTAAATAGGGACAGAGAGCCAATCAGAGTCCGAGGCAGTTGGCGCCAAAGGAGCGGGCACAGGTGAAGCATATCGGTAATCATGACAATTTCTCGACTGACAAGTATTTAAAAAATATATTTTCATGTGATTCATGTTCATTTTTTATTCAAATATTTTTTAATTTTATTGAATGAAGAGTTTTACCAGCAGAAGGTGCTAAATAATACACATTGTCTCTTTAAATCTTTATGCAGCTTTTATGGAAATTGGCAATTTGGCCTTTTTTACTTTTTAAGGAGATAGCAAAGAAACACCAACTTAAACATCCCTGAGTCACAAACTAATAAAAAAGAAGAATCCTGATGTTATTTACGTTTTAGATACTCATTTCAAGTATCATAACAGTTTCATAGACGATAAATGGCAAATCATAAATCACAATGTTCTACAAAAGATTGAATTTTCTGTTTTGTTACTTTTTATGATTTTAATTTACACAATAGAGTAAACTGTTAACACTACCTCAGTAAACAAACAGCGCCCTTATCTACAGAGTATGAACTATACTTATTTTTGACAACCGTTCACGTAACTCAACATGTTTTGGAATGATTGTATCTAACAGAACAATAACGGCATCATCTCTCTCTCCCACTCTCTATCTCTCCCTCTTTCTCTCTCTCTTTCTCTGTCCCTTCCCTCTCTCTTTCCCCTTCACTCTGTCCCACTCCCGCTTTTTATCTCTCTCTCTCACTCACCTTCTCTCTCTCTCTTTCTCCTCTCTCCTATCTCTTTTAACCTTACCTTTGTCGCGGGGCGGAGTGGAGTGGAAGGGGTGACCGGACCAGAACGGAGGCAGGAGGCAGGAAGGGAGAACTCAATTGCGTAACGATCCAAAAACTTTTATTCACAAAAATAAAAGTTGTCCAAAACTCTGGGACGTGACAAAACAAACAGTTGATTCTTCCAACTCAACTAAACAGGACAAGGCATAACAGAACGGAGAAAGTTTTAAACTAAAACAGGACAAGGCATAACAGACCGGGAATGTGTATATATATATATAATGAGCCAGCGCCCGCCAAACCCACAACCCAGCCTTAAATAGCAGACCAGCAATCAGCTGATCTGCTTCAGCTTGAGTTCGGGGGCGCGGCAGACTGGTCGCCATGGCGACCGTGACAACCTTATTTGGGCATTCACTTTCAGGTTCAATTTTCTTCCTTACAGCTGTAGTCTTCATATCTTGATTTCCCCACAGTTTTTCCTCCTATCATAACTAATCCTCTTCCCTTCATTAGTACTCCTTCCCCTTGGTTCCTCGCTAGTTTGTCGTCGTCCTCGTCACGCCCCAAGCTCCTGCCAGTGTCCCGAATACCTGCATGCCCTTCTGGCTAACGAGCGGCGCTTGTCAAAATCTTGGACTGTCACCTTTGCTGCTTGAGTTCACTGGAACACCAACCCCTCACATGCCTATTATATCACAATTGTTGCATTTGGTGTTCGAGATACTGTTGCTTCGCCCCCTGACTTTCAATATACTGAATCCTGCCTGAACAAAAGACCACCGTTTACTGGGATCTGTTTCTGCGCTGCGCTTGCGCACCCCCCTGAGTGGGTTCTTTACACATTTAACCTAAGAATCATGAACCCGAAATTTAATTGAAGGAAAACTGCTATTCCGTAAATAAGATGTGAGGGGAAACAATTTTATTTTTTTATTTTAGGTCATTTTTTTGCAGGATGGAGTGAATTGTATGTATTTTTGCTATCCCTATGGGGTATTGGTTTTGAAAAATACTCGAGATTTTGGTCTCAGGCTAAAAATGTGGTTTGTAACATCACTATAAATGAGATAAAATCATGAATGACTTATTATTATTTTTTTAATCTGCTCTGAATATTTTCCTCTTGTTTGATATTGGGCCTGTTTGCCAGCTCATTGTGTTGACTGCACAGAGTTGGCGAATCAAATTGAGCTTTAGAGATTACCGGAGTCAAGTGCGGTGGTGTTCTCAGCACCAACGGCCACTCCTCTCGCAGCAAGAGAGCTGCTCACGGCACAAGTAAAGAAGATGCTTTTGCTCTTGAGTATCCAGCACTGAAAGCATGTGGATGGTAGGGGGCTCCTCTACTAGGGGGCCTCCCTTGACAGATAGCAACAGGGTGTCTGCCTTCCGATCGCCCCCAACCCTCGGCCCTCCACTGGCCATCGAGTTCACCCTCTTTACCAGCACCTGGCCACTCAGGCGACTCCACGCTTGTAGAAAAGAGGAGTGCCATAGGAGGACAAAGAATGTCTGCTTGTCGAAACGGGACGTATGCAGTCTCATTTAGAGAGTCCTGGTTTGTTCTTTAGGGGATGATGATGGATGTACAATCAAGTTTTTATCTTAATGAAATTTAAAGTCCATCTTTTGCTTAACATTTTTTACACATTGTATTCTTTTTACTTTATGTTTTGAAAGCGTGCGCATCTGTCTGTTGGATTTTGTTTCTGGCAAGGTCTTACACATAAATTAGTCGAAATAAGACATCGGAAATAGGGTTTTATGCAGTCCATCCAGCGTGTACCCAATTTAGTCCAAAAATCGTCATTTCTGAGTGTAACTCTCTTGATAAAGTCCAAATTTAGTCCCAAAAAGTCAATTAAAGATGACTTTTTGACACCTTGTAACAAATGTTTTTTGTATCTGAGTTGAATTAATACAAAAATGATACCTTTTAGGAAATTGGTTTTCCCCTATAACTTAAGACCACTAAAAATCTATCCATCTATATATCTATAACTTAAGACCACTAAAAATCTATCTATCTACCTATGTATCTATGTATCTATGTATCTATGTATCTATCTATGTATCTATCTATGTATCTATCTATCTATCTATCTATCTATCTATCTATCTATCTATCTATCTATCTATCTATCTATCTATCTATCTATCTATCTATCTATCTATCTATCTATCTATCTATCTATCTATCTATCTATATATTTACCTGACATTGATTGAAACGTTTGTTATTGTTGATGGATAAAAAGTATTCTTGCTTGGATTAAATCATTGTATTAAAGTCAGATTTACTTTTGGAAAAAAATCGAACAACTTTCTAAGGATTGTAAACAAGGCAAGCTGCTCCGAGACCAAATCTAACAGCCTCCATCACCACCAACCTATTTTAAAGGAAAGAAACCAAAGACAACGAAATCCATAAGACGTGAAAACCTACATCATTGCCCTCTCCCCTTTTCCTCCTCGACTTTCCCCGGGTTTCCCCGACTTCCCGTGTCACTGTGTCAGCTAGTCCCGCAAGACCGCAGGTTTCTGGTCCAGTGGCCCAGGACAAGGCGGCCATTAACTGGAGGGCTGTGCAGAGGGCGCGGAAGACAAAAGAGCCAACACGCTGTCCCTGCCCTCAGACAAGACCTGAAACAAATGTTACAGAGCCGACGCAGAATGGAATCATCCGGCCGGTGTCACTGAATACATTTACCTACCTCAGAGTCCTTTCAGTCCGCCGCTTTGTTTTAGACCAGGAAGAAGGGAGGGCGTAAATGCTGGGGAGCGTGGGGGGATGAGAGTGGGAGGCCAGCAAGCACTGAGAAATAACACAAGGAGAGGAGGGAGAACCAAACAAGTTCCTGGTTGCCACAGTGACGGCCTCTGCTCCTAAAAAACACAGGCTTTACATGTGTGTTCGTGTGTGCTTCCACCCCCACAACGATGGCGGGAGGTCTTGTTTTTTGATTGTGTTTTTGTTTTTCTTTTTGGCTTTCTCCACTCCTTTTTCTGGTGCTTTGTTTTCCCTTCTCTCGGCCAGGTTCTCTCAATAGCTAATTGGAGAACCGGAGAGGAGAGCAAACACCACTCAAGCTCCTCTAGCTCTACTTCACTTTTTTCAGGGGCGGGAAGGGGAATATTTCAGAAGAGCCTACATCACAAAGTCACATCACGGGTTAGAGTGGACCACTGTTGTCGCTTTTCATTGTGAAATATCAACTTTGCCTTCATTGCACAGACAACAGGAAGGATTTGAGTTGAGGAATTTATATGATGCACATGCCCAAACATTCGATCCAACGTTCCTCTGGGGGGAAAAAATAAACTGTTGTCAATCATTTGAATAAAGTCTTTTAAACGTATTTAGAGTTAACACAAGAAACTGTACCACATTAAAAGTTGGGATTATGATAAATTAATGCTGTTTTTATATCGGACACCCTTAAATGATTTTTCACATGACGCCAGGTTGTAATTTTCATTGAGCACTTTTGTTCGTTATTTTAACTATTAGATCATTGTGCCTATCAGCCAATCATGTTGCTTTTCTTTTGATTTTCACACCCCTAAGGGCTGATCTAGTTTTTGTAACCTTGAAGAATTGATCAAAAGAGGAGGGCTTTAGAACAGGGGAATGGAATTATTTTATCGGCAGTGTTCTCTCCCTGGTATCCCTGCAAGTTCAAAATCCATTGATGTCTTCTCTCCTTATTTTGATCGTCCTCCAGGTGGAAACATTTGTTGGCCTGGAGAGGGATAGGCCAGTCTAGTGGGTGGACTGTACTTGCCCAAGATACACAACAGGAAATGGTGCCCCTAAAGTTTAAACTAAACAAGTGCACATACCCAAATCACATCCCAGCTTGGAGTGGCTCTTGTCACAAAATATTAACTTTACCTTCTTTGCACAGAAAAGAAGAAGGATTTCTCATCTCAACTCATTAGCTGCACCATTTATCCTCAGAAGCGTCGCGGGGGTGCTGGAGCCCATCCCAGCAATCATCGGGCAGTGGGCAGGGGGCACCCTGAACTGGTTGCCAGCCAATTGCAGGGCACACAGGGACAGACAACTCGCTCATTCACACCTAGGGACAATTTGGACCGGCCTTCCACCTGAAATGCATGTCTTGGGAATGTGGGAGGAAACCGGAGTGCCCGGCGGAATCCCACGCAAGCACGGGGAGAACATACAAACTCTGCACTGGAAGTCCGGTAGCTGGATTTTAACCTACAGGAGGTTCCCAAGACCTTAGAACTGTGCCTGCACACGCGCTAACCACTGCGCCGCCGTGCTTCCCAGAGGAAGGGTTTGAGTTGAGAAATTTGTATCATGAAGAGATTCTCTGGAAAAAGAATATAAACTGTTGTTCATAATTTTAATGAATTTGTTAAATTATTTTGAATGTGTTAACTCAAGAAATGGTACAGTATAGAAAATTACTTAGAACTACTATAGATACATACTTCAAGTATGGACCGAATTACTGCTTTTAAATACAAACTTATCCAACATCCTAACATTCTTGTATCTTATTTTTGTCTTTTAAATCTTTATAAGGCGTTATCCTGGAGTGTCATGTCTAATTTTGCTGACATAAAGTCAATTCAATTTAACAATTCGGACTTTGACAAGGCTGCATGAACGCACCATGCTGTCTGTAAGGAATTAGAAATGTATGTGTTGTACGTGCAACTCTATTGTTCCTTACCCATTGCTTTCTTGATCCCATTTTTATTGTTTCATTATATTTTTAAATTATTCTCTGTGTTAAATAAGATAAACAAATAATAAGCAAATGTGGGTGTCAGGGCAGATGGCGTGCCTTTTGTTAATTTTCTATCTCATTTTTTTTAATTATTTTTGTAAATTATCTGACATACGCAGCATAGTTTATGTCAAGTATTTATTTATTTTTTATATATATTGCTGAATTCTTATTTTATGACATATCTAGATTGTTCTCAGCGTTAAAAAGGATTAAGAGTGCTTAAAATAAGAAAATATATCTGGCAGGAGGCATGCAACAAACGTTAGCAAATTTTAAATATATTATGTTATTTTGCCGAAAAACAAATGCTTAAATGAGACTTTAATATTTTATTAGTAGCATTCATTATGTTTATTATTGATTGTTAATTGATTATTTCCTCATTTCATGTGGGAAATATACACACAGTTCCAAAAGCCTTGGGCATATTTTGACATTGAATATCTCAGAAACTAAGGATATAAAAACACATCTGCTAAATTCAGAAAGCGTGAAATCTCGTTTTTTTACATGGAATGTTCAGAGTTATTCAGCGTGTGCACATTTTTTTTTTTACAAGAAACACATCAAGCCTGTAGTCAAATTCTTGCCAATGGTTGCAACAACTTCTGTTATATGTGCCTTGAGCTCATCCAAGTCTCTTGGAATAGGGAGGACATAGAACAATCCTTTCACCAATCGCCACAAAAATAAATTACATGGTGTGAGACATGGGTGACCAAGACATGAGATTGGTCGTGATGTGTTCAGAAACTGTCTATACCTGAGGCTTCAGTTTGGTGGCGCCCCACCCTGTTACAAAATGAAGCCTTTAACCAGTTTTCCAGCATGTCAGGGGGGTATGTCTCACCATTGACTGTTGCTCTTCGACATAGCACAAAATATGGTCTCCGTTGGGGAAAAGTTCATGTGAGTGCTGTGCTTGATAACTTTGCAATTTACATGGAAAGTCGCCTCATCATTAAAAACAAGCCAGTCATAAAATCCGGCATTTTAGATCTTCTGTTGTTTTGCAATGTACGGCTGATGAGATGAGATGAATTGAACATTCCATCTCACTCTGGACTTCCTCTCTAGTGGCTCCCTTCAGAATTATCCGTGAAATGTACAATGGAACAACAATCCATGATTCAGTTATTGAAAATTCAAGTACACAAAACGCCCTTTCTGGTCATTAATGGGTCTGAAAATAAATTTCAAAAAGCAATGACCTTACAAAAAACGTAGCTTTAATGTGGCGCACCTTTAATCGTACTTCCAATTATATTGAAGGAGAATTGGGGACTTTTAATGTGCCCAAGACTTTTTGGAACACCCAGGATTTTTTTGATAGTTCTAAGGCAGAATTTAACAGGAGATCTAATTGTCAAACAAACAGAAAATGAACACAATCGACAATCAAAATAATCTAATCTATTCAATTTTTAATAGCAAATTATTTTAACAGAGATTAAGCACAATTCTGTTCTGGTGGTTCTAGAATAAAGACACTAATTCTTTTTAGTCCAGAAGGTTTAAGTCACACAACAGCGATTCCTCCAATAAAAGTTTATCTTGAGCGCGGTTTTCACTTCAACACCAAACGGAATCTCATCTCGTGGCCCAACAAAAAGTAATTAGTGAGTCATTTTCTCCCATAATCCCTTGAGCTAATCTCCTCCAATCCACTGCCTTTGATTCAGTCATCTTTTCACTCATATTCTAATCCATTTTGCTTTGGACTTTTTGTGCGTCTCGCAGTGCGCCCGACTCGGCACAAAGAGCGGTCACTGAGCTATGACATTAAAAGCCATTGTTGAGTGCACTCTGGCCGCCGGCATTGCACATTTGTGAAGGAAGTGCTTGTTTTCATCACTGCTGTCATGACGACCAGCACAGATGTCACCCGCAGCCTCACATCATAATAGTTACAAAGTATTTTCTCACCTACAGTATTTGTTTATTTATGAGCACAACTTTAAAAACAGAATAATACAATCATAAAACATACATACAACTCAATTCTCCATCAGGACCTCACAATAATGGAAAACTTGCCATCGAGTCAAGTCAAATTTATTTGTATTGCCCTTGTCTGTCTCAAAGGACTGCACAGGACACATTTACATCATCCCCTGATCTGAAACCGACATTTGGGCAAGGGAAAACTCAAAAACCACAGCAAAAGGAAAATAAGAAACCTTGAGGCTGCAGTAGGTGTTGCATTCGGTAATAATACACAAAACATAGTCAACATGAACAATAAACATAGGTAATATGTAAAAATGTTCAATAAGTCCAGGAGAGCGACGAGGCACTTTCCCATCTCAGCCGGCTGATCAATGCAGAAATGTAAACTAATCAATATTTTCAGGGGATTTTATCATGAACATAGTGAGATTATGTACATGTGGTGGGTGATTATACAGTATTTACCAAAAAGTATATGTTACTTAAATTTGAATTTATTGCTTGGGGAGGGAGATGAACATGCAGATATGTATGTATTAGTGTTAAGAAGTTTATTTGAAAAGGAACAAGTATGCTCAATAAATTAATGTCACATACTGTAACATTTTAGACAGAGGTCATTCTCAATGCCTGTCCCCATGAAAATATATAGTATATATAGTATGTATTATTTAAGAAGGAATATAATATGCCATAAATAATTTCTGCTGCGAGTCGAACAATTGCAGCTATACATGTTTTTAGAATAGAATAGAATAGAATATACCTTTATTGTCATTGTTACAAAATGGGTTAACATATTGTGACAACGAAATTGGGCATGACACTCCAGTTTTACACATTCACAGTGAGGTATGAGCCAAGAAGATAAAGGAACAGAGAAGATAAGGTTATAAAACAAGGGGGATAAGGCTATAGTTATCATTGACATGGTATTTACACAAGAAATGTCGGCATGTGGGATGTTACATACAGTGTTGTCGTGATACCGTTGGTATCGTAAGGGTTGTGCAATATTGCATTTGGTGCAAAGTCATCATAGTGCAAAAAATAGTCAGCATATGCATTGGTGCAAACATAGACAACATAGTGCAGAAAAAAGGAAATGGTCAGACATTGTGCAAGGTGAGCAGTAAACGTAGTGCAGTCGACATGTGCAAGAACATAGACATTAGTACCATTATATTCGTATGAGGTAGTGTTGGCACAAGTTTTCAGGTTTTTTGTGCTGTGTCTGTTTTGAGCAGTGAACAAACATAGTGCAGACAGCATGTACGTGAGTACCATTTTACATTCGTGTGAGGTAGTTTTTTGCAACAGTTTTCAGTTTTTTTGTGCGGTGTCTGTTTAGGGTGGTAATGGCTGTGGGGAAGAAGCTGTCTCTGAGTCTGTTTGTTTTTGCTTTGTGTGACCTGTAGCGCTTGCCGGAAGGCAGCAGGTCGAAGAGGTGGTGGCCGGGGTGAGAAAAGTCCATGATGATGTTTTCTGCTCTGCTGAGGTAGCGAGAGCAGGCAATGTCCTCCAGACTGGGCAGAGAGCAGCCGACGATTCTCTGGGCTGTTTTGATGATCCTCTGGAGCTTTTTCCTGTCTGCTGCTGTGCACCCAGCATACCACACCGTGATGCAGTATGTTAGGATGCTCTCCACTGTGGCTTTGTAGAAGGACACCTGCAGCTGCTGTTTTAGGTTATTTTTCCTGAGCAATCTCAGGAAGTGCAGTCGCTGCTGGGCCTTCCCTACCACCGCTCTGGTGTTTGCAGACCAGGAGAGGTCGTCGGATATGTGCACACCCAGAAATTTGAAAGAGTGGACTCTCTCTACACAGTCTCCTTTTATGGTGAGTGGTGCTGGATTCCTGCCATTCCTTCTGAAATCCAGAATCAGTTCTTTTGTTTTTGTGGTGTTCAATATGAGGTGGTTTTCCGAACACCACGTTGAAAGTGACTCCACCTCATCCCTGTATGCCGCCTCGTCCCCTTCAGAGATGAGGCCGATCAAGGTGGTATCGTCAGCGAACTTAATTATAGTATTTGTGGGGTGGGTCGGTGAGCAGTCGGAGCTGTAGAGGGTGAAAAGCAGGGGGCTCAGTGCACAACCTTGGGGGGAGCCAGTGTTCAGTGTTAGGGTGGGAGAGACGTGGGTACCGAGTTTCACCGACTGTGGGCGGTTGGAGAGGAAGTCCATTATCCAGTGGCAGATGGAGGGAGAGAGTCCTAGGTGTGCAAGTTTCTCCACCAGGATCTCCGGGATAATGGTGTTGAAGGCTGAGCTGAAGTCCAGAAAGAGCATTCTGACGTAGCTCCCCCGGTGGTCCAGGTGTTTCAGCACGGTGTGAAGTGCTGTGTTTATGGCGTCGTCAGTGGAGCGGTTTGCCCTGTAGGCAAACTGGTGGGGGTCCAGTGTGAGTGGCAGGGAGTTTTTGATGTGCCGGGACACTAACCTCTCGAAGCACTTCATGACCACAGGCGTAAGAGCTACAGGCCTGTAGTCGTTGAGGCTTTCCACTGCTGACTTTTTGGGGATGGGAATGATGGTGGAGGTTTTGAGGTTTTAGTCGGAAAACATACAGAATGATGATGATGATGACTATTATTATTATTGTTATTATAAATAATCTGTGAAATATATTATTTTTTATGAGTTCCAATATAGGCCAGTTCATGGGTTACCCTAATGGACTCTGCTCTACCCTCTTTCGGAAGCTGGCAAATATTTTAGTGATAGTTTCTGATGCAAATACCCGTCTAGCACTCATAGCATGTCGCCTAACTGCAGTAAATTAAGCGAGAGAAAAACCCAAACGTAATGATTGAGATTTTAGGCCCGAACTGAATTTCAGGTCGATCTCAGACTGAAGAAACAAACACACTACTTTAGTCTCTCATACGCACTAATAATGTTTCATATATATATATATATATATATATATATATATATATATATATATATATATATATATATTTATATATATATATATATATATATATATATATATATATATATATATATATATATATATATATATATATATATATATATATATATATATATTACAAAACTCATACTGTATATGCACGATTGAATTGGGTTTTTAATGGTGAATGAAAATATTGTACAATAGTGATTTTGTGAGTCTATAGTATCGTGTGTGGGGGAGCATAGTAGTGTGTGTCTGAGACTATAGTATAGTAGTGTTTATAAGAGAGTATTGACCCATTGCACACACGTGACTTAGCCACGTGACTACGCTATGACGGATTGCCAGTAAACTCTAGTAAACAGTACTCCCAATGGGTGAACAGGTGACAACTACAAAAAAAGCCATCCTATTCAACAGATTTGGCAATGACAAACGTATATAGTCAAGCTGTAGGTCACTTATTCGTAAAGCAAATAGAGCAGTATTTAGAGAAACTGAGGATAAGGACAGGGCTAGCTACCGACCCATACATTTTTCCCTCTCTCAACTAATCCAACCATATGGTCTAGTCTGTCTGACTTTAGCCAGCGTATTCTGGAACACTGTATAGTAGTTAGAGTATCCCTATTTACTGGCGCCGATCTAAAAGCGTACACGAGTATGGATGTTTACCAGTTCTTCAAATCTGCCCAAAAATTGACCCCCTGTGCAAAATGTCCCCCTCGCACAAATGTAACTAAAACGACTTTGTACCTATTTTTGTGGGGAATGTAATATAACGGTGAAGCACGGATCATTTGCAATTTGTATACCTTGACAAAATCACTTTTGAGCAGGTTAAAATATTTACTTTGTCGAGAAAACACTGCCTTTTCTTACCAATCGATGGACGTCAACGAGCTGCTTTTATTGTGATTAACCAGGGGTTAAAAAATAGTAATCTTCCGAATATCACATGTTTAAAAACTGTTCTATGGTCTACCATAAAGGTTAGAACGCTGAAATGAACTGTCAAACTCGGATAATATTCAGAAAATAGGCTAAGGCGTCAATTCGCCAAAGTAAGTATTTTCAACGTGCTCAAAATTGATTTCTACACAAGGTGCAAAGTATCCATGCTTTGCAGTTCTATTGCATTCCCCAAAAATAGATTAGAAATGTTTTTATCCACACCAGACTTCCGACGCTACAGTAGCACTAGCTAACTTATTGGTAGCAACATTGAGTGTGTTTGACGTGGGTCGTACATATTTAATATACATTTGCTCGGGAATAAATAAAACATACCTCGTAAAAAATGCAAATCCTGGAGTACTTCGAGGACAGCCAGTTCTTCGGATTGATCTCAGATATCAATTGCCGTCTTCTGTCTTCATCAAAAATATGATAAAATGCCATATCTGGCTTAGAACCTTGCCGGTTGGCACAGCTCACAGCACAGCAAGATAAATCACCATGGTATAAGCGGTGGTTATAGTCTTATGTTGGGGTTATTGATATTAGTTGCAACTAAACTGTTCATTCAACTGTTCTCCGCTAGGATGCCTCTGGCATCTGTCATGGCACTCATACCTTCGGGGAATTCAACGTCACATGCAAAAGGTCAATAGTAATGTTCGTATGAGAGTATAATTGTGCATTTGTGAGAGTATGATGTTATATGTGAGAGCAAGTATCATTCAATTTTCAAATGGCTTATCATACAAGCTTGCCATCCGAAGGAATCTACTTAACAGGTGAAAATTGTAGGATAAAACATATAGGAACAAACATTGAATGATGGATTTTTACGCCTATTGCGTTGTCTTCATGTAGACATTTGCAACATTAGTATAGTAGTTGGAATTTCCTTGTGGGGGCGTTCCTGTTGTGTAGGTGGAGGTTTATGACAGGATATTCATGTAAAACATATTATCATCAGCCCATCCTCAGGCCCGTGTGTGGGTTTTTATTTTTTCTCAAGAACTAGTCCCATGTAAGTGATGTTTGAGTCGTCAATTCTTGACTTTTATTTTCCAATGCTGCTTCTTTTCATCTTTTTATCAATGTAAAAAAGTTGAACATCTGACAACACACACTTTCTTTAGCATGATGTAGTTTTCATTTAACAGCTAACCGCAAACTTTAACCTTTTCGGACCTCCACACCTCTCTCTTCTTCTTTGGCCGCCCTTTCCAGAGAATCTGTTTTCTAAATAAGCCGTGCAAGTTCGAGGGCTGATTCATTGCTCTGTCAATGACATAACGTTCCGTCTATCATCACTGGTCTTTCCTTGGGTCTGTGTCTTTCCTGACCTGATTTTTAAACTGTGACGATTCGCATTTAGTAACACATCAAGCCTTGTGTAGAGCAAAAAAAGCTAGGTTTCTGTTTGTTTCATTAAGAGATTGTCTTACAAAAGATGGAAAAACCAGAATGTTTTACTGTTCCAGGTCCTCAGCTACACCGTGACCTTGGCGTTTGTATGATGTAAAGTTTAAATCTGTACGATGACAAGGTGGGACTTGAATTTCCTACAGAGTCTCTTCTAAAGCACTTTCAACCTTGACACCTAGCATAAATTGTTGTTTCTTTACCATTTGCTGAGTTTCACCTTCAGTAAGATAGACGGTGGGTTCATCAATCTAGATAAAGAATTCCTCTGTTTTCGCCTTTGGGTAAGCTGTGAGCCTCTCTGTCCTTCATTCTGTGAACCTTTTCACCCAAGTGTGCAGTCAATTTCTGTTCCGAGTGAAACTTTCTTCAGAGTTACAGCCACTGATCCTTTTTTTTAATGACCTGTTCGGATCCCAGTAAGCTGAATGCCAAGGTTTTATATTCAAAAACTTGGATAAAAGGAAAAATCCAAAGTGAAAAGTTTACCTTCTTGTCTGGGGTAATTACAGGTCAATTAACAGCTTTCTGGCAGCGCTCTTTTTCTGCTGTTTGGGCTTAGTAGAGTGAACGAGATATATTAGTTCATGTGGAGATCAAGCGGTGAGAAGTTCTTGAAAGAAGGGATTGGGGTTCCCTGCTTTTCTGTCAATGGGTAAGAATCCCTCCGCCCGTTGTAGCCCGTGCAACTCCCAGCATCTTAAAAGAAAGGGGCCTCCGGGAAAGAAGCCAAAGGATTATGGGAATATTCATGATGATATAAAGGGACAGGCGCATGAATTACCGTGTTTTGGGTCTCATCTCATAAGTAAACAGGATGAAGATTTTGGTCAGTAATGTTACTCCTATGGAGGAGCGGCAATGGTGGCTCTGTCCACTGTGTTTTGCTGCCTTTCCACCACAGTGTAAAGAAAGCCTTGTTGTGGTCCGTTGAAGGCCTTGGTGGGGGGAATAGATGTGTTTCTAATTGTTAGCTTTTCCTGAAAGACACCATTCAGTCCTACACTTGGACTTTAACTTGAGTTAAGACACATAGTAACCTGAGGAAATGGATTGATAAAAAAATGTCGTCCAGAAAGCTTCTGTTCCTACAACTGCCTTGTAGGCCCAGTTTGCAATTCATTGTTTCACTCAAAATATATGTCAACATACTTCACATAATGATGGGCATAAAGTTTACCGTAATTTCCAGAATATGAGTTACGTCGGGGACACCAAAGTTGTTAATAGGGTTGTGCTGGCCAAAAAATGTAACGCAATGAATTATTTCATCAACAAATAAGCACGACTTATTTATGAGCTTGAAATTTTTCACCAAGGGGGAACATGCTTATGTGCCGTAAGCTACCTGCATCGCAGTAGCTAAATACCTGATCGTTCTTTTACCTCTCCAATCTTGTTGGTGCAGCGTCCATTTTTCCTTAACTTTCGTCTATTTATTTTAATGAAAGGCTTAAATGTAAGCTTGAAACAGATTAACACCAAAACAAAAGAGAAACTTTGTTGGTACTTTGTCTTTCATGCGTAAAGGTTTACTGAAGTTCGGATTGCCAATTTTGCAGCTGATGTAGTTCATTGTTAAACTCAAATATATGTTAAAATAGTGCATAGAAAGACAAACTTAAAGTTTACTGCGATTTCCGGAATATGAGGTACTCCAGGGTTAAAATCACCCTTTGAACTTCTTAGTTGATCTGATAAAAAAATCCTATACGAGTATCACCGAAGATAAGAATTTGTAACAACAATGCAATAAGATTCTTAAAATGACTCCGATACCTTTTCGCAGAAAAGAAGCTTGAACTAGTTTTCAGCCTATACCAAGATGAATCTCGTTTTGAGCTTAGAAGGGAAAAACGCAAGTTTTTTTTGGGTGCTCGAAGCACACAGTAGCAATATGTATGACGACAGATGCAAAGCAAATTATTGTTTTATTTCTAATGCCCATATCGTGCTAATTCAAATATGAAAAGTTTAAAAAGTCATTGATCTGTCCCACCAAATTTAGCTGTTCACTACAGTGTCTGGTAAAAAGATATGAAAAAATTTGTAGTATTAATATATGTTATTATATGCCACATAACATATGTACATAGTCTTTTTTGTTTTGTAATATTGTATCCTTGTTTTGAACTTCTTTTATAAATATCTCGACTCACAAAAAACGGTAGATACGAAAATTTTTGGGGGGGATGTTGAAAAACATCCGGACATTGTTGTAAGTTAGATTTTGTATTCTTTGCACCTTTTTCCGAGTACAGGACATTACTGTAGTCCTTCTTTCCACTGCTACCGACATGTGGTGTTGTGAGAGCTCACCCAGCATCCACCCGAAGAAGAAATCGGCTTCTCCTTCCTATGACCAATGTAAACATATTGCACTGTATCTCCAGCGCGCTAAGAACTTTTACATTTTTATTGTTTAATATCTCGTGCATCAATTTAATATGGTTGGTGTAAAGTGTAAAGAAGAGGTGAGCCTTTTATTTTGAAATGAAAGTGGAATAAGAAAGCTTGATGCGGGTGAGAAAATGGTTGGATCGCTCTTTTTCGACCACTTTCTACCACAGAGAAGGACATCTTGAAGCCCATCTTCCAAAAGTAAATTAAACTTCACTTTCTTTATGTTTATAGAACATATTATTTTATGAAATGTTTATCTTTTTGTATAAAAATGCAGGTTACTTATATATAGTTGTATAAACCCTAAACATACATTCCATACAAAAAATAGCACTGAAGCAACTTACGAATAAATTCAACCTACGAAGGATGGATCTCATTCATAAGGAGTACACCGGGGTTGCATGGAAAATGGTATTGACATTTTATTCCCTCTGATACGCGCTACAGGTCTCTTAAAACAAGGACAATCAGGCTCAGAGACAGCTTCTTCCCCCGCCTTAAATGAGAGCACAAAACTGTGAAAATATGCCTTGAGACTTTTTTTTTTGCTGGTGCCAAATGTTATTGCACTTCTTTTCATTGCAATATCAATTTGATGCATTCTATTTTTTCACTAACCGGTATTGCATTATTACCATAACATTACCACAGTCTCTCAGCATTACATTGTAATTATTATTTCCTGCCTTTTATTCTGATAGTCTTTGATCTTTTTGTCTCTTTTTTTATAAGATCTCGTCGCATACAATGTTCCAAAACATTGATATCAATGACAATGAAGACAATTCTATTCTATTCTATTCTATTCTATTCTATTCTATTCTATTCTATTCTATTCTATTCTCTTGTAATATTTTAAATCAACGTATTCATTTTTACCTGCAGTACACAGGCCACTGACTGAGTAGTGCTTTTATCATGAACCACATCAGAACAAGTTAAGCTTTGAAGCCCGAACTGGGGGCTTTCCTGTGTTTGGATGATCCCACAGTAGGCAGCCGACTTCCCTTACACCTCCAAAGTCCTTTTCATCTGTGTGGACAGATGTTGGTAATCCGGCTCTGATTGGCCCGGATTGAGTTATGTGGTCCTGCGGTTTACTCGGATCGCTGCCAGTCGCACTTGAGCTCAAGCCTGTGGAGACCCGTGTTGCGTTCCTGCACCACTTGGCTCATGTTTCATAAGAGCCAACACCTGCCCCTCTGACTTAGGGTCCCTCAAAGCCTCCATTAGGTGTCGTAATCTCCCGCTAATGTTTTGCCACCTTGTCTGTGTGTGTTAACAGCAAAATCATGGAATTGGTTGGATTTGGGGTCTTCTTTTGTGGTGGAATTGTTACCTGGCATTGGTTTTGTAGAATGAGATTCAAATATCAGATCAAGATAATAAGCACAGTTTTTCAATCACAAAAATCCGAACTTTGGGGCAGGCTCGGGCTTAAGATTTTACCTCTAACTAAATAAAACCATTTTAAATTTAATACACTATTATCGTATTTCACGATTATTTTTTTCTTTGTCTCCATTTTTTCACTGTTTTGTGCTTCTCCTTTTGTTGGGACCCATTATTATCTGTAAAAAAAAAACAATAAAATGCACTGGATTGCAATCAAATGATATGTGGTACAGATGGATTTAACAGGAAGAAGCAATTGGGAGATGGGGCACGGTCGTGGGCTATTGGTTGCCTATCTTTGCTGAATTTGTTCCCTGCCCATAAAAGCCGACCCCCTGATTTCAGGATTGTATTTAAATTTAGCTGTAAAACGAGCATATACAGTATCTGCCCATACAGTGTGTGGATCCAATACATTTTATAAAATTCCTATTTAAACTGTAAGAAACAAAACGCCATAATATTTCCCCTTTATGAGGAATAAATTTGCACAAATGTGTTGAAAATTCAAGAGGGCAAGTGTCAGGTTCTGTACAGTTGTCATGGCGCCCAGCTGGCACTGCCCCTTGACACCAACTGACTCGCATTTTCTGATTACCGGTACTCCTGTGGGTACTTAAATGTGTTCTTTTGAACTGCGCTTTGCCAGATTGTTGTTGAAAACTTGTTTATGCATGGTTATACTTGTTGTGCTTGTTGGACTTTGTTGCACTTCGGTGTAACATTTTGAGAGATTCCTGCAAGTTCTGGTTAAATCTGGAAATGCCTGGTCTGTTTAATTTTGCCTGTGTTTGACCCGTTTTGTTTTTTGGTCTGGTCCGTTTGTGTTTTGGACAACTTTTCTTTCTCAATTAAAGTGTGAGGACGTCTACGCAAATGAGTTCCTACTTCCTGCTTCCCGATCCGTTTCGTGACAGCAAGGACGTTTTTTCTTTTTCAATGTATTATTTTTGTAGTCAAGCATTTGGTGTATTGTTATTTTTTCTTGAAAAAGAAAAAAGAAAAAGGAAAGTTTTGATGGTACTATCCGTTCCATGCGTGAACACCTTGTGACATGTTCATCAATTGTGCACCTGGAAACAAATGGTGTACTTCCAACAATGTTCAATGTTTTTTAAGTATGCCATCTTTTGGGGAATCATGGGCATTGAAGCAAAAATGAAAATAATATTAGTAGAACTTTTTTTAACATGATTTTAGTATTTATTTTGTTCAAAAGTGTTTATTTTAAGTTTTTCTGTTGTTTAAAATTATATTTTTTTCAGGTTTTTCAAATAACCAATATAATCTGTCAGTGAAATTATATTTTTAAAAGATTTTTTACTGTTTCCTTTCTACTAAAATGAAAATAAAAATAAAAAATTTAAAAAGTCAATCTTCATTTTCAAATCAACCAAAATGATTCACCCATATTATTTACCTTCTCATCAAATAATTGGAAAAAACGGCAGTCTTCTGCCACCTACTTGTTATGAAAGAATGTCACAATTACTCTACCGATGACTCAAAGACTGCACAGTTACTCAAAAAAGTATATTCTTTGGGAATAATCTTAGGGGAGACCAGATACTTCCCCATTTTATGACCTTCTGTGCTAGTCCTCTCAAACCTTTATATATGATACCCTTGTTTGTCTTTGACAGGTAAACATCAATGGTAAAGTGCTAAGTGGCTCAAAAAGTTTGTGGTAGTCTCAAGAACAGAGGTGTTACAACTGTGCCTAGTCCCAGGTAAGGTTGTAACACTGTAACACACTTGAAATCTTGTGATTTATGACAGTATTACAAATAAGCTTCTGATAGTCGAGTATTTTAGGAACTTTTTATTTAATAGTAATATATAAGATAGATAGATAGATAGATACTTTATTCATCCCCGTAGGGAAATTCACACTTCCAGCAGTCTACCCTGTTGTTTATTAATAGATGAACATGATGCCCTAGGGGTGCTTGTAGCGAAGTGGATGACGTCACGCCAGTCCAAAAATTCGACATCCCTGCGGCAGATGGAAAACTTTTCTTTGTGAAAATCCAGGGACACACCACCTCGTGTTAGCAAGTCCGCCTCCTCTCCGATTCTCCCCGGCTTTCGTGTCTCTGTTTAGCGGCGTTGAAGCCGGATTGCTCCGGGTAGCTCCGGGTGGCTACACGTTAGCGTCCGGAATGCTAAACGTGAGCCACGTTTCCGCAAAACACAGCAACTGCGCTCCCTGTGCGCTTCGATGTTTTCCACCAGCACTCGATGATCTTATTTGGTCGTGAGTTCGCATTTACCATGATTACGGATGGTACAGAAGACTTATAACGCCGCTAGCCGCTTCGCTAGCTCCGGCTTTTCCTCCACGATAGGCCCCTTCATCACGCCGGCACGAGAAATCTTCAGGGCAAGGAGTTGAAATTCCTTGAATACACGCATTTCTTGTGCGTTAAAACCCATGTCCATAGGATAGAAGTAATCCATAGTGTAGTTGTCAAAACGGGAAAAAAAAACACCGAAGATAGGAGCAGACAATAAAACAATAGGGCAGCTGCTGGAAAAGGCAGACGCTCGTGGCAGCGCCGCTTTGATCTGTAAGAAGAAGAGCAAGGAATAGAACAAAGTGCTTGTGTCATATACATCCTTTTGTATGATCAGCATTGCTAATAAGAGTCTGACAAGCATTTGTGGCAAATGTACAAGCCAGTGCCTGGGGTTAAACTTTCGCGGGAAAATTGCTTGCATTCAAAACTGTACCCAATTTTCTCTCCTTTCTTTTTTCTTTGCCTTTGCATTTTTCTATTCAGACTGTACAGAAATTGTCTTTTTTGGATGTTTTACAACTGTCGCCGTACTTATCAGCCATCATTTACTAAACATTTTCTTCATGTTGTTGTTAGCTAGCAGGAAAAAAAAAAAGAATTGAAGCCAAAGTGTCATGATTACCGATGTGAAACACCTGTGCCCGCTTCCTTGGTGCCAACTTTCTCGGACTCTGATTGGCTCCCGATCAGTACTTGTACGCACTCCTGTCTGTCCCCTTTTGTCGGTCCGTCTGCGGACCTCAGTTAACACTAGGCAAGTTTTTTTTTACCCTGACTCCCACCTGTCCCGTTTTTTGCTCCTGTCTGTCCCCCGGCTTCGACCCATTTTTGATCCTGACCACATCTACTCTCCAGTCCCGGCTTTCGACCACTTTGTGTCCCCGACCACGTCTACTCTCCTTTCTTGGCTTACAACTCGTTTCGGACCCCGACCACGTTTTTGCTATCCTGTCCCGGCTACTGACCCATTTTTATGTTCCCGACACCGCCATCGCTCGCCACGGAAGATCCACTTCCGCGTTCAGAGCGACCTGCTTCCAGCGTCCAGCAATCTCCGGATTGTGGGCGCAACCCTTACCTTTTCTTCCTATGAAGCTTGTGAGAAACACAACGCAAGTGGGTCCTGTCTCCGTTCTAGTCCTGACACAAAGATGTGGACATTACAGCCATTTGCCAGAAATGTGTCAAACCTTATACGCATATTTGACATAACACAAAAAAAACAGTGAGACAGAAAAAAGTTGAAATCTTACAGAAAAATGTGGTTTTGACTGTCAAATTGATACAATGTCACTCAGAGTGTTTAAATGTCTGTGTGAGGTCAATAGTTTGCATGTTCTCCCCGTGCTTGCGTGGGATTCCGCCGGGCACTCCGGTTTCCTCCCACATTCCAAAAACATGCATGTCAGGTTAATTGCATGGTCCAAATTGTCCCTAGGTGTGAATGAGCGAGCGGATTGTCTGTCTCTGAGTGCCCTGCGACTGGCTGGCAACCAGTTCAGGGTGTCCCCTGCCCATTGCCCAAAGATAGCTGGGATGGGCTCCAGCATCCCCGCGACCCTACTGAGGATAAGCGGTGCAGATAATGGATGGATGGATGGATGTGAGGTCAAAATAGAAAGGGGAGTATCTTATATCAGTGACACCAATAACACTTTCTTCCATTTGGTCAAACTTTGACTGTTACTACCATCCCCGTGTTACAACTGTGCCTGGTCTCCCCTACATTTTTGTCAACAATTAGTTTAATTGGCCAATTTACTACAGCACTCTATGCAAGGTACACGGCACACAAGCACATCTGTGCAAGTGTTTGAGGAGCGGGGTAGGGTGCTCTCCTAACAAGCGTGTACTTTTCATATGTCAGGAAAGAGATACATGAGCAGCAGCGGTCCATCAAAAGCCTCTACGAGATTCGGTTTCCTTGCAAAGCACGTGCATACTTGCCACCTTTGTCCTGACCTGAAATGGACACTTAAGACCGCGTCGCCCCAAGGTCCAAACAGCAATGATCAATCTTGGCATGGTGGACAGTCAAAGCTTTTGTTGTCATTGAGTCTACTAGTCAGAAAACAATCTGATGAGGGTAGTTGAAACCTGAAGGAGGAGTGACTGTTTCTTCCTCTGATTATTCAACACTCGGGTCGCAGGACAAGACGGGTAAAAACAAGTGTTAGGGGAGCAGTTGTGTTGAGGTTTCTATCACCATAATACAAATAAAACAGAATATTCTGGACTTGTGCGTATGGAACGAGGCTGTGATGGTTTCACAAGTGCGCTTTCTAACTGGTTGACAATCATTTACATACCAAAGGGGCGGAACACAGAAGTTAGTGGACAATTGCCAAAGCACCAGTTTCACACCAGTCTTTTGTCCTGACTGAATCCTGCTGTTGGTTTTAAAAAATGAAGGCAAGCCTCAAAGGTCACTGTTTAACTATAATGTTGGGACTTTACTATATTTTAACCTGTTTTCCAAGTTTTAATCCATACATTTTTGTAGAAAAATAACAAACATTTCTGCCAGTGGAACAAAAACTATTACGTTCTAGCTTTTTCCAGAAAATACTTAAAATCCGATAAAATGATATGGAAGATTTCTACGTGATTTGCCTTATTTCATTATTTTTAGCAATGCAATTTTGAACAGCAAAACCAAACAAAATAAATATTCACTTGTAATAACTCATGAGCAGATGAAGTATTTTACAAAAATAAAATAAAAGAAAATGCTGCCACCTACTGATATGGATGAATGTTACAGCTAATCGACTGATCACTGAAAGAAGGCAAAAATACTGAACAACGTCAATCTTTTTTGCAAAGATAAAATTGTCTGCGGCACACTAAACAAAGTATGACGGCACCCTGGTACATCACTAAATAATTCACTTTATTAGAATATTGATGTAATAATTAAAAAGAATGAAATGGAAATGCCTGGAACTGTCACACAATTATAACTTTTTGGAGTGACGCATTTCAATATTCTGATAACCCAGAGTTCGGGAACCTTTTTGACCGAAAAAAACCATAATATTTTTATTTTTATTGTGAGGGTGCCATATCGTATGTTTTAAGACAAAATTGAGCAAAACCGCCAAACCCACTTTCTGAAACAAAAGCTAATTTCTCAGCACATTTTATTTCTCTGTGACGCTTTGATCGAATTTATGATCATGTATTCCATATCAACAAATATACCACTATAAACATCCACAATTACTTAATATAGTTGAGGCTTATTTTGATCTTCATTCTTATGAAAATAAATAATGGTTTCAAAACAAGGTGCAAGCACAGTTCTTTTGTAAATGTGTTACAAAAATCTGCAAACAAAAAGTTTATGAACATATTTCCCTACAGCGCATGGCCGCGTGTGAGAGAGAGTGGACCACGCTGTGTTGCATAGCTCTGCTCTTCTTATCGAATTTATCCATTTATTTATTTGTTCTGAGTGCCTGGCTAGCATTTGTGGGTAAATACAGTTTGTTGTGTGGGTTTTTATCATAAAGTGTCTCAACATTGAACATATATTATTTTTTGAGTTTCAGTATAAAGGATTCTTTAGCGATGCACAGTCTGTTGGTGTGACACCTTGACAGTAAACTGCAGGTTAAACTGCCCTTTATGTACTAGAACCAGACACTATGCATGAGTAGAGAAGCAGAATCGAAACCAAACAACCAGGCCAGAGACCTAGCGCTAGTTTGCCAGCTAGAGCTGCTTGTTTGAGTCTGGGCTGAAGGCAGATCGAGGCAGATTAGTCGGTAGTGACGCCGAAGTAGGGGTCTTGGCCAGGCCCGAGACCAAGACTGAACTGGGCTTTCCCCAACTGCTGTTTAATCGGCGATTTAGAGGGCTTTAGTTCATCTCGCGTGACGGTACATGAGAGCGCCTATGTGGTTTCTGGACAATAGAAGTGCGATCACAAGGGGAAGTGACTTTTTTTTCCAGTAATCTCCGCTCTTCTCTTTCATGTGACATGTTGTTGTTACGCTATCTCCTGACCATTAGCCATGTGCCCGCCGGTTACGTATCAGCACAAGCTTTGATGTGGCCTTGAACTGCCCGTGCAAGTCTTCATCATCATATTATGTGAATGGAAGGGCCGCCTTGAGGTTTGACTGTCAGCAATGGGCCATCTGCTGTTTTGGTGGGAATGTGACGGAATCCCTACCTGGAGGCGAAATTGACTACTCTTGTAAACTTATAAAAACATGCCTACCAAGTTTGTTGTTTTGAAATTTTGCAAATCAGTTCGTTCCACTTACTTGTTTTGTGAATAAGAATAAATTACAGACTACAGAGCGCACCTGATTAATTCATTCAAAGTCAGACGTTTCTCTCAAATAGGAAGAGGGCACCTGACTATTGATGCCATTTTGACTCCTTTTTGAAGGCCTTCAGAAAATTGAGTTCTGTAGCTATATAGGCATAGGACATAGTGTAATAAGAAATCTTCCACCATATCTTTCATTAGAAAAAAAAGGTATATTTCTACCTTTTTACCAGTGTTTAGTAAGCAATGCTAAGTTTCTTGAAAATACTCGTTTTCAAGAAAACTGGCTTTTTGTAAAAGGATGCCTTCCAAGCAGAACTTTCACATCAGTGTTTTTTTTTTGCATTTGTTATACCTCCAATAGCTAAACAATGCTTTCTATGAACACAAGGGAACTTTGCTTGTAAAATAACATTTTATTAGAAGAACGATGCAAGAACGTTGCAAGAACTTTTTCGCGCTTGAAGTTTCCGGTGGAGTGATTACCTGATATCAGTCACCATGGCGACCGCGTTCCTACAGACGTGCACAAAACGTATCCCTCTCTGCGCTGGCGATGAAGAATGGAAAAAAGCTTTTAAGCATTGACTTTCTGTATTTATTTTTTCACTTTCTTGACCACACTGCTTCTGCTTCACTGCGCCTACTTGCCAAATGGGCCACCTACCCACTCCCAATATACAGGAAGCAAAACTAGGATGTTGGGGGCTTCCTGATGTGTGGACAAAATCACTCCTGCCATCTAAAGGCGATTTTTCATACTGAAATAATTCCCTTAAGCTTTATACTTATTAATGAGCTGCGCTATACCTTTTTAAAATAGTTTTTAAGAATAAAACCAAAAAACATATTTTATGTTCTGACACTCAGTGACAAAGCTTCAAACGTGGCACTGATCGAGTTAAAAGCCGCGTGCTCAAATTCAAGAATAAAACTCAATTTTGTCTTTGTGAGCCTCACTGAATTTAAAGCGGCAGGCTTAAAAAATATTTTCACCTTTGTCGTTTTTCAGTTCGGCTCTTAGTTGTTTACGTTACGTGTTTTCAGATCATGTGACCATTCAAAAACGGTGATTAAAATGACGAGCACATATTAACTACTGCGCCAGAATAAAACACATATAAGGGCTGTGTCACGTAAAATGCGAGCACTTTATTTCTAGATGTCAGCGGCAGAACGACCATACTATGGAGAATAGTGCCACATTGCAGCACAGATGTAGCTTTTTCGGTTCTTGTCATTGGTGGTTGCAGTGGTAATGCAATAAATTACATTCGCTTGTTATCGTTCCTCAAGGATTGAAGGAAACTTCAGCGACTTGACATTGACACCAATGACAGAGATAGAGAAGAGTAGCTTTTTTGATGGTTCTGTTATGTATTATATAAATAATGAATAATAAGATTGTACTAATATCTTTCCAAAGGGGGCAAAATGTTTACAGACTTCACTGCAGTGTTTCTCAATTAAAGCGCATATGATGTAAAAAAGAGCATCTTTCTGTTTTCCTCGGTGCTGCAGAGAAAAAGAAAAAGACCGCACAGTATTTAGAGCTGCAGTTTTAAAAATTTAGTGCAATAGTAGCGGCTTCTTGTTTATGGTCTTCTTGGTTTTCTTTTCTTCTCTTTCTTGGTCTTCTTCTATTTCTTCTATTTCCACTATTTCTTTTCCCTACCTATCTTGTTTTGCCTTCTTGATCTGTTTTTGGACTTTTAGGTCTTCTTCCTGAGCTTTTACTATTTGTCTTTTTCTTGGTAGTTTTATTATTCTATCTCCTCTCATTCGTATTCTTTTTGTTCTTGGCCTTGTTGTTATCGTCCTTTATTGTGTTCTTCTTTGGATTTGTTTTTGGTAGTTTTTTCCTTCTATTCCTTTCATTCTTTTTTATTTTCTTTACTAGTCTTGTTTCAGGTTGAGTTTTCTTTCTTTTTGGTCTTCTACTTTGGCTTCTTGGAATTTCTTTCATTCTTCTTGAACATTTCCTTGAGCATATTCTTTGATGATGGTGTTCTTCCTTTTCTCTCTCCTTTTCATCTTATTTGCATCTTGTTCAGGTCTTCTCTGCCCCCTGCTATTCTCTTCTTAGTTAATTACAGTGTCATAAGGAGCAAAAGTGCTTTGTGAAACCACCTATTGTGTTGGATACATTATAAGCAGTATTGTAGTCTGCCACTTAAGAAAACACGTCTGGAAACCTTGCATTCTATAGGTCGTTTAGCTTGGTTTTGTAGTGCTGGTTGTGGGGCAAACCAAAGCCAAGTCTGCACTGAGTCCCCAGGTGCAAAATGAATGCAGGCAATCTTATTTGTAGGCCGATGAACAATGAGAAAGTCGGGCAACGGAGTTCCTTTGCCAAAAAGGGTGGAGCTCCACCATCACCTGAGCCTCCGGACCTCTCCCGTCAACAAGCTTCTTCTATCCTTCTGGCAATTGAGCGACTGTGTGCAAAAGTTCCTAATGACTATTTAGCAGCTGCGAAAAGAAAACAGGGGTTGAAAGTCAACCTCCGCCAGAATGCCTTTGTGCTATCACATGGCCACGTTCTGGAGGCAGGGAGGCATACCGGGACACATTAGACACCATTAGCATCTGCAAAGGCCGTCACGTTGACTAATAGCCAGCGCCACAACGGAATACTAGTTGAGTTTGTGTTCTTCCCTCAATCCCCTTTATGCCAGATGCACAATAGCAGCCGAGCCAGACCTGTCAAATGTGCCACAGCGCCGGATGCGCACAAAGCATCATTTCTAGTCTTTCTTCCCAATAAAAAGGGCCTGTCTTGTTCATTTTTTCTCCAAATCCCCCACATTAACACACAGATGCGTTTTGTTTGGTGGCAGAGGGCGTGGTACAGGTCAGTATATTACGTAAAGTGTGAATACGTCTTGGGAAAGACGTCAGTAAATAGTGAGGTTGGTCGATTTTGGACATCAGCAGCAATGTGTGCATTTGTGAGCATGCTTGTTGATCGGCACTGGCTTTGTTCTAGAATACAATGTAATGTATGGTCATTGAAACGAGTCAAATGCACAAAGAAATTTAAAAAGTCCCATTTAGGATAGTGTAAAATACACACGTTTAAGTCCTCTTTTGATTAAGCTGTTGATCGGATTGGGTCTTCTTTGTTTTTTTCCCATACTAATTTCTGATAAAAACGATTCAATGTAAAATACTATGAATGGCAAATCGTATGGTTCATTTGAGTATCTGTTAGTATTTTACTAGAAAAACTATTGAAATAAATAGTAAAATGGAAATCATGTTTTTATTAAACACAATTCAAAATTCATATAACATTCACATATTTTATCTTTTTCAAAAAGGAACTTAAAAATAGTCAAATCGGAAAAATAACTCAATTGGTCAACATTTTTAGCAGAAAACTAAATGTTATTATTTTATTCTATATATTTATTTATATATATTTACACTCCTAATAATAATAATAACAATAATATTATTAAATGATATCATTATAATTGTAATCATAATTAAAATTACAATAATAATAATAATAATAATAGTAAATAATGTATAATTATAATAATAGTAATAATAATAGTAATAAATATTATTATTATTATTGTTTTTGTTGTTGTTATTATTATTAAAAAACAGGAAATTATATTGCTATTATAGTAGTTGTTGCTGTTGTCATTATTTCTGTGGTTATCGTCATTGTCATTGCTGTATAATTTGTTGTATTAATATTGTTATTGTTATTTGTATTTTGATTACACCTTTAATGAACAAAATTACTGTATTAGATAATTTAACGTACTTTTTCCATTTTACTTGAAAAACAAGTTATAACAAGTTGAGGTACTAAGTTAGAATACGGAAATTAAAAAAAATACATTTTGGAATTATTAAAAGCATAAAATATACGTTTAATTTTTTATATTCCAAAATAAAATTGGAAAAGTTTCATTGTTATATGAAAAGAAACCATTTTAAATCATATAACACAGCTCTTTGAGACTTCTGGTGATTAAGGGCTATACAAATAAACATGACTTGACTTGACAAGAGGGCAAAATATCTGCCTTTGTAACAAGTTTTAATATTCTTCTATTGTTATTACTTTGGAATTTTGTAATTATTATTTGTATTTGCTTTGGCTGTTTGGTTGTTGTTTTTTTGCAGTGTCATTGGTTGATTTATTCACACATGAACTGATTATTGTAACCATTTACCCCCGATAACATTGTCCTCATGTTCGAACAGATTTTAAATTGTTCATGATGCTCGACACATATACATACAAAATTAAAGAACTGTTATTCTCTTGCAAGTAGCATCCTTGAGTTTACGTATTGTCGGCGCTATACAGGATGTCAAGTGACCCTTTGCCCCGAGAAGCCACCACATTTAGCTAATGCTAGCCACTTGTCATCACTTCACTCAGCGCTCTCCCATCCACACAAAAGATGTGAATGTAAACAGTCACCTCTTATCTGAGAGCCGCGACAGAATCCTGCTTCGGTTCCCGCCCGGGGCCGGCCAAACGTGGACCGTCCCCAGGGGCCCGGTTCCCGCGCGACACGGCGTCACAATTGCCCTTTGTGTTCATTATGTCCGAGCCATCTTCCCATTACGCTGTGGGGTCCGTTCCCGTCCAATTGGGCCATGGGGATTTTAGCCAAGTCGCAGGGGTTGCTGACCTTTGTTTGTTGCACCCCTCACACACACATACGCTCACATAGAAAAGGCTCTACTGGTGTGTGTGAGTTATAAATTATGAGCAGATTTAAAGCTTCAAGTTGATGGAGGTGTGGATTCTTAGGTGGTCCAGTGTGCATTCATGTATTCGTGCGTGTGCAGTCTTCATCCATTCAAGAATCGTCCAAATGACCTCAGCGTCTCCCCGCACGAGACGTCACAAATGAATCGGTCCTTTGTGACCCGACGGAACATCCCCCTGATGTGCTGGCTGGCTTTTCTGACTCATCTAAGTGGGAATCGCATACGGCGCAGACAGACAGGAAAAAAATAAAAACTTCTCATGCTAGACCAGGGGTCAGGAACATATGGCTCACGAGACAGATACGGCTCTTTTCATGAGTAACATTTGGATCGTGCAAATCCTTTCTGCGTCGCTCCATGTTGTCTAAAGCCAATATTACTACAAGCAAAGCCGGAGCACGGCTTCTCTTGCCTACTCCTTTCTGTTAAAAAAATGACCAAAAAATAACCCAGAAAACGACCACAAAATGACTGAAATCCTGTCCAGTCCTTTGAGAAATCTTGTGATAAAGGGCTATACAAATAAATGTTTTATCTTGACTTGAGAAACTATATATTTTTAAAAACGTAACTTCAAATGAAAATTGTCCTAAAAATAACCGCCAAAATGCTCAAGAACAAGGGAGAGCACCCAAAAAAATGCCGGAAAATGGGAAAAACAATGAGTACAAAGAGACCACCTAAACTGTTAAAATTTGTGAAATGTACTGAAAAGTATGAAAAATAACTGAAAACTACAAAAATGTATGGAGAAAGTATAAAATGTGGTCATAATTGTGGGAAAAAAACTGAAACGGGACAATAAGGTATAAACAATTACTAAAAAGCATCGAAAAGTAGTATAACATATATATATTACTCAAAATTATAGAAAAAGGCAAAAAAAAAAAACACATGGAAAATGACTCAAAGACGCAATAACAAAAAAAACGGCAAAAAAGACCAAAAGAATGACTGAAAAAGGACTATAAAACATACCGTAAAAACCAAAATCAACCGAAATAGGACCAAAAATACGACCTAAAATGTTATTTTTTTTTAATTATTTTTTTCAAGGCCAGAAACCATCATTTGTGGGCCAACTGCAAGACGTTTGAGATCCCCGCTATACGGAATGCATGATAAATGGAATTTAATTACATTCGATATTCGTTGGTGTCATGGGACCGGACCAGATCGGAGGCAGGAGGCAGGAAGGCTGAACTCATTCGCGTTTAAGATCAGTTACTTTTATTAAGGAAATAAAAGTCGTCCAACACTCAGGGACAAAAACAAAAACAGGCTTACAGGCAAACAGGAACTCAGACTAGGAATACTCACAAAACAGGCTTTTCTCAGAACGGGCAAGTACAGGTTTCCTCAAGTCAAACAGAACAGAATAATTCAAAGTAATGCAATGAACCCGCAACCGGCAATCCCCAAAACCCGCCCTTAAGAAGCACACACGCAAATTAGAAAATCTGCTACAGCCGGTGCCAAGGGGGCGGGGCCAGCCGGTCGCCACAGCGATCATGCTGGACATGACAGTTGGTTTGTTTAAAGCAGGCATCCCCATCCTTTTTGAAGCCAACAGCTACCTTTTGTTACTGATTGCTACCTTTTGAAATTATATTAAAAAGAAAAACAAAAATGAGACTCTTTGTAATCAGGGCTATGCAAATAAACATGACTGGACTTGACTTGACATGTTATTACTCTGTTGTTACTATGTCATTACCACGTTGAAATTATGAGTCAACCACTAAAACATCATGTGAGTTATAAACCAAATTTTCAAGAAAATCACAATGTCCCATCACTGGTGAGCTATTGTCAGAACCTGTCCACGCTGTACTCCGGTGTTCTTACGGGGTTACCGTTGTCACAATTGCCCATCGCCCTCACCTGTGCCCGCTCGTTTAGCACCAGCTGCTGCTCGTTGCCTGATTGGCTCCCCTTCTATTTAAACTCAGTGCTCTCATTGACTCCTTGTCAGTCCATCAACGAACCTCTGCAACCGCAAGGCATACATTTTGACTCTGTCCGGTATCCTGCTCGTGTATCCAGTATCCGGTATCGATCTCGTCTTACCCGTCCTGTCCGGTATCTTGCTCGTGTATCCAGTATCCAGTATCAATCCCGTCTATCCCGTCCTGTCCAGTATCTTGCTCATGTATCCGGTATCCGGTATCGATCCCGTCTGTCCCGTCCTGTCTGGTATCCCGATTGTGTATCCAGTATCCGGTATTGATCCCGTCTGTCCCCTCCTGTCGGGTATCTTGCTCGTGTATCCTCTAACTGTTATTGATCCCGTCTGTCCCGTCCTGTCCCGTCCTGTCCGGTATCTGCTCATGTATTCCGTATCTTGTATCGATCCCGTCTGTCCTGTCCGGTTTTGATCTCTGGCTTCCTGTTTTCCTGCGCCTGACTTCTCTGTCTCACTTCTTCTGCCCAGCAATTGCCAAATTGCTAGCATTTGTGTTCCCGCGCATGACTGCCCGTTTCCGTAAAATAAAGCTTGGTGTGAAAACGTTACGCGTTTGGGTCCACCGTCTGTTCGGGCTCTGACAACCGCACGCGCATCACGTTGGAGACCCTTGTTTTATATACTCACCAACACTAACTACTCAAAATGTATACCTAAGTTCAACACATACCCATCATTTATTATACTTGAGTGTTTGTTTTTGTTTTTATTTCTGTTTTGCACTTGTTATGAGCTACCATTTGGTTGAAAATTTGAGTATGGTACATCATATTTGTTTTTAGTTAATTTCAACTCAATTTTCTGTGTTTATATAAAAACTTGGTATAGTCATACTTTGAAAGGAACCAGCTTCTACTCTGTTTTCGGGAACAATAATATCATATTTATATATTATCATAAAATTGCTTAAACGAGCAAATGCATGTAAAACTTCCTAAACACAATTTTCTGTTGTTAAAGTTTTTTTAAAATCATTTCCCGTAAACTTTTTGTCTTGAGGAAGTTACTTCAATTGTATTCCGTGTCCATGTAATAATATGTCAGATTGAAATATAAATATGACTGATGCTTTTGATACTGCTACCATTAGTTTTGGGGTCAGCAACCTGCAGCTCAAGTGCCACATTTGGCCCTTTAGTGCTGCCCTAGTGGCTCTATAGACATTTTTTAGAAATGTTTGAAAATTGAAAAAAGATGGAGGGAAATATTTATATGTATTTTTTGCGTGATGGCTTTCTTTAGAATGAGTATTGAATATTGAAGGATTAGTTTTTATTACTGAATCACCCTTTCTTTTAATTTAGAAATGGGTTTTCTTGAGGCTTTCTAATTTTTAGGCGGCTCCAGACACATTCGTTTTTGTTTGTTTATTTTAGTCCATTATAGCTCTTTTATAGTTCTCATTAGTAATCACAATTCCATCACAGCTGCAAAAAAATGTCTGATATTTTTTTACAAAAGTACATTTAAATAGAAACATAATACTTTTCCCTAGCATTAATGAAAAATGAATGGGAAATTACCATTCTTGGTTGTGAAATGGCCCCTTGAAGACACAAGAATTGGTGATAGGTTTGTTCTGTTTTAATACTGGATACCTGCAAAGGTGTCGCAGACCAGAAACAGACACAGTACCCAGTAGCGCTCGTTTTCTCAATTATTAATAAAGAGGGAGAACAGCTCTTGCTTCCACGATCCGATGGTTGACGGACAAGGGGAGCAGGAGATGCGGAAGTGGCACTTCCGTGTCTAGCGAGGAGGGTCGAAGACAGGCAGGAATTACAAGTCGTTTGCCGGGACTGGAGAGCAAGGGCGGTGTCAAGTTTGGAAACGAGATCAGCTACAGGAGGCAGGCAGGTAGCGGGGCAAAACAGATCGTATAACGGGCAGGCAGAACGGGGCAGAGTCAGGTACGGAAACAGGTTGGCAACGGGGATCAGGCAGAGAAAAACAGGGCAGGAACAGAGTCTGACGTAAGAGCTTGCCGAGCTGGGAGCAATGGTTCACAAAACGATCTGACAGGGACCTCTTGGAAGTCGGGGGTTTAAAAGGAGTACATCAGCTAATCGGCTGTCCAGGCTGTTGGCGCCAATCAAGCAGTCGCAGGTGTTTTGAATTGGCAATCATGACCAAAGGAGATTTCACAGGATGCGAGTTCATTATTCTGAGTATTACTGCGCAATGTTGTTGGTTGTTTTGTCGCTATCAACCTATCATGTTGTGGTTTCTTGATGTCCCTTTAGGGTCTGCAGTCTCATTGATATGAGTTAAACCATCAAAGAATTATGACCACGGTGGACGTGTTACTGTATAGCTTTATTTTAATACAATGCATTGCATTTAGACCGCGTGCAAACTAATTACCAAAATAAAGCACACAAACTTTACATCTGTCCAAGCTATTTGTTATAATTGTTTATTCATCATATAAGGCCTGCCTCACTGAGATAAAAGAAGTTATGTCAATCAACTTCTTGCGCCTTAACTCTGAAAAGACAGAAATGTTAGTTATTGGTCCATCTAAATGCCGTGACTTGTTCTCAAAAACTGCAAAAACAGAGTGAAGAAAATTACTAGAACAGCTTTCTTCCATCTTCGCAACATAGCTAAAATTCGCCCTATGCTGTCTCAGTCAGATGTGGAGATTTTAATTCGTGCGTTTGTTACCTCCCGTTTTGATTACTGTAATGCACTACTCTCCCTTCTCCCGGAGTCCAAAATCCAGAGCCTTTAGGTATTTGATCCCATTACCCCGATTTTAACTAACCGGCATTGGCTCCCTGTTAGCTCAAGATGTGATTTAAAGGTTCTGTTGGTAGTACATAAAACATGCATGGACTTGCTCCCTCATATCTTTCAAATTTAATTTCCCCCTATTTTCCGGTCTGAAGCCTTCGCTCTGAAAATGCTGGTCTAGTAGTGATCCCAAGAGCCAAGAAGAGATCCGCAGGTTTGAGAGCGTTCTCCATTCGGGGCCCAGTGCAGTGGAATGGTCTTCCCCCTGAGATTCGATCTGCAACCTCAGTGGATATGTTTAAATCTAAGCTTAAAACACACTTCTATTCAATAGCATATGAATAACCTATATTTTATGTTGACAATATCTGTTAATTATTTGTTATTAAAACATCCATTGCAGCCTGGTCATCCTGGAAGGGGGATTACCTCATTTGCAGTCCCTTCTCAAGGTTTCTTCATTTTTCTTATGTTTAGGTTTTTGAGTTTTTCCTTTCGTTCATGTAGGTTTTACAGTAGATCAGGGGGATGGTGTAATAATAGTTGGTGGTTTGCAATAGTATGTGGTCTGTGCAGACTCTTTGTGGTTTAGGGCTATGAAAATAAACATGACTTGACTTAAACACGTCATTGCCTTGTTAATCCTTCAATATTGATGGAGACTAATTAGAACATGCACTTGTCTTGCCATCCTGTGTGTAACTACTGAAGACAGTAGTTCTAAGAAGATGTTCAAACAACAGGAAGTGACACTGAAAACCCAGAAGTTGTATTATTTCCCTATAAGCTCAAATAAACACAAAATATGTGTGTAGAACCTGTCTTAACGAAATGACATTCGTTTTAGACTTATATTACATTTCAAACACAGTAACGTATTTATTAAACAAAAACAGTTGTCGCAAGGACAACACAGGGTGGATGATCTTTTGTAACCTTGGATTTTCATTTTTATATAAGGGCTCAGGGGAGGGCCTTTAGAACATTTTGGACTTTCCAATCTGAAGGCTTCTTCTCTGTCCTCTTTGCAAGTTCAAAATCCATTGATGTCCTCTCTTCTTATATCGACTACTAAACTTCAAATTTATCGATCAGACACAGTCGCAATTACCGGTACCTTAGAAAAAGGCTGGTATCTGCATCTATCTATTCTAATCAACAAATTACATCAAAGACTAAAATTTAAAGATTCAATCCATCTAATGATATGTAAAGTTGTAGTAATGGAAGCGGTGTGGTCAAAAATGATGTCATGCAGGAAGGAAAGTGTGGAAAACGATAATTGTGTGTAAAAAATGGGGTGAGTGAGAACTCTCTCTATGCAAATTTGCCACGGAAAAAGTGACGAAGGCACAAAGTGTTTGTTCATCGAGTGTAAAAGAGAAGGGGGTGGGGCTCGGGCCCCCCAAGATTGTATAGGTTTGTACAGCTTACTAAGGGGGATTATGCGACCATTCATGGCAACCGTGAGGACGGCAGGTGAGGTGCCTAAGCCTTTAGGTAAACACTGATCCCGGTTGCCACATCCCGGCCGCGTTGCCAGGTTGACATTGTGTCGGTCCACGCTACTTATAGGCAAAGGGGGGCGGCCGAGGGCCATCTTTCACGGCCTGAGTGTCCCACCAAAAACAGTCTTGTGAGGTTACTTGACTGGCCGTCAATAGCGTCTTAGCAGGCGCTAAAACCAAATGTAAACACGCGCTTTCGTGTTTGGGCGCCTCACACGACAAACATGGCCGGCCGAGTCGGTGGCGACTTTTTTTGTCTAGTGAGTCTCTTTTCAGCCGGTCACATTTTGCGACAAGTCTTTTAATTCGATTAACATTATGAAACAGGCTGCTTGGACACAATCTCCGCCTGTTAAGCGGCTAAACAGGCTTACGTGCTACCGTTCCCACCATTGTTTCATTTCAAGATGGCCGCCTTCCCTTTGCGTTGAGACAAGGCAATTGCCACGTTACATGCAAAGTAGCGCCAGGAATTCTTATTCAGGGGGGGGGCATTGGACTGGTCATCCACTAAATTGAAAAACAAACTTTCTACTTGCATTTGCCTCTGCCTTCTTTTCACTACCTTTCTTATATCACCCTTTATTTAAGCCTCTCATCACATCATTTATCTTCTACCTCCTTGCACTAACATTCTCTCTCTTTCTTTGTGTCTGGACAATTTGACAGTTTCCAGAATCTCAAAGTTATCTGAGCGCAGGTCATGAGTCCAGTTTTTAGTACAGTGGAACCTCGGTTTTTAAACGCCTCTCAGTTCGTAAAAGTCCGTGTTCGACCAAAAATTTTGAGAAATTCTTGCCTCGCTGTTCGGTCAAAAATTCGGAGTTCCAACGCAGGTAATGCGTGAGTGCGTACGCTAGAGTGCGATGCTGAGCGGCGTACGGGTGGAGATGGCCCCCACCCCTCGTGACCAACTGTTATCACGTGCGCACTTGCCTCTTTTTGCTTTCGCTTTTAATATCGGTGAACCGAGTGTTTTAGCCCCTAAACTATGCTTCTGAAGAAGGTCAGTGCAAGCAGGACAGGTGAAAAAAGAAAAGTTGTTTGTACAACTATTGCCTTTAAGAAAGACATAATAGCTAAATATGAAAGAGGTGTGCGAGTTTCCGATCTTGCTAGGGAATACAGCATGCGCCTTCTGCTGACCACCACAAAGGTAAGAAATCCTGTTCATAATTCTTTTCTTTATCTTTTTTTTTTTTTTTCATACGTTCGTGTTAGCGTAATCTTTCGTATGGAAGATTACGATAACGCGAACGTACGATTAGCCTGGGTTAGCCTCATGTTTACGTTAAACATTCATGGTAAACATTCAGGGTGTTGGAACGGATTAAAACGATTAACATGATTTTTAATGGGAAAAATGATTTCGGCGGTCGAACAAATCGGTTTTCGAACAGGGTTCTGGAACGGATTATGGTCGAGAGCCGAGGTTCCACTGTACTTTGAAAGCGGATATATACAAGCAGGGCCCCAAAGGGTAAATGGTCTGCATTTATATAGAGCTTTTCAAATCACTGACGACCTCCCAAATCACTTCACACTATTCCATTCTTACACTCACACACACACACACACACACACACACACACACACACACACACGCACGCACGCACGCACGCACGCACACACACACACACACCGATAGCAGCCACAGCCATGCAAGGCGTTACCCTGCTTTTTTTGAGGCTTTTGTGTTCTGCATTCTTATTGGCTGAGGAGAGGAAGACGTTTTTAATCTCCAACAACTTTCCACCTCTACACGCTAAACTTGCTCTGGAGCCACATACGAGTGTTTGGCGCTCCCTGGAGGCTCCCTCACGCTTTTTCAAAAACGTTTGATACTAAAAAAGTACATGGTTTCTGTAGGACAGAACCGTCGACATGATGGTGGCAGAGTATTTTATAGAGTGAAGTGTATCGGGTCCTTTTTTCATAGATGTGCAATAAAACAAAAAAATTATAATTTGACAGTATAGAGGTAATATGTAAAAAAAATTGTGTCTATAAAATGCAGTACTTTTACGTGTTGAACAAATAATTGAGCCCGTAAATTGGGTTTGTTCCTAAATAATAAATACATAATTGAACAATAAAATGAATAAATAAAGGTTTCTTCTCTGCGGGTTTTGACGATCGACAAACAAGGGATTACTGTATACGTGATTAAATACAGTATAACACAAGTTAAGGCAACTTTAATGTCTGTCTGTGCGACCCCATACCCAATGACCCACAGTCTGGTACCAGTCTGCGGCTTGATAGAATAGAATAGAATAGAATAGAATAGAATAGAATAGAATAGAATAGAATAGAATAGAACAGAATAGAATATACCTTTATTGTCATTGTTACAAAATGGGTTAACATATTGTGACAACGAAATTGGGCATGGCACTCCAGTGTCACATGTTCACAGTGAGGATAAAAGGAACTAAGAAGATAAAGGAACAGAAAAGGTAAGGTTATAAAAACAAGGATGATAAGGTTATAGTTATAATTTACACAATATTTACACAAACAAATGTCGGCATGTAGGATGTTACATACAGTTGGTATCGTAATACAGTTTGGTATCGTAGGGTTTGTGCAATATGAATTTGGTGCAAAAATAGTCAACATTGTGCAAGGTGAGCAGTAAACATAGGCATGCGTACCATTTTACATTCGTATGAGGTAGTGGGAGTTTTCAAATTTGTGCGGTGTGTGTTTAGGGTAATGGCTCTGGGGAAGAAACTGTGTCTGAGTCTGTTTGTTTTTGTTTTGTGTGAACTGTAGCGCTCGCCGGAAGGCAGCGGGTCAAAGAGGTGGTGGCCCGGGTGAGAAAAGTCCTTGATGATGTTTTCTGCTTTGCTGAGGTAGCGAGAGCAGGCAATGTCCTCCAGACTGGGCAGAGAGCAACCGACAATTTTCTGGGCTGATTTGATGACCCTAGAGACATGTGAAGCCGCTGCGCTCGCACGCGCCGCCATCTTTTTGATGTTTGCCGACCACTGATACAATGGATCACACCGGTAAGCACTGAACATCACTGCCTGTTGTAGTTTGACTTTGATTGTCCTCAAATGCATGCGCACACATTAAGACAACATGCTTGTGGGTAGCGCCAATCCACCGGAGGGTTCCCGCTCATTACCCAGAGGTCAGATCCCCCGGCCTGACGGCTCCCTGCTCGACTCACCCCTCCCTGACGATGCGAGCACACCGGGCTACGGATCACACGCGCCGCTCTCTAACATTCTGTTTCCAGGCCCGGATAGAAGGAAGACACGTCGCGGTGGGGAGCGCTGGCTTCTATCTGCTCCTCACTGTGCACATTTCCTGCTCTCTCACGCTCTCATTCTCACTCATGACCCTCCTGACTGTTCCTGACAAAATACTCTCAGGGCTGTCTTGTTCCAAACTTCCTCTCTGCACTCCTTCGTATAAAGCATGACTCACATGGGCCTCAATTAGGCTCAAATGGGAACTTTCCACAAGTGGACCTTGGCAAGCTGACTGGAGGAAATAGATGCATCGGCAAATTGCGCTAAAAGTGAAAGCCTAATGATGTGTTTGGCCCTAACCCAGGGTTCACCATACTTTTTGAAGCTGAGAACTTGTTTTTGTTGGTGATTGGCACCATATTGACATGCATTTTTAAAATGACAACTCATCGTGTTATTACTATGTTGTTACTATGTTATTACCGGGTTTTAATTATTAGAAGTTGAGTTAGAATTAACTTTGGCAACCACTTAAATCATGCCGGTTAGAAATAAAGGATCTCGTGGCACACTAGTGTGGCCCGGCACGCTAGTTGAAAACCATTGGCTAAAATAATAATGTTCGGATACTCTACGTTCTTGAAATGGAGCTTGAGATTTTTGGTATTGGTGAAGGTGCACACTAACAGTGGAGCTCCTTGACGGCTAGGGGAGGCCTGCTTGACCATCTGGTGTTTCTTCCAGTGTTAGTGCTACATGGCTGATTCTGTGTTCTCCCATCATGCCTTGGTGAAGGTGAGGAAATACACTGAGCACCAGGCGCATGATCAATATGATCAATCGGGTCGTCCCAGCTAATTCCAGCTAATTGGAACTTTTCACACGTTCCCTCCGTCTCGAATGGCTGCCCTAATGAGGGCATCCGATTTCCCCCTTCTGTGGTCAGCAGTGGGCTCCCGACCGGCTTGACCCGGCAGGTCCCGCCAGTCGGCGCTGATCCGGACAAAAGGTCCGGATTCAAGCCTGTTGAATAGCTGCTCATCCCCCAGTCTCAGCGGGAGACTCGGGTCTTCTGAGCTCCGGACCTGACCCCGCGGGAGGCCGGGCAGCCGGCCGGCCGGGGTCGGGTCCCCGAGTCAACAACCCTGGACCGGCCTGAGCGGCTGCCTCTTCTTCCTTGACCTCGCTCGGACCTCAGCCGGGCCTCCAGCCGTGAGTCACGGGGTCACCCTCCCGGAGGGCCATTGTGACGGCTGCTGACCGATCACAAAAGAGCCGGTTCGGAATCCTGTGGCGAGCGTGAAAGCCGAGTCAGAGCTGGACCCCTGCTGCGGCGCTCTAATTTGGCAGGATGTCACTACGTCGACCACGGACGCTGCTCCTACAATGGCCGTGTGGCGGTAAACAATAATGTTTGTGCAAGCTCTCTTCTCTGGGCTGACTGTGCACTCACAAAGCCCATCTGGCATCAATAATATGTCCCCGGATTCCATTCAGCACATCAATCTTTATCGTGGCTGCCTTTTTAGTCCAACATCTCACTGCATGTTATATCTTGGCTATGGCCTCCAAGAGACACATGCTATCGATCGGAGGAATTGCTTGGATCACGTGGGAATTACCATATCCTTTCAAGCTGTTGACATACTTCAAAGTGTCAGTAAAAAGTTGACATTTGACACTCAATTTTGAAGATTTGCTTGAAACAAATTCAGTCAATACTCATCAAAGTTCATCATCAAAATAATTCTCAGTAAAAGGTAGGGGTGGGTGATACTGGTGATGATGGTATCGATCTGATTGCTTGGAAATGTCTTGATCATTGAATAATGGAACCCCTCCCTTGCTTGAGTTAACTTATGATTATGATAAACATCGTGAGGACCATGGTTGCAGATAATGGATTGATGGAAACAGCACAAAGATTTTAGGTACTGAAAATGTCTTCTTTTTTATGAAATAACTACATTGCAAATTTTAACTGTTTAGAAAATAAATAGAAATACTATTACAACTGTTTTTGAACAAAAGCCAATAGAGTCTTACCAAAAAGTAGCAATGTAATGAAAAAAAAAATACTGGAAAATACCTCCATTGCACAAAATTTGAAAAATTAAGTCAGTAATGCAAATTAGGTGTCAATTGTCTCCCATTGACTCTGTTGCTATAGAGACAATGGATATATTTACATTTTCGGTTGCACATCATTGCTCTCATTAGGGTAAGCTTTTTTCATTATATTATGTAAATTTTTGGTGTTGCCACAGTAGCATATCACTTTACCACAAAGACTACACCGGGAATCTTTTCTACAGTTGAAAAAAAAAGTCTGCACCATGTTCCACTTTCTGTTTGCCTCTGTAATTTTTAACTTCTGGTAGTGGTTTCCGCAGAGATTTGGCCCTAACCTGCCTGTCAGACAGGATGCAGCAGCAAGCTAGGAAGGGATCTAAAAGTTTGCAAACCAGGCATAAAATTGGGGAGAGCCTGAGGTTGCTGGGTGAGAGAGAGAATGGTTTCGAGGTAATTGTTGGAGGAGCAAACTATCAATCCCATGACAATATTATGGATCCGATTCAAGTACTTGCTTAGTTTCGATAATATCAATATTTTAATTGAATTGCACACTCTAAGTAATAGGTACTTGCTATCTCCCAAACTTGTTCCAAGATTGGTTGGTAGTGATGGCTGTGTGTGAAAACTGACTGTTTTTTCAAGTTAATTTAAAAGAATAGACTACTTATTTTGGTTTCGATTGGTTGACACCACAAAATATCTCCTACAATGGTGCAGAGGTGAGAAGGTGACGTGATAAGAGACAGAGACAGGCTGCGTCTTGTCCCGAACGTCCGTCTATCCCTCATCAATCCGTCAACCGGGCGGCGCATCTGTCTCCTTCTGTCAACGAGCGATGAGCAAGCTCAGGGCTGCAGAGGAAGCCCTTGTCAAGATAGCCCCCTTATCCAGGGTCCGCTCGGCCCCACCTGTTCCAGTCATCCATCAGGCGGCCGGCCACCTGGACGACTGCTGACCCCGTCACTACGAGCTGATTGGGCGACGAGCAGGGCAAACGCAAAAGAATGGTGAAGATAAGAACGGTCTTAAGAGTTGCAGAATTAGGATGACACTGTGTCATTTTCTTCCAACACTGGATATAAGAGGGGCAGCACGGCGGCACAGTTCTGAGCTCGTGAGATCAAACCTCCTGTGTGGAGTTTGCATGTTCTCCCCATGCTTGCATGGGTTTCCTCCCACATTCCAAAAACATGCATTTCAGATTAATTGGCCTGTTCAAATTGTCCCTGGGTGTGAATGTGCGAGCGAGTTGTCTGTCCCTGTGTTCCCTGCGACAGGATGGAAACCAGTTCAGGGTGTCCTCTGCCCACTACCCGAACATAGCTGGGATGGGCTCCAGGATAAGCGGTGCGGATAATGGTTGGATGGATCGATGGATGGATATAAGAGAGCACCGTTATTCTTTTCACTCATTCACTGATGGGATTTAGTGTTGTTTTTTTTAAATAATGATTATAAGAATAATACATTTCATTTTAAAGCGCCTTTCAGGACACTGCAGGTTGTTGTAAACAGAATATAGAACTAGAATGAAACCAACAAGCAATAAATACAAAAAGAATACAATTAATACAGTGAGGCATTTTATTATGCGTAAGTTAGAAAAGATGGGTTTCGAGCCAGGATTTGAAGATGGACAGGGTAGCAGAATTTTGGAGGTCAGGTGATGGTAAGTTCCAGAGCTATATTTATAGCTTGATTCTTTTGCCATATTTGTTTTAAGGGACAGTGTGTTATATTGACTACTAGGTGTAGTCCAACTGAAAAAGCGTGCTAAACAGCAAAAGGAAACATGCAAACAAAGGTGACTTAAAGTGACCAAACCACAGCATTTTTTTCTTGTCTAAACTTTCCCAGGGTTTGTACACCTTTTATTAATGACTTTCAAAGCCAATTTTCCTATTTCTCCGGTGCCATTAAAATAAAAAATCACGTATTTTGCAGAGCCACATATATATGTGATTTTTATTCTTGCGTGTGCTTTTATCAAGACATATGGTTTTTAGATCTTAAATATTTAATGGGGGAAGCACGGCGTATGAGTGTTTAGCCGATGGGCCCACAGTTATGAGGTCCAATACAGTTTCGAGCCACCCTGTGCGGAGTTTGCGTGTTCTCCCCATGCCTGTTTGGGTTTCTTCCGGGCACTCCGGTTTTCTCCCACATACCAAAAACATGCATTGGCGACTCCAAAGTGTCCCTATGTAGGAACGTGCAGGTGAATAGTTGCATGTTTCGTGTGCCCTGCGACTGCCTGGCAACCAGTTCATTGTATCCCCTGATCCACTCCCCAAAGACAGCTGGGATCGGCTCCAGCACCCTCCGTGACCCTACTGAGGATAGGCATGAGGATAATGGAAAGAATATGAGCCCAATCGGGACTTTTTCACTATTGTTGCCAATGTAGACTGAATGAACGATGGATTTTATTTGGGAAGTTGTGTAAATCTCCATTGTTAGTCAAGGTTAAGACTGATTGCTGGTGTCATTTCTACAGTATTGTCCTGCTTCTCATTGTAAAGTCCAGAGACATCCTCCAAGACCACCACCATCACCTCCTCCATGTGTTTGTTTTGTTTGTATTAGCAACCTACAGGAGTGAGTTAAGCCTGAAGAGAGGCGCATCTATCTCCGTCTGGATTTCGTGCAAAAATAAGTGGCCAATTAAGTTGGCGGCAACCGTGTGCGCTTGTCCCTATCTGACTGCAGATTAATGACCAGCCAGCTCTTTCCCTCCTCACGCCCATTTATCAGGAGCGGCAACTAGGTCAGATGATGATTAAACGTCCGAAGTGCCGGGTCCTCCTGGGGCCCGGGTCCGAGCATTGCCGTTGGCTCCTGGTTTCATTTAATTGCTGGCCTTTCTCCTAAAGTCGAGAGGAAAAAGGAGGGCACCGCATTGGCAGCTCCTATTAGCCCGGGAGTGCTGCCGTGTCTCTCGGCTTGAAGGGCCCACTTCATTAAAAGATTCCCACTTAGGCACAATTGGACCTTTCTCACTTCCACTGTCAGCCACCCAGTCCACTTTGACACCGTGCTGCGAGCCGGCCGCAAAAGTTAAGAAAAGAGGATTTGGGTCGAGTTAGAAAAGAAAGGAAAAGAAAAATGAAATTAATGTCTTTGCACAATTGAGTTTTAGCTGCTTGGCAACAAATAGCAATAACAGGAAGATCATTTATCACGTAACCGATTTATACATGAGACCAGTGTTTCTCAATGGGTGGGTCAGGACCCAAAAGTGCATCGCAGACCTGTTTGCAGTGAGTCGCGGAACTTTGCCTTGGGTAAAAATTACCAAGAGAACAAAAATATCCAAAGGTCAATTTCATTCTTCATAGTAGATGGCAACTCCCGCCATTTCACAATACAAAAAAAGAATAATAAAGTTTGTCTACTCAAATACTGTAATCTGTTTATCGCTGTTAATGGGGACCAGAACCCGCGATATGCGAAAATCCACAATCTTGCCCACCCACACAAAAGGTGTTGACATGCGCTCTGCCACACCCCGCTTGCAGTAATAGTCGACTGGAGATAATAGATTGCGGCTGAACTGGAGCTGTTCATTTTAAGGGAAAAGACCAAAAAAAATAAAAGAGCAGCCGCGCATGACACAAATTTGCTTTCTCAGCCCCTGCCTTCAGCAATAGTTGATTAGGGATAATGGAATGCAGCCAAAACCATGCATTTCATTTTTTTAACCAAAAGTGTCTTTTTCCAGTTCTATCTTGCAGAAATATGGAACTGGGAGTAATGGACTGTAACCGCACTTCACTTTAGGCGGTAAACAGTAATGACAAAAAAAAGAGCTGCCAGGCCATACAAAAGTACACTCTGCTTGCCCTGCTCGCAGAAATATGCGATGGGGGGTAATGGCTTGTAGCCGCACGAGTACACTTTTTGGTAGACAGAACGGCAAAAAAAAGGCAGCCAGGCCTAACAAGGATATTGCAGTCTTTCATTTAATTTTTGTGCATGTTCAGTTTGTCAAATATGGCCGAAGCTACTGAAGTGAAGGATTTTGGATATCATTAAAAATGCAGCTAATTAGTAATTGAAGGTATTTTTTTTATCGTTTTGGTTTAGCTAGTCGTTTTGTCCTTTGTTTTAAAACTGAAATATTTACTACTATTTCTGGTTCAAATTGCCTTTCGTTAAATTAATTACAATAAATGTGAGAAGTGGAATTCTTTTTCTTGATTTTGGTCTCAGCTTGTAAATAGGGTCCTCGAGTCGGACCAGTGAAGAACTGTCATGATTACCTAAATGGAGCCACCTGGGGTAATCATCTGACGCGCTGGAATGCGCTCCCTGATTGGTTTGTGTTCCCTTTTTAAGCACGCTACGCGGAGACCTCTTCGTCTGAGGATACTTCTGTACCCCGTATGACTCTCCCGATTACCTGTGCCTTCTTGTTTACCTGATTCTGCCTGCCTGCCTCCGATCCGACCGGCTTCCGTCCCACGCTACGATCTTCTCTCCAGTCCCGGTAAACTCGACCTGCTTTCGTCCCACGCTACGATCTTCTCTCCAGTCCCGGTAAACTCGACCTGCTTCCGTCCCACGCTACGATTGGCTACGTGTTCCGAAGTTGTCTTCACGGCGTTGCTGTCGACGTTCGACGGTCATCGCGTCTCCCGCTAACCCTGTACGCTTCCCCAAATAAAAGACTTGTAACGAACGCTCTGGGGTCTCCTGCTCTGTTCTGGTCTTCCCTGACAAAGAACTGCCACTTTTCTCCCCTTAAAAACGGCTACCGATTTTTTTTTTAAATATATAAAAATATTTTTGTAATTCAAACAACAACAAAAATGCCCAGACTAACAGTTAAGTGCTAAAAATGAATTCTTATTTAGTTTTATCTTGAAACGAGAGTAAATCTTTATGCGTGTGCAAATTGCTCTGACGATCGCATCTTATTTCCATTTGGGTAAATGTTTACCACTCCCGGTTTAAAATAGAGTGCCTGATAACATATACCGCTTTTTAATGTCAAAATGTTAGCATGTATTGAAGTCACAGAATGGGAAATGCAATCAGATGACAAGAAAACTCAAAAAACAACACTGTTTCCCAAGTGTAGGGAGAAGATGTTACTTCAGTTAGGTGCAGTGCAGGGAGTCAGGCTAGGCTATGCTTCATAGAAATGGTTACCATTGAAATATTAAATGAAAAATATATCAAACGTTTCCATGTGTTCAATGTCATTTGTCATTTTCCTGTTTCAAATCTCTGAATTTTCACATTATAAGATGAGTATTATTATTATAAATGGTATTATAAATGGTATAAATGTTATGCAATCTATTACTGTGCTTAGCCCCTGCAAACAAAGAGTGAGACACACAATTCCCTTGAGGATCACAGTGAGACTAAGCATTCTGTTTTGGCAAACACCTCAGTCCCAAACAATAGAATTAGTGATAATATTAGCAAGCTAACAGCAGGTAAAACTAGTAAGTTCTGTTTTACTTATTGCATGGGCTTTTTCTCATAATGGAAGAATACCTATCATTGATGATTTTTTTTTTTTTTTTTTTTTTTTTTTTTTTCAAAAAGAGCAGTATGTAACGGATTACAGTAATGTGCCATACATCTGCAGCGTGATGAACACATCTTTTTTGAAAAAATTTTCTATGTTTTTTGGCACTTGTTTTCGGTTGTAATACATCATAAACGGACATCTAGTGGTCAAATAATACAAAGTGTCCCTTTAAGTCAAGTCAAGTCATGTTTGTTTGTAAAGCTCTTTATCACAAGGAGTCTCAAAAGGCTGCACAGACCACAGATTATTGCAAACTACAGCCTGTTATTAGACCATCCCCTGATCTAAAACCTACATGAGGGCAGGGAAAAACTTAAAACCTCAACATGAGGAAAATGGAGAAACCTTGAGAAGGGACCTTCACATGAGGTAATACCTCTTCCTGTCATGATTACTGATGCGGGGCACCTGAGTCTGTTCCGTTGGCACCAGCAGCCACGGACGCTGATTGGCTGATGTTCTCTTTTAAACCAGCGCTTGCCTGTCAATGATTGTCAGTTCATCTGTGAACCTCAGCTCCACGCTAGGCAAGCTCTTTTTGACTCCTGACTCAATACTGCTTTGTTTCCCGTCTGATTCCCGGTGCCGACCTCTTTTCTGAACCCGTTTACATTTTTGCTCCTCCGTCCCGGCCATCGACCTGTTTTTTCGTCGCTCTCGACACTCCCTTCGCTCGACACGGAAGCGCCACTTCTGCGTTCCAAGCGATCTGCTACCCGTGACCAACGATCACCGGATCAACGATCACCCTCTCCTCCTTCAAAATAAAGCTGAGTAAACGAACGCAATCGGGTCCTGTCTCCCTTCCTGGTCTCTGACACTTCCAAGGTGTTACAATGACAAATGATACACAGCGTGAAATATAGGTCATTCATACACTATAGTATAGAAGTGTGTTTTAAGCCTGGATTTAAACAGTTCCACTGCGGATCTCTTCTTGGCTCTTGGGATCACTTGTAAACCAGCATTTTAACTTATTTTACTAGAAAAATAATAAAATCATCCTGATAATTAGCAAAACTATTAGATAATTTTGCTTGGATTTGTATCGTTTTTCTTTTTTGTAACAAAAAGCATTTAACTTAATCTTCAGGTAAACAAATACAAAAATTGAAAAATTAAGGGATATGTTTTTCTATTTTATTATACTTATTTAGACTTATTTGTGGAAAAAAAATCCTTAGACTGCTTTTTGTTTCTTATTTCACTGTGAACGCCAATAAACTACTACTACTACACTTGTAAGATATAACTTGTATTAAAAATAATTACAACTTTATTGATTTGTTAATACATTTATGTATTTATAATAAATATATTATGATTTTTGACAATGTTCAATGACCTGTTAAAACAAAAATTAACAACTGGCTCAGAGACTTTCCCAGGTCTATCACCATCCTAAACTTGTGAACAAGACTGTGAAAATATATACATCTCACATATGTATAGAAAAATGGGTATACATATCTTATTCGTTGGATTATCTTGAAGCTATAATGCTGATAAATGCCACTGCACTAATTATTGCACTAAGGTTCTGATGAACTTACAACTTAGGCTAGTCTCCTAACACTACCTTCTAAATAGGTTTGCCTATTTATCACGACAACCTCTTGATCTTATTTTTCTCTTTTAAATCTCGACTATGCGTTTATCCTGGATTGCCATGTCTAATCTTGTTGTTCACTAAGTTTTTATCAATGACCACAAAGACAACTATAATGTCATGGATCCCCATTGTTTGTCAGGGAGATGTGACTGAAAAAAACATTTCACCAGGGATACATTACCCAAAAAAGGGTTGAGAAACCATGGTATAGGGTATCGTTGGCACGTTCAAAGGGTTTCGATCGCGACCTAAACCTTTCAACATTAACACTTTTCAAATGGAGGCTGCCCGGACAATACCCAACTAAGACCGGCCCCTGAGCCGATTATGAAGCGCTAACAACGGCTCTCTCACTGGCCCATGGCAGGGCCAAGGTCAGCGGCCAAATGACCTTTGATCTTCCTCCATGTTTGGACACGTCCCCGCACAAAAGCATCCCGTTAGAGTATGCATAGAGAGGAAGGAGGGCAAGAGGGCTCCGGACTGTTTCGAGCGTCTCCATGCGATGTTGGCATGGTGACCCGGCCATTGACCATAGGACCACCGGACCGTCTCAAAGCATGTGTCCTCCCTTGTCCGAGGTCTCATTGTTGGGAGGCCGGGGGGAGGAATTACACAAGGGATGATCCCGTATTACCGGGCCCGGCCACTATTCAGCCCGTTTTTAGTTGTGTTGACCTGCTTTGGTTTTATCCTCCTCACCGAGTTGTGCCACTGAGCTCCGTTCTTTGATGTGCACATAGATTGACCAGCACTCCCCGGCCGGTGCTCACGATCCCATGATGCCCAAATATACACACGTGTAATTGTATAAATCTATCTAGACCAGGGGTCTCCAACCTTTTTGGGCCAGAGAGCAACTTCAAGGTAACGGAGTACCACGAAGGGCATATTGTTAAAGCACTTCTGAAACAAGAATTTTAATTAATCAAATTTTCATTCTTACAGACATTTCATGTGGGAACTGATTTTTAATGATTAATAAGTATTCGGAATGATTACACAAGGTTGGAAACAGACAAACTTCAACATGGAATATTTGATTTCTTCTTTACCTTTCCAATTGTTTCAGCTACAAATTATTACTTTGGCAAAGTTTTGCAGGAAATCACGTTGATTATTTAAAGACGTTATCGGTTTCAGTTTCATGAGCTCTGCATCATGTTTGTACAAATGATAAATGATGTATAATTAAACATAAATAAACTCATTTAAAGATAAATCTTCTCTCATTTTTATGAATCACTACTTTTGCAAAGTTACAATTTCCATCTCTACCTGACCAACATCCAAGTTGAACGTTGCAGTTAGTAGCTCAGAAAAAAACATTTTGCTTCCAATTGCATAAAGGATTAGAAATGAATGACACACATGGCTAAACTCAATAAAGTCACCAAACATTTTCTCAAACTCTTGTCCAAGTCTATTTTTTTCATCTATTTGACTTGATGGTTGAGTTTTCTATCACATTATCCTTCCATTATCTGCACCCCTTATCTTCAGTAGGGTCGTAGCTCAGTAGACTTCAGGCGGTGGGCAGGGGACACCCTCAACTGGTTTTATGGTTAGATTCAAACTTGCTGAATCAGTAAAAAAAATGTCAATTAAAGTGTTTTGTTTACTGTAGTTTTTCAGTTTTATGCTTTATCATTAGGCCAACTTTAGTAACCAGCCCCTACATATTGTAATCATGGAAGACAAGGGATCTTTTAAAGCATAACGCATTTCTTCACATACAATGGGAAAAAATGATTTTCGTGATTGGCATTGAATGCGTTTACTGGTTTATGGTAATGTTGAGTAATTGCAGTTTCACACCTGAACCAGCTCACCACACTATACAAACTCAAGAGGGAGGAATGAACAAATGTATATTATTTTCCTTAATTAATGTAACGGTTTGAAATGAATAAAACAAATACAAAATGCATGTTTTAGCAGTGCTTGGGAAATATTATGAGACCACATCAGAATAAACTAATAGACTAGACTTACTAAAGTTGAGAGTACATCCTTTACTGCCCTTTCGAGGCCAGAGGCAGAATTTGGTTTGCATTTAAATAGAAATCATAACTCCTAAAAATTCACTCCTTTTATAAGATACTCAAAAATTCATGGTAGGCTGGATCAAATCATCCAACCGGCTGGACCGTATATCTGACATGCAAGGTCTGACGCGTATTAGAAAACTTCACTAAGAATTTTTAAACAATTTAAATGCGGCTGATGTTCATTGTCTCAGCAGCATCCTCTGGCTCAGTGTTTCTAAACCATTTTCGAGCACACTTTTTTAGTCGAAAAAAATCTTGAGGCACACTTTCTGTTGAAAATGTTAAGTTGTTATTTCAATTTTTTCTAATTTTAAAGCTTAAATGAGCATGTCACCTAAATTGACAGTGTAACATTTTTATCATTGTTTGTGGTCACCATGGATCTGGAGGTAATACAGGTTATTTATTTTGGTTAATAATTTTACAATAATTTGGGATTTTACTATATTTATCACTTTTGTAATTTTTACTACATATGTATTTTCTTTTTCTAAAAAAAAAAATAGTATAGAATCATTACATAAAAGAGGAAAAAACATCCGCCAGTACGACTTTTTATTTTACTACATTAACCTTTTCTGTTTTTTTTTTTAAATAAAGAATCATCAATCGAAATGAGTACAATTAAAAGCAATATTTTACACTGATTATTTGTATTATTTCGATTTGGAGTACAATCTTGAACAGCTTCATCAAACAAAATAAGTTATTATTAACATTTCCCTGTCTATCTCATAATTAATATCTCATCTCATCTCGTTAGCTGCACCGCTTCTCCTCAGTAGGGTCGCAGGGGTGCTGGAGCCCATCCCCGCAATCATCGGGCAGTGGGCAGGGGACACCCTGAACTGGTTGCCAGCCAATCGCAGGGCACACAGGGACAGACAACTCGCTCGCTTATTCACACCTAGGGACAATTTGGACCGGCCAATCCACCTGAAATGCATGTCTTTGGAATGTAGGAGGAAACCGGAGTGCCCGGAGGAAACCCACGTAAGCACGGGGAGAACATACAAACTCCGCACAGCAAGTCCGGTAGCTGGATCTGAACCCACACAGGAGGTTCCCAAGATCTTAGAACTGTGCCGCACACGCGCTAACCACTGCGGCGCCGTGCTGCCCCATAACTAATATATAAAGGGTAAAAGAATAGGAAACTGCTGCCGGGTAGATGATTGTTAAAGGTTTTTGGCTGACCACTGGAATAAAAGGAAATATACTGAACAATGGCATGCTTTTTTTTTTTTATGGAAAGATAATATCGGGAAATTTCCTGCGGCACATTAGACAAGGTCTCCCGGCACACTAGTGTGCCCCGGCGCACTGGTTGAAAAACACTGCTCTAGCTCATCCATATCTTTCACTTTAAACAGCGACCTGCAACTAACCTCCTAAACTGTGCGCGTGTGATTCTTCATGTGCACGTGTGTATGATTGCATGCGCCAGCAGGCTGTACTGTTTTTATTGCTCACGTCATACACAGCCAGAGGGTTTTGTGTGGTTGAGTGTGCGTATTTGTGTGAATGTGTTGATTGTTTTCAGGAATGGCCGCCGGGGTTCCTGCTCTGCGTGTACTCATTCAGCGCGGAGGTCATGTGTCAGAGGTCAAAGGGACGAGCACGAGGTGGCTGGAGCTGCAGCTGACCTCGAGTGGGGGAAGATAACATGTGGGTGCACAAAAATGTTATAGACGTGAATGCCTTAGGCTGATAGACTTTCTTAATTAGCCTCCTGAGACTTTGAGAGCGTGTGTGTTTGTTTGAAAGTGTTAAGCCAACTTGCTTATTGAATATATATTACAGGAATCCTTCTTTAATCGCGGTTAATAAAGACCAGGACCCCCGCAAAAAGGGGAAACCCACAAAGTAGCGGCACCCCTTCATAAAAGACCCCAACAATCAAACTTACCTTGAGATGAAGTCCTTACCGACTGAGAGTATACGACTGTAACATAACTATAGATCTGAAAATGAAAACACAAAATACAGAATTTGAATTGAATAAATTATCTTTATTGTCATTATACAAAAGTACAACATAATTAAAATGGCCAAAAAAGGCCACCAGGCTGTACTTGCCCAAGACACACCACAAGTAGTGGTCCCCCAACGACACTAGTGTTAAGAAATCCCTAAAACGGGTTGTAGATCCACGTCATTGGTGTCATGGGAAATGAATGTGGCATTGGTAAAATACAGACTTAGGAGGGGAACTTTTGAGCGTTGTTAGCCTGGCCGTAGCAGTAGGCTCAACCTTATCTCAGTGACTTCCCAAACCCAGAAACAATCCACATAGCACCCGCTGATGTTCACCATTTCTTTGCGCTCTTCTGTCCTTCCTCAAAGTTTGATTTAATTGATGAGTTTATTTTCAATGTGATGAGCCGCTAAAATACTGGTTGTAGCTGCAGCCCTGTTTTGCAGTTTGTCTGTTTTTTGGAAGTACAGTAATGGTTGACACATTGATTTACACCAGCCTATCAGTCTCGCACAAAGACATTCACACCCACCCAACACACAAACCCATCCCTAACCTTCCCCCATGATTTGCCATGTGAAGTCAGAACGCAATGCCAATAATAACAATTCAATTCAAAATCCGCCAAGAAGTACACCATCGATTTTAAAGCGTGAAGTAGCGACGGCTCTCTGTATATACCATAGACCAGGGGTGGCCAACCATTCAGCGACTAAGAGCCAATTTTTCGTCTGTGTTACTACAAAGAGCCACATCATAGTTGTTAACGGGGGCGAGTTGATTATTTTTTTTCTTTGTTACTAAAAATGCCACATTATACACATAAACATCTTTTAATCATGTACGCACGCATACACAAATCTCTACTCGACTAGATCTGATGAAAATAACCACACCAACATGATAATATCAATAATTTTCAACAGTTAACATTGTGAGCACTGTTCCAGATCCATTATCGACTTGAGGTCTGAGAGCTTGGGATAGTCCTTGTCCTTCTCTTCCATGAACAGTTTCACTGGATCCAAAAGCTCAAAGAAGCGAGATAGTACCTGGCTTTTTGACAGCCACCTCACAGTGCAGTGCAGCGGCAGGTCACCTGGAAGTCCTTGGTCCAGTTCAGCGATGATATTCCTGAATATCCTCCGGTTAAGCGCGTGTGTGCAGATGAAGTTGACGATTTCCATCACAGGTTTCATGACGTTGTCAAATTTGAGTGATTTAGACACGAGTTGCTCCCTGTGGATGATGCAGTGGAAATCCCAAAAGTCTGGAAATGTTTGATCAGCTTTGTACGGTCCCACAAGCCCGTTCATTGATCCGATGATGGCTGGCGCTCCATCCGTAGCTCTTGCAGTTACGGTAGTTTGTTTGCAGGTCAGTGTGCAACTGTTATTCAACAGCTGCATTAATATCGGATATTCTTCGTTCCATACTGTGGCGAGACAGTTGAACATCTGATTTGCTCTGTTTTAGTTTGTTGTCTACAGGAGCCAAGATTTCAAAGGCGTCAATGACGCATTTTTAATGAATTCTCTTTCGTTGTATAGCTTTTTAGCCCGTGCTATGTTCCAAGCTAACTGATACGAAGCAAGCGTTACGGTCTCAGAGTGTTTCATAATTTTTTTGAAAGAAATGCAACTGTTTTTCTGCTTTGCTTTTCGTAGTCAACAACTTTTTCTTACTAAGTTCAGTCCCTTTTGGAAATTCCTGTTCGATGTTAGGGTGGAGTGAGCTGAATTGACGCTGAAGATTTTAAGCTTTGAATGTGCTAATGCCGCGTTACGTATAAGGCAGATAGGCTTGCCATTACGTTCAATAAAATAATATAAACTATCCCATTCTGGCAAAAACGTCCTGTGTTCTTCTTCATATTTTAGTTTGGCTGTGCCTTTTTACCTGCCATTTCAAGAGGTAATTTCACATAAATTGACTACAATACATTTTGTCAAACAAATATTTTCTCGTCGCTCGTTTTACGTCACTAAAACAGACATTCATTGTCGGAGTGCCATCTAGCTGTAGGGAAGGCAAATTACAGTGCCGGCTAAACATTCTTGATGCATGTCATGTTACAGCTTCGAAAGAGCCGCATTAAACAAGTTTATAACAGCTCCTAAAGAGCCGCATGAAACTAGTTCAAGAGCCGCATGCGGCTCGAGAGCCGCGGGTTGGCCACCCCTGCCATAGACTGAATCACATCCGTATAGTACCGTATAATTCAGAGTAGAAGGCCCACCTAAAAAGAAAAACGAATTGGACAGTAATTTGAGAATGTGCCTTATACATTCACAGTTGAAAATATCCCTCCATCTATCATCTGCCGCTTACCTGAAGTCTGGGGCAGCAGTATCAGCAGGGGAGCCCAGTCCTCCCTATCCCTAGCCACTTCATCCAGCTCTTCTGACAGAATCCTAAGGCGTTCCCAGGCCAGCCTTGAGACGTAGTCTCTCCAGCATGTCCTGGGTCGTACCTGGGGCCTCCTGCCAGTGGGACATGCCCGGAACACCTGTGGAGGGAGGCATCCAAGAGGCAACCTTTTCAGATGCCTGAGCCATCTCAATGCAGAGGAGAGCGGCTCTACACTGAGTCCCTCCCGGACAACTGAGCTTCAAACCCTATCTTTAAGGGAGAGCCCAGGCACCCTTCGAAAGAAACTCATTCGTGCCCGCTTGTTTTCTGGGATCTTGTTCTTTCAGTCACTTATCTTGACGTATTGTTCACTGGAAAATACTGGTGGATAAGGTTGGAACTTCACGAATACTTAACCATATATTCGCTGCGCGGGCCACACTGCTTTACCACGCCCATACTTGCCCATACTTGCTGCCTAAAAACTTCAATACCGTAAGAAACAAAATGAAGTGGGGGCTTCCTTAATGTGTGAACGAAGATCTGATGAAAACCACTCCTGCCTTCTAACGGTGGTTTATTATACTGAAATCCTTCCAAGATGCTTAATACTTATATGGTTTGGCACTTAGGGACAATTCTTCTAAGAATGTATTTATACATTATGGCACTGAATGAGTTAAGATATTCAGATTATTGATTACATTTTTTCACCACGTTATTTGTAACTCTATCGGATTACATTTCTAAAGTAACCCTCCGGACACGGATTGTAACCCTGGCTACATGTATGTCTCATGAAAATGAATCATCCTTTGTGTATCCCCATCCTTTTGGCCTGTGCGTCTGCAGGACTGTTTACTGAGGGTCAGTCAGTAAGCTGAGCACATTATCCACCTATTAAAGTCCAGCGGTATTATTTACCTCGCTCCTCTCCTCTCCAAGGGCTGGCCTGATGAAAAGCTGCCAAGTGCTTGTGTGCGTTTTTCACTTGAGTCTGGAGAGACGACGACAACTACAGTCACTCAGTGTTGGCAGAGCAAACACCACTGCGCATCCGACAGTGCGCCCACGCATAATAGAGGAAAAAAAACGGTTTAAAATATAGCTAAAAACAAACGTTCAAGTTGTAAATTTTTTCCAGTTGCCACTTTTCATTGGACAGTTTTAGTAAAGGGTAGTTAAGGGTAGCCATTTTGTTTTGCCTTGCTAATCCCTAACATTTAACTCCAAATGGGATTATACCAGTGATGATAATGCTCAGTCCATTTATCTTGTGACGCAGTGTAAACGGTAAGCTGTTATCAAGTATAACACAGGTTCCGGTTTTGTATCGAAATGATACAACTAAAGTAGCATGCTCAGTGCCCACAAGCATTTTACTACAAGTTATTAGATCGAAGAAGATGACTAGCGTATTTTCCGCACTATAAGGTGCATCAGATTATAAGGCTGTGAGAGGTCACCCAGCAACCACCCCGAAGAAGAAATCCGGCTTCCTCTTCCTGGTTCGTGTTTAAACATTTGATACTGTATCACCAGCGCGCTAAGAACTTTGACATTTTTATTGTTTAATAGCTTGTGCATCCATTCAACATGGTTGGTGTAAAGCGTAAAGAAGAGGCGAGACGTTTCTTTGGAAATAAAAGTGGAATAAGAAAGCTTGATGCGGTTGAGAAAATGGTTGGATCGCTTTTTTTCGTCCACTCTCTACACGGAGGAGGACCTCTTGAAGCCCATTTTCGAAAAGTAAGTTAAACTTCACTTTATTTGTGTTTATAGAGGATATTGTTTTTAGAAATGTTTATTTTTTAGTACAAAACAATACAGGTTATGTATACAAGCCTTAAACATACAACAACATGTAATAATAGTCCTCGGTTTGCAATAATCTGTGGTCTGTGCAGCCCTTTGAGACTCTTTGTGATTAAGGGCTATAAGAATAAACATGACTTGACTTGACCTGACTTTATGGTGGATTGAGTCCGAGAGACGAACGAAGAAGGAAAAAAACTGCGGATGCAACCTATCAATAAAAAGTTGCCCAAAAGAAGCTAAAAGTGATCCATGTGAGTCATTTCAAGGGAGCAACAACAACAATTCAACTTTACTTGCCCAAGACACACCACAAGTAGTCGTGCCCCAACGTCTAACTTTCATACTTACAGACAATTATTGTCTAAAGCAACAACAAAAGAATATTGCATGGGGCGGCAGTAGCTCAGGAGGTAGAGCGATCGTTTTAGGATTAAGGGATCCCAGTTCGAATCCCGGCTTGTCCGTGTTACATGCCGAAGTGTCCTTGGGTAAGACACTGAAACCCCAATACCCCCAATAAGCAGGTTAGCGCCTTACACGGCTGCACAGATCACGGCCGCTATTGGAAAATGTGAAGCACAATGTAAAGCGCTTTGGGAAGTCATTGACTTGAAAAGCGCTATATAAATGCAGATCATTTCATTTCATTTCATTTCATTTACCACAAGAGGGCACTCAAAGACCATGCTTCTTATAGGCAGAACAGCTACCGTATGCAGTATCATTTAATTGTAACAACGCATTTCCAATTTCATCCACCATATTTTCCAATACATAAGTTGCATCGGATTATGAGGCACACTTTCAAATTTCTGGCGAATTTTGGGGTTTTTAATGCGCCCTGCAGTCCGGATAAATAATTGTAATTCTCTTGACAACAAGCTTTCATAAACATTAGCATCGTAAAGGATGTAATGCAGTATGTCTCTGTCTATTGTGTTGGGCTTTGCTTTGCTGTGGAGCTCTAAGGTGAGCAGTAAACAGTTTTGAGTGAGCGGCTGCTCTCATGTTTGCCCGTGCCGAGAGGAGACGTGTGGAGGTCAAAGAAGGTCGGCGGGCCAAAAGCCACGTGACCTTTCATCTTGGCCACCAGCGGCCAACAGGTGAACAAATAGAGCGAACGAGTGGGGGAGTAGACAAGAGATTAAAGTGTGGGAGACTTTGAAGAGATGCAGAGAAACAGAGACAGAGTAAATTGGAGCAAAGGGGGGATAAAGTATGGGTTGGAGAGAAAGAGAGTGGTTAAGAGAGAGGGGGAGAGACGGAGAGCGAGAGAGAGAGAAAATACATGGAATGGAGAGAAAACCCAGGTTGGAAAGTAGAGAGAGGGGGTGAGAAAGTGGGAAAAAAGAGAGACAGAGAGAGAGAGAGTGAGAGAGAGAGAGAGAGAGAGAGAGAGAGAGAGAGAGAGAGAGAGAGAGACAGCCATACAGACAGACGGACAGACAGACACACAGACATAGAGACAGACAGAGAGACACACAGAGAGACAGACATACATACAGACATACAGACAGACAGACAGACAGACAGACAGACAGACAGACAGACAGACAGACAGACATAGAAAGAGAGGGAAAGAGGGAGGCAGAGAGAAGGTGGGTGTTGAGGTAAAAGGAGATGGACGGAGAGAGAGTGTGAGAGACAGAGGGAGAAAAAGGAAGAGAAGGAGGGAGAGAGAGAAGGGCAAATGGAAAGAAGAGAGAAATAGTTTGAGAGAGAACAGAGACAAGTGAGAGAGGGAGAGGAGGTCAGAGAAAGTAAGAGTTACGATGAGAGATCAAGGAGGAGAGGGGGGAGGAGAGAGTGAAGGACAGCGAAAGAGATAGAGATAGAGAGAGTGAGAAAGATAGAGAGAAAAGGGAAGCGTGTCAGAGGGGAGGGAGGTAGGTAGGGAGTGGGAAAAATATGATGGGGTGAGGGCAATGGAGAGAGAGAAGAGAGCCTTGTAAAGAGAGAACGAGATGGGAACAGAAAGAAGAGAGTGAGGGAAAGGGAAAGAGAGAGAGAGCAAGAGGGAGAGAGGGTGTTATTGATAGCGAGGGATAGGGAATTGGAGTCAAAGAACAGACAGAGAGGGGGTAAATAAATTAATAGTCTGCATTTCTATAGCGCTTTTCAAGTCAATGAAGACCTCCCAAAGCGCTTTACAATGTGCTTCACACTTACCCATTCACACACACACACACTCACACACACACCAATAGGGTGTCAAGTGCTATTAAAATTTAAAGATGGCGAAAAAGTCAAAAAACGTACATAAATTTAATATTTTTAGCATTGAATTTGTTTCAATTTAATGCAAAAACATAACAGATTACATCAAAACCAGATACATTTTTATCTTATTAATACATGTTTATGATGTGAATATTACCTTGACTCCCAGAAAATTAAAGAACATGAAAGAATGCATATCATTAATGCAACCTCTATTAATGCAAAAAAATAAACATGAAAACATTAAATCTCTATTATTTTGGTCATGATTTTTCTGTACAGGAATAACAAACAGAATATTGCACATATGCAGATAATGACGTTTTAGAAATGTAGCGAGATACATTACATTTGGTAAAGTTCCAAAACAAATGGAAATTTAGACATAACTGGCACAAATTACAACATATGACTATATTTAATATTATAGATCCCTTCAGGGGTGAGGAAGACAGTTGAAGATGGAAAGAGGGCGTGAGAAAAAAATAGGAGAGAGTGTCAAATGGAAAGAAAGGAGAGAGAGTGAAAGAGTGTGGACAGTGTGAGGGAGATGGAAAGCAAGAAGAGAGAGACAGAGGAAGAGAGAGGGGGAGACAGAGAGAAAGGGAGAAAGGGGAGGGATATAGAGGAAGATAGAGAGGGCACAAGCCAGTGAGAGAAAGAGAGAGTTAAAACCTCAGCAACTCAGTAAAACAAAGAAAGAGAAAAGAGAGGTAGGGAGGAAGAGACCACAGCACTCAAATCCAACAAAAAGCTGCAAATTGTCCCAAGAGGTATCCAGGTCCCTCGCAGGTACCCAGGCCAGCATGGCCAAATTGTCCATTGTGACACAAGAGCCATTCAACAAGAACAGGATGCAAACTGCGGGACGTCCCAGACCTCTCGGCGCTGCGCTAGAACGTGAACACGAATGCATTTCTTGGCCCGCTGTCGACTTTTCCGAAAAGGGGGGAAGTCAGTCGAGGGCACAACTTGGCCGCTTTCGAGCGCCGCCCTTGGCTCTCGTCAAATGCTTGACAGCAAATGAAGGCCTCACAGGAAAACTCAATTAGCTGGGGCAGTTTTAAAAGAGGTGTCTGTCTGTCGCCACGAAAAGCAGACTTGCTGAATGTATGGCGGACATTTCGCTTTGTTAGACGGCGGCAGTCTGTGGAGGGGACGACTCAAGGAGACACACAAAGACGGGCAACTCGTGAGAAAGGACGAGATCATGTGAAAGACATGTATGATGGATGGGAAGATGGATGAAAGGTTCTGTGGGTTATTAATCAGTCTTCAAGGAGAAATAGTCTGTGATTTGAAGCTATTTTTAGCATGAATTGTGGGGTGCATTATTCGAGGTGTCCTTAAAAGAAGGTAAATATGTGTGAACAATGCCCAGCTGAGTTCAAAGAGCCCTTATGCTTTTTTACCACCGGGCCTATCTTACTTTTAGCAAAGTGGTTCTGTCCGGAACACAAATTGTAGGAGGTATGGGAGATGAGGGGGGAGTGCTGGGGAGCAGTGTTGGGGACGTTTCTTTTAAGGAGTAATTAGTTTTAGTTAAGCACTACTCCTTCCAAAAACTTACTAAGTTAGTTTATAGTTTTACTCTATAGTAAAATTAAATAGTGACCAGGGAAAGGAACTATTTTCCATTACTATTTCCAAAGTTGTTATATGTCATCGAATTTGTAATTTTATATATATATATATATATATATATATATATATACAGGGGCAGTACAGCGGCGCAGTGGTTAGCGCGTGTGCGGCACACTTCTGAGGTCATGATATCGAACCTCCTGTGTGGAGTTTGCATGTTCTCCCTGTGCTTGCGCGGGTTTCGTCCGGGCACTCCAGTTTCCTCCCACATTCCAAAAACATGCATGTCAGGTTAATTGGCCGGTACAAATTGTCCCTAGGTGTGACTGAGCGAGCAAGTTGTCTGTCTCTGTGTGCCCTGCGACTGGCTGACAACCGGTTCAGGGCGTCCCCTGCCCACTGCCCGAAGATAGCTGGAATGGGCTCCAGCACCCCCCGCGACCCTACTGAGGATAAGCGGTGCAGATAATGGATGGATGGATATATATACACACGTACTTTATATACCTCATTACCCACCCCTTACTGGAATCAAAAGACTGGTATTTAAGGACTGTGCCGACAAGCATAGGCTGCTTCAAATCCTTGTGAATGCTTGCATTTTAATGTTGTGATTTTAAGTATTGAAAAGTGGGTGAAGTGCTTGTAACTACTTGAAATTGTTGCGCATTACACTGGAAAGAATGAGGAGGGGTGTGTGGCGAGGAGGAGATTGAGAGCTTGCGCATGCTGGCAGTTTTCTTTTATTCTTGGATGAAAATGGTGAATGTGAATGAGTGCAAATGCTAACCCATACCCTTAAAAGATGGGGAAAGGAAGGTGAAGAATAATGCATTTTAACCGACACTCATGAGTCCGATGATGCACGACTGCACTTGGCAACTCCAGACATGACATTTCACACATAATTCGAGCTTCGTCATTCTAGAAACATGGAGGTCCAGGATGCTTGGATAGCGGCCTTTAGCTCATCCACAGTTCACATTATCCACAAGATTCTGTATAGGGTTCAGGTCAGGGGAGATGGCAGGCCAATTAAGCAGAGTAACACCATGGTCAGTAAACCATTTACCAGTGGTTTTGTCACTGTGAGCAGGGGCCAGGTCATGCTAAAAATAAAATCTTCATTTCCATTAAGCTTTTCAGCAGATGGAAGAATGAAGTGCTCCAAAATCTCCGGATAGTAAGCTTCATTGGCCTTGCCCTTGATAATACCCTGTGCACCAACACCAGCAGCTGACATGGGGCTCCAGACCATCACTGACTGTGGGTACTTGACACTGCACTTCAGGCGTTTTGGCATTTCCCTAGACTCTGGCACCTTGATTTTCAAAGAACATGCAAATTTTGCTTTCATCCGGAAAAGTACTTTAAAGTATTTTGCGCCACTGAGCAACAGTCCAGTGTTGCTTCTCTGTCCCCCAAGTCAGCCGTTTCTGCTGCTGTCCCTGGTTCAAAAGTGGCTTGACCTGGGGAATTCGCCACCTGTAGCCCATTTCCTCCACACGCCTTTGCACTTTGGCTCTGGATGCTTTTATTCCAGACTCAGTCCACTGGTTCCTCAGGTCCCCCCAAGGTATGGAATCGACCGTTCTCCACAATTTTCCTCAGGATCCGGTCACCTCTTCTGATTGTGCAGCATTTTCTGCCACTCTGTTTTCTTTTCACAGACTTCCCACTGAGGTGCCTTGATAGAGCTCTATTCACTCAGAGATTTCTTTCTGTGTCTTACCCTCTTGCTTGAGGGTGTCAGTGGTGGCCTTTTGGACAGCATTCAGGTCGGCAGTCTTACCCAAGATTGCAGTTTTGAGTCATGAACCAGGCTGGGAGTTTTTACAGCCTCAGGAATCAATCGCAGGTATGTCCAGTTAACTCCTTAAGTCCGATGATTGGGTCAGTAGCTCATTCAGAGCACCTTTTCATGATATGCAATTATTTTGAGATCAGAATTTTCGGTTTTCATGAGCCGTATGCCAAATATGTTCATATTAAAACAATAAAATACGTGAACTACTTCAGCTGGTGTGCAATGATTCTTAAATATATGAAAGTTTCATTTTCATCATTACACTTTGGAAAATAATTAACTTTATCACAATATGCAATTTTTTTAGAAGGACGTGTAGGTTCATTCATTTTCCAAATCCGCTTGTGCTTCACCCGACAGTAACCTCACTGCATGTAACGGGCACACACACCATGCCCATTGGAGTTGGAACCCCCGATTGGCCCTGCTTTCACGCTCTGACTCTCTATTGCACACACCTGACCCCTATTTGCAACCCGAGAAGCAGAGGGCCATTCTGCAAGTCGAGGCAAACACAACTTAACAGCAGACTGCCCCTTGGAGCAGATTTGGGCTTTTGTTAAGCGTGTTTATCTTTACCTCCTTTCTCGTACTCTTGTGTTCGTATGGTGCTAAGGTGAACCTGTTTCGTGAGCTGACACAAGTCACTGGTGAAATGACCTCTGGGGTTTAAATTCCTTTCACTGTTTTAGTCAGAAGTCCGTATTTAAAATTTGTGGCTGAAAGATGATCTCTTAGTAATGTATAATAACAAACAAACAAAAATATGAATCTCCTTTCCGATGATATGGGAAGAAAAAGCGGGGGTTATTCGTACAGTATCAGAAAATTTAAAAAATGAATAAAGTGCTCACACTTTGAATTGGTTTATTTTGAAAATATTGTTGCTTGATGTTATGACCGGGACATTTTCACTAATTCTGTTTGTTAACTTTGTCAATCTGTGTATTAAAACTGAAATGGCCTAGTTATAGAATATAGAAACACACTTTGCTTTACCAAGGCCATATCAGATTAAATGAAATGTCCAACGGTGATTTAGAAATTCCACATTTTTCAGTGGTCGCTGTTATTAGCAGTTCTTCTGACCACAGACAAATGGAAAAGTTTGGGCATTCCGAATCATTTTCCAAGATTTTCCTCTCTAAATCATTGGTTCTTCAGAGCAACAATTTCTGTTGGATGTATCATATAACAGACAACCGCAGTAAATTTTGAAAAGTAAAGTTTATAGGATTTACAGAAAGTGTGCAATAGTTAACAAAAAGAGGCAAGTCTATAAATCTGGACACCCCAGACCTACAATAATTATGGAAATGACAGCCTCTAAATGCTTCATACTATAAATGAGGGTCTGGATTTTGGTTGAATGTAGTTTAGAACATTCTTCTTTCCAAAATATCTTCAAGTCAGTCAGGTTTGATGGTTTCTTGGCATGGTCACACCAAAGATTTTCAATAATATTCAGGTCTGGGGATTGAGATGGTCATTCCAGAATGCTGTACTTATTCCTATGCATAAATGTCATAGGAGAGTTTGAGAAGTGTTTAGAATTGTTGTCTTGTTGAACTTACCAGCCCCGGCGCAACTTCAACTGTGTCACTGACTCCTGAACATTGTTCGTACTGTATCTTCTTCTTCTTCAAGTTTAACGACGATTGGCATCCATCATTTAGGTGCATTACCTACAGTAGGATATACCTGCACTGGTCACATAGCACTACTGCATGATTGTCAGGTTCAAAACAATGTCCAGATGAAATAAGAGACTTTTGAGTTACAATCAAACTAATTCATTAAAGAAAAGTAAGCACATTGATACAAGGCAAAAGTGCGTTCTTGGATTGCGATTAAATAATCCAACAGACTGAAGAGTGAGCTTCCCTCTTATACTGTTTCATAGATTTCTGATTGGAGAATAGAGCAAAACACCGGCACAAAAGCGCATTCTGATTGGTTTAGGCAGGAATCACATATTCAAAGGCAGTGTATAATGTTGGTCGCAAGATGGTGTGAGAGCATTAATAGGAGTCTTGGGAAAAGTACCAGTCACCTCCAAATTGTGGAGACAGAGTTCAATCAGCTTTGGGAAAGTTATGCTTCCGTCCTTGGGTTGTACGGATTTCCCAAAAAGATTTCCATGCACCTGTTTGATAACAGATAGAGATTCCAGAGCTACAGAAACAAAGGTCCTTTGCCCCGGGAAACCCACGCTCCCGACCCTAAAGGCGCTCACTCCAGAAAACAACTTAACACAATTATTGAATGAATATAAACGTATAAAGATGTAGAATATATGATAAAATTCATATTTGGACCATGATTTCCCTTACAATGATGGATCCCCCAAAACATTTTGTTGTGAGTAGCAAGTGCTTGTCTTGAAATCTTGGGTACTTCTTCGGTCCTGCTGACATCTGTCGAAAGAATTATCGTACACTTTCCTTAAATCCTGTAAACTCTATTTCACTTCTCAAATATGTGTTTTTCTGCTATTTAATATGTTTAACCAAAGGCGTAGTTTTGGCATGGTCAGAGGAGAAGTGTCCCTACCAATATCGAGCAATCATTGTTTTGTCCCCATCAATTTTATGTGATCACTTAAAAATGTCCTATACCAATGCCAAGATTAAACCTACGCACTTGTATTTAACGAAAATTGCCGATCTGAGAAACCAATTATTTACAAAAGAAAATCTTGAAATTGAGCAAGGGGGACCCTATTTTCACGATCGTAGTCAGAAGAAATATTTTCAAATATCAGTTAAACGTTATGTTTAATTTTCATGCATCAACTAATTAGGCCATATAGTCCTGACCACTGATAATTGTGTTTAAAAAACACAAAAAATACTAGTTATTTATAGCAAGAGCCAAGAAGAGAACCGCAGGTTCGAGAGCGTTCTCCATTAGGGTCTCGGTGTTGTGGAATGCTCTGCTCCCTGAGATTTAATCTGCAACCTCAGTGGAACTGCTTGAATCTAGGCTTAAAACACACTTCTATTCTATAGCTTATGAATGACCTATATTTCTTGTTGACGATGTGTGTATTATTTGTTATTGCAACATCCATTACTGCCTGGTCATCGTGGAAGGGGGATTACCTCATGTGCGGTCCCTTCTCGAGGTTTCTCTATTTTCCTCATGTTGAGGTTTTTGAGTTTTTCCTTGCCCTCATGTAGGTTTTAGATCAGGGGAAGGTGTAATAAATAGTCTGTAGTTTTCAATAATCTGAGGTCTGTGCAGCCATTTGAGACTCCTTGTGATTAAGGGCGACACAAATAAACATGACTTGACACTTGAATTGTTATGGATCCATTATATTTGAACCTTTTCCAAGGGTGACGTAAAAAAGGATCAAATAATTACTAAAACATTCAGACCACATAGAAAAAAAAGCAGGGCAGCACGGCAGCGCAGTGGTTAGCGCGTGTGCGGCACAGTTCTAAGGTCTTGGGAACCTCCTGTGTGGGTTCAAATCCGGCTACCGGACTTCCTGTGCGGAGTTTGTATGTTCTCCCCGTGCTTGCGTGGGTTTCCTCCGGGCACTCCGGTTTCCTCCCACATTCCAAAAACATGCATTTCAGGTGGATTGGTCGGTCTAAATTGTCACAATAGGTGTGAACGAGCGAGCGAGTTGTCTGTTCCTGGTTTGCCCTGCGATTGGCTGGCAACCAGTTCAGGGTGTCCCCTGCCTACTGCCCGATAATTGCTGGGATGGGCTCCAGCACGCCGCGACCCTACTGAGGATAAGCGGTGCAGCTAATGAGATGAGATGAGAAAAAAAGCAAAGCCTACTTGAGAAGTTATTCTTAGATACTCACCATAGTGAGATTATGCGGATGCAAATATTTCCAGAAAATATGGTTCATATTCAAACTCTTTGACTTTAGAGATTCACTGATTTTCCTCATTTTTAACACAAATCCATACAAAAACGACTGTGTACTCTGAAAATGACAATTCCCGTAATGGGTGAGACCTTCAACCGATTTTGACTGATTCCTTAAAGCTGTTGCTACTTTTTGAGCTGTGTGGCAAATGTGCCAAACCATCAACAGGTTCACAAACCTGCCAATGCACTTAAAAGGAACAACTCAAATGTTTCAGCAGGCGGTTGCAGTTGGTCCAAGAAAGCATTGTGCTTTGGGCCGCGTCGAGACGGGACTGATGGAGCCCACATATGCAAGCACCACACACGCATGCACAAAGTCTTCTGCGGAACCAGAGTCAGACAGCTGATGACCCTGAACTGCCACTCAAGCGGAACCCTTTCAGGCTCTTCAAGACTTTTTGGCTGAAGGGAAAGACAATTTTCGGTGCACAAAGTGCTCGTTGTATCTCCTTTAGGTGTGCTTTCTCCTTAAGCTTCACTTTGTTGTTAATAAAAGTTACATGGGATTGTTGTAATACTGATAGGTGTCATTGCATGTACGGACGCAGACATATGTTTAAGGTTTATATACAGGTTTATAAATGCAGACAATTTTTTTAGTAACTTATTTTCAGGGTTGGGTAGGGTTACTTTAACTTGATTACTTTCAATTACTTTTGGATTACTCTAATACCAAATGTGCTAATAAAAGACAAAAGAAACTAAATATGAATAAAATGATGACTCATAACACGTGGTAAGCTTTCTCTCCTGGCTTTGATCTCTTTGATCTCCGGCAAAACTAACATAAAATGCGACAGAAACAAAATGAAAATAAATCCAAACAGCTTGCCAGCATCCTTTTTGCCGTTCCATGTATTCCGTTACTCCCCAAGCCTGCACAAAATTTAGTCATTTTATTCATATTTAGTTTCTTTTGTCTTTTATTAGCATATTTGGTATTGGAGTAATCCAAAAGTAATTGAAAGTAATCCAGTTAAAGTAACCCTACCCAACCCTGCTTATTTTTAAGGCTTGTATAAGTAACCTATATTGTGTTGTACTAAGAAATAAACATTTCATAAAATAATATGCTCTATAAAGACAAATAACGTTTAACTTACATTTGGAAGATAAGCTTCAAGAGGTCCCCCTCTGTGTTAGAGAGATTAATTGATTGATTGATTGATTATTGCTCCAGTGAAGGTCGGGGGGTCCCGTCCCTGTGCGTTAAGCTGACCAGATGAACCAGGTTTTTCCAATGCTGGCGGTCTTGTGCCAGCTGTTCTGCATCCTCAACAACAACTCCGTGTTGTTGGAGGTCGCCTGTAACGACGTCGAGCCATCGAGTGCGGGGTTTCCCTCGTGGTCGTCTCCAGCCTGCGGCCTTTGGGTCAAACTGGAGAATGGCTCGTGTCGGATGGTCTGGTGGTAAACAAAGGACATGGCCAAACCAGCGGGTGCGGCGTTGTGCGACCAAGGAAGATGCTCGGGGCTGGCACGTGCGGGCTCTGAGCTCTTTATTGGAGACTCGCTGGGGCCACCTGATGTTCTCGATGGTTCTGAGAGCCCTGCTATCGAAACCGTCGATTCTTGTAGCCAGGGTGTCGTTCAGGGGCCATGTTTCTGAGCCATAAAGCAGGATAGAAAGTATGGCGAGGTTGTAAATGCGGAGCTTCGTCTTGCGTGCGACGGTCTGGTGCCGCCAGAGTGGTTTACAGAGAGACTGCAGAGCAGATGCTGCCAGGGCTCTTCTGCGGAGAACCTCTGGTTTTAGGTCCCCATTGTCTGTCACCATGGACCCCAGATACACAAAGCTCTTGACAGGCTCTACGATGTCGCTACCAATTTGGATGGAGAGAGACCGAAAAAAAGCGAATCAAACATTTTCTCAACCGCATCATGCTTCCATATTCCACTGGCATTTCAAAAGAAACGGCTTGCCTCTTCCTTACACTTCACACCAACCATATTGAAAGGATGCACAAGATATTAAACAATAAAAATGTCAACATTCTTACAGCAGTGGAGATAGTAGAGACATAGACAGTAGAATGTTTACACACTAACTAGAAAGTAGAAGCCGGATTTCTTCTTTGGGCTGGATGCTGGGTGACCTCTCACAGCGCCACACGCCGGTAGTGTCGGAAAGAAGCGCTACAGTACTGTCCTCTACTCTGAAAATGGTGCACACAATACAAATCTAACTTACAGAAATTGCCATATATTTTTTGACATCCCATAAAAATCATTGTATCTACAGTATATTTTTTTTACCGTAAGTAAGGGAGCTTCTGTATAGTCCTAATTGTATCAGTTTTCCGGTTATATCCTTTCCATTATTTCAATTATCACATCAATATTTGAATCAAGTTAATTAATTTAGTATGAGATAATGCACCTTATACGTATTTGAATGTAATTGTTCTCTTTTATAAAATCTTGTCAAATGTAACTGCAGTTATATCCGTTTGCCTATTTAAATCATCACATTATTCATTTGTTTTTTAATTAATTCACTTGATGATTATCTATATGTTCCTGTGAAACATTGACCTCTGGTTGTGCTTTGGGGTGAAGCATTTACATATGGTACGTATCTGGACCTTCGCCAAAACACTCTCAAATTCGGCTTATCTGCCCACGGTTGAAAATAGGGTAATTCTGTGCACTTCCACTATGCACAGGGACTCGATCTTTCAAATGCCGGCGCGTGAGTTCCTCAATGTTTTTTTATGCAGACATGCTTTCTTGAACACAGACAAAATGTATTCCGTCTCTTTTGTTTCATTTATTTTTGTTGTATTTGTTTTGTTTTATTGTTTTTGTATTAAAATACCTAATTGGAACTTGCATTCATACCAGCATGATAGTAGACACATTTTTTTCAGAGATGAAGAATTCAAACATGCGTGAAAAAACTATTTTCCAACAACTTCTTGTTTTATTCATTTGAGATCTCGATGTATTCATTCATTGATTCCTTATACAATGTTTACATTGTTCTAAGTGAAGTTCCTTTTTATTTATGGAGGGAGGCCTTGAGTCTTATCAAACCACCTACAGGATTAAGTCTGGACAAATGACTGGTGTGAAGCTGGTATTTGGGGAATTTTCAACTGACTTACGTTTAGTTTTTTTTTCATATACCGCTGTATCTGTCTGAAAAAATAACAAAACGTGTCTTTTGTCTATGTTAATTTATGGTATGTATGTAAAACTGATTTAATACCAGTTTTTCAAAATCTTTCAAGTAATTAACTCTTAATTTCTCAATTTTGTTATGTAAAAGACAGGCCCAGATAAAATCACCTTTAAATTAAATGAAATTAATAATGTTTTTTCTATTAACATTTGTTTGTATTGTATAAACGCTCTAGAAAAAGGATTTGAAAAAAGCACTACCAGTATAGTGTTAGAATATTGAAATGTATCGTTGAATATAGTCATTATTGAGTTTTCAAGTTATGTCCATCCATCCATTATCTGCACCGCTTATCCTCAGGGGTGCTGAAGACCATCCCAGCTATCTTCGGGCAGTGGGCAGGGGACACGCTGAATCGGTTGCCAGCCAGTCGCAGAAGTTATATCCTTTTAAGTATTTAAATCATTACATACATATCTTAATCAAATTAATCATTTTGTTGTAATGAATGCACCATGTGATTATCTACTTATTTACTCCTTTTTATTCACTTGTTGCCACAATAGAACCATATATCTTGTTGTTGTATGGTCTCTACGTTGATCTAAGTGGTGATTTACTGTTATGTTGGAGGCTTTGAGTCTCATCAAACCACCTGCAGGATTCAGTCTGGATGAAGGCCTGGTGTGAAGCTGGTGCTTTGGGAATTTTTCACTCACTTCTGTGTTTCGCCCCAATAACCATATACAGTGGAACCTCGGTTCTCGACCATAATCCGTTCCAGAACCCTGTTCGAGAACCGAAATCATTTTTCCCATTAAAAATAATATAAATCGTTTTAATTCGTTCCAACACCCTGAATGTTTACCATGAATGTTTATCGTAAACATGAAGCTAACCCAGGCTAATCGTACGTTCGCGTACCGTACCGTATTTTTGCTTTGTTTTTCTTTTTTTTTAAGATTAGGGGCGCTAAAAAATACATTCTGTCCCTTTAAGTGACAAAAACACTGCAAAAGTCTTATTCTACAAGCAAAAAATTGTGTTCATTGTAAGAATTTTCTCATTTTAAAAAAAAATTCCTTCAATACATAAATAATGTATTGTATGTCCATCCATCCATCCATTATCTGCACCGCTTATCCTCAGTAGGGTCACGGTGGTGCTGGAGCCCATCCCAACCATCTTCGGGCAGTGGGCAGGGGACACACTGAACTGGTTGCCAGCCAGTCGCAGGGCACACAGGGACAGACAATTCGCTCGCCCATTCACACCTAGGGAAAATTTGGACAGGCCAATTAACCTGACATGCGTGTTTTTGGAATGTGGGAGGAAACCGGAGTGCCCGGAGGAAACCCACACAAGCATGGGGAGAACATGCAAACTCCGCACAGGAAGATTGGTAGCTGGATTTGAACCCATGACCTCAGAACTGTGCCGCACACGCGTTAACCAACGCGCCGCCGTGCTGTCCCTGTATCGTATGTATTTTTTAATATTTTAACCTTTTCCTTGGTAAAATAAGAAAACAATCATTAAAATGGGCAAATTATCTGATATAGCAGATGCTCGATTCTTTTGCTCAATGATACTCGAAACGATTGGAAAGCTTAATAATTAAAATCAGCTTGGGTATCAAGATAGCAGATGGTAGATAATCGTTATAACCCTATAATACGATTTTCTATTAATATATTTTTGAGTGAATTATAAAGAGTAAAATAATGTGATAGCTGATATACTAGAACATTCTGCTGATTTTAAGATTTTTCTTTTTTACCAAGAGGAAAACTTCAAATGTAGTTGAATGAGGAAAAATACACATTGACTTTCTTCCAAACGGGGATTTTTTTTTTTATTCGGTGTGGTCTGAATTGTTTTTCTGAATGGCTGCCTTATCCGCTGCTGCCACCTTCTGGTAGGTTATATAATTTCTCTACCAGCATTGCAATTTAACTGTACCCATTTAATGTAAAGCTTGGGTATTCACCACACCGCTGGTTCTCAACTGGTCTGACTTGAGGACCCACCATCCCACCCTCATTACAAGCTGCGAACTTGAATAATAAAAAAAAAACATCCACTTCTCAAATATAATGTGTAATTGTGCAGTCTAAACCAGTGATATAAGATAATATATAGATAATAAATGTAAACAACATGACGAAAAAAATTAAAACAACTTCAAGCCATGATATTCCTAAGATTGGCTGCATTTTAAAGGAACAATGTGAACAATGGCCACGGGTATATAAGCCCGAACCAGCACGAACCAGCCCGAAACAGCCCGAAACAGCCCGAAACAGCCCAAACCAGCCCGAAACAGCCCGAACCAGCCCGAATCAGCCCGAACCAGCCCGAACCAGCCCGAACCAGCCCGAAACAGCCCGAACCAGCCCAAAACAGCCCGAAACAGCCCGAACCAGCCCGAACTAGCCCGAGCCAGCCCGAAACAGCCCGAAACAGCCCGAAACAGCCCGAAACAGCCCGAAACAGCTCGAAACAGCCCGAAACAGCCCGAAACAGCCCGAACCAGCCCGAACTCAACCCATTAACTCGGTTCGAGGAACCCGGCCGGGCGTACTGCGGCGCGAAGCTAAACAAAATACTACCGAAAAGAAAATCCTACATGATCGAAACAGTGAAATATTTGGCCGAAAAGTAGAAAGAAAGTATGTAAGGCTTGTAAGCTCTTGGCAAGATGCTGACGTGAGCGAGGTGGGAGGAGGAAGCAGCGCATTTTTCTACAGTGACACTGAGGTTGAAAATTTCTTTGGATTTCGTGATTTGGGGTTTGAAGGATTTTATACATTTGACTATAAGGGATTTTATACGATTGAATACAAGTTACATTTATTGAGGGCAATGAAGATTTTCACCGAGTAGGCCATAGTTCAATGACAGGTCACGTCGTTCCAAATGCAGAATATTTTGACTAGGAAATTTTGATAACAGGACTCTGACGGAGGACGGCAGGCGATGTTTTGAGAACAAGGCCCTGATGACCTAGAAACGCTCGGTGATGTTTTGAGTTTTTCCAGACATAGAGGTGAGGTGGTGGAGCCGTGGAGCCCACGTGGGGGCTTCCCTGGCACGCCCATGGGAGGATCCGGCACACCAGCTGGCGGAAAAACGTGGGCCGAGAGAAGAAAGCAGGAGAACGAGAGAGGAGGCTTGAAAGAGACTCAAGCGACACTAATTCGGCTAATTCGGCCATATGATAGAGTTCACTTAGTTAAATTGTTTAAGGAATTTAAATCTGCCCCCGTGTGGAAATGCCGGTCTCTTGTCCATCTTTTCCATCAAGAAACGAGCGCGCATTGTTAGGTGAATGTAGAGTGTGTTTGGTTAATGGAGTCAGATAACTAATTCAAACAATTTGGTAAACGATACATTTTAATATTTAATTCCTAACAAGTTGAATGGACAATTTGGTAAGCATGCTCTTTATGATGGCGTTATCTGAAAAATAAAATTGCAGCTCTGAAGTGTTACTCAAGTACTGTTACTTCAGAAAAATATGACTCAAGTAAAACCAGTCATCTAAATAATTACTTGAGTAAAGGTAAGTGCATACAGGCCAGACCCTTCATGAAGAAAAAAACATCAACAAAAACACGCGAGAGAGAAGCCCGGCCCAACTCAATGGTAGATAATGTATGCCCGAACCCGGGCTCAGGCTCGGGCCCAAGGTCTTATAATACAAGATCATTATAATAATGACTTAAGTAATGAGCAAAAATGCATGAAATATTATACAAACACACATTTTTTAAATAACAGTAGGTCGAGAAATTAGCATTTATTACATAACCTGAACCTAACCTAAAGGGAGCTGAGATGATTGTCCACCATCTTGCTGCTACTGGTGCCCCAAATCCTCAAAAGGCTGGGCAAAATAATGAAAAGTAAAATGGTGTGGTTTGGTCGGATTGACTCGCCGTAGTTTGGATTCTTCCTTGTGCTTTTTAGCACTCGTTTTTGGTTGCGCTACACCATACAGTGACATCTAGTGGTCAGATATTACTTATTGTCTCTTAAAGAAATCCCAAACAAATAAATCGTTAAAAAATCATGCATTGTGATTTCTGGATTTTTCTTTTTAGTTTATCTCTCTCACAGTGGACATGCACCTGTGATGAAAATTTCAGAACCCTACATGATTACCGAGTGGGAGAAATAGCAAAATATTCGTGTGTTCAAATACTTATTTTCTTCACTGTATATACTGAAGGATTTTATATTTTATACAATTTACATTTATCGAGTGCAATGAAGATTTTCACTGAGTGGGCTTCAGGTCGCGCCGTTCCAAGTGGGGAGTTTTTTGGCTGGGGAATTTTAATAACAGAATTCTGACGCAGATGGCAGGCGATGTTTGGAGAACAAAGCCCCGATGATGTGGAAACGCTTGGTCTTGTCTTGAGTTTCTTCGAGGAGACGAGGTGGAGCCCACGTGGGGAGTCTCTGGCCCGCCCCATGGGAGGAGCCGACACGCCAGCTTGGGAGAAAGGCGTGGGCAGAAGGAGAAAATAGAAGATCCAGGGACAATCGAGAAAAAAGGCTCGACGAACAATAATTCGGCTAATTCGATGGAATTCACTTAGTTTATTATTTAAGAAATTAAATCTGCCCCCGTGTAAAAATGCCGGCTATTCTTGTCCATCTTTTCTCAAAAAGAAACAAGCATGCATTCTTAGGAGAATGAAGTTTGTGTTTAGTTAATGGAGTCAGATAACTAATTCGAACGATTTGGTAAACGGTACATTTTAATAGTTGAATTCCTAACAAAGCACGGCGGCGCATGTGCGGCACAGTTCATGTCATGGGAACCTGTCGTGGGTTCAAATCCAGCTCCAGACTTTCTGTGCGGAGTTTGTATGTTCTCCCGGTGCTTGCGTGGGTTTCCTCCGGGCACTCCGGTTTCCTCCCACATTCCAAAGACATGCATTTCAGGTGGATTAGCCGGTCCAAATTGTCCTTAGGTGTGAATGAGCGAACGAGTTGTCTGTCCCTGTGTGCCCTGCGATTGGCTGGCAACCAGTTCAGGGCGTCCCCTGCCCACTGCCCGATGATTGCTGGGATGGGCTCCAGCCCCCCGCGACCCTACTGAGGATAAGCGGTACGGCTAATGAAATGAGATGAGATGAGATGAATTCTTAACAATAGTAGCTGGGATAGTATAAAGCAGTGCTCTGTTCTCTCCTCTTAACGTACACTTCGTCAAACTTCCTTGTCTTAGGTTTCGGTAGGAGACTTTTGTTTGTCTCTTTAACCCCGTCTCTCATCGCTGGTCTCCTGGCAAATGTGTTTTTCATGGGTCTGCTCTACGTCTTGTCTAGGATGCCAAGCCAAAAACATGAAAAAGACATTATAGAAAATTTACAAAAGCTGGCATATATGACCTTGTATTGAGTGGGCGATAATACATGGACAAGTGTTTACCGGGCTGTCTTTCCACTTGTGCCTCTCTACTCTCAATCCTTATACCAAGCTCCTTCAGGTTGTCAGGAATGTCATCCCGGTCTTTGCTTTTGTCCTCAGCCACGAAGCCGGCAAATTCTTCCATGAGTGTCCTCAAAGCTGCATTGTCTAACTAGGAAGTAAAAAGAGGAAGTGACTTGAAATTACGAGGCTTGCAGACATTATGTGTCATATAGGAGGTAGTTTGGTGCTTTTATCGCCACACAGCAGACAAATAGTCTGTTAGCTATTGTTATCTTTTTTAATAAATCTTTGTTAAGTCATGATTATATAATCTCTACAAAACATCTTTTTAGTCGTATTAATGTAACTCCGATTGTAAGTCATTTTGTAGCCAGAGGTGGCCTTGAGAGTCGAGAGCCATTGTTCGAGTGGAATACACAATGAGAGACAGGAAACATAAATTTTGGTGAGAACCACCAGGAAAAGTATGTGTGTGTCTGTGTGTGGAGGTAAGCTTTGGAACGGATTGCAAGACGAGATCAAACGGTGTCCAACCATTCACTAATTCAGGTTTAGATACAAAAGAACATTCCTGGCGGAATACAGAGATGAGGAGGGTGGGGTATGAATGGTGAGGGAGATTGGGAATAGTATCAATATCAAAACTGTTATTATTAATATCATTACATTTGTGGTTATATCATTGGTATATTTGGTGGGGAAGATGAAAGGGTAGGTAATATAAGCATTTGCTTCTCACTACCCCTTTTCGAACATATTATGTAACGTTATTTTGTTGTTGAGTTATTGTTTTTGTTCTGTTTTTATTTTGGTGTTGGAATAAAGTTTTCATTCATTCATTCATTCATTCAATTTTAGCCCATGTTATTAGCTTTAAATGCCAGTGTGGGAGATTAATTGACATTTAATTGACAAATTTTGTCCCTCTGTTCATCCAAAAAAGGTTGCAATGAATTCTAAGTCGAACACTTTCTGAAACAATTGAGAGAACAGAAGGGGAAAAACCAGAGCTTATCTCGGTCCCTTAAATTCATATCACACTATGCAAAGTCCAATCTGTCCCTGTTTTGCCAAATACAATCGATCTCCTCAGGCATATGTTGAGTGGCCTGAGTAAAATTTCCACCAGGATGACGGGGCTATTGTCAGTAGGATAGTGCTCCATTCAACCGTGGAATCCTTTTAATGTTTAACTTTGTAATAGATTTACAATCATCTTATGAATAGCCCTGATTGTATAAGAATGATGGTAGAAATAAGTATTTGCCAATTTCTACAGACATTGCCTGAAGTTCATTTATGCCCGGAATATTCTGTAATAAAACCCTTAATGGAACTGTTCATCTCTAGCTCTTATTTTAAAATTCATTTCTGTCACGGTTGCCATGGCGCCCAATTGGACCCACCCGTGTGGCACCAGCTGCGGCTCGTTGACAGATTGGGTTTCATTCTATTTAAGCTCCGTGCTCTCACTCACCCTTTGTCAGTCTGTCAACGAACCTCTGCGCGTGCAGTACGTGGGTATTTCCTGTCCGGTATTCTTCCCGTCTATTTTGTCCTGTTCAATATCGGTTTCCAGTTTCGTTCCCGTCTAGTTTGTCCTGTTTAATTTCGATATCCAGTTTTGATCTCAATCCTGTCTGTCCCGTCCTGTCCGGTATCGACCCCATCTGTCCGATATCTGCTCGTGTAATTGGTCTTGATCTCGTCAGCCTCTGGCTTCCTGTCATTCCACCCCAGACTGCTGCCTTACGTCATCCGCCCAACGATCGCCGAATCACTGGCGTTTGGGTAACGTGCATGACTGCCCCATATTCCGTAAAATAAAAGCTTGTGTGAGAAACGTCACGCATTTGGGTTCTCCTCCTGTTCCGGTTCTTGACACTCTTGTCTCTTAACTTGGATACAACAACTAAGCTATTCCTTAATACAGTGAAATCCAAGTGAAAGGTGTAAATGTTAACTTTTGGTGTGCCTTGTTTGTTATCAGTGGTGTGTTCATAAATTTTGATGGGTCAAAAATGGAACTTTTGGAAAATATTCCATCAAAAATGTTACAAAACAACTCCACCAAGATCAGCGAAGTCATTTGTGGCATTTACGAATGGAGAGTAAGACCACACCATCTCCCTATGAGACCGAAGCGCTGCTACGACTCATTTATCATAAACCGATCCTCGTATTTCAATATGGTCTCCCTTTGTTGTGGACGGCCGTCTTGTCTGTCAATGAGCGTAATCTTCGATAGTGCCGGTCGGTTAACAGGACCATCCTTGCTCACGTCCACCGACCATTCATCAAAAATATTGATCGCAAAAAAAATGGTGGCAGGCAGGCTGAGGCCAACGAACTAGAAAGCATACATTGGTTATTCTCTATAATTGATATGTATTTGAGAAATGAGGACATTTCTATTCATTTAAAGTCTCTTTGCTTTTGTTTATTGTCTTTAAAGAGACCATTGCTGAGGTCACCCATCGGTTTTAAAGCTGTAAGCGACTTTTTGTTACTGATAAACGCAAAGAGCTACCAGTTTGATACGCATATCTAAAAATAACTTATCATGTTATTACTATGTTGTTACCATGTTATCACTAGGTTTTAATAAAACGTCACTTTTTTGCATCTGTGGTACCGTCAATATCTAAACAATGCTTTTCATAAACACAAGGGCTCGATGTTTCTGGTGACATGATCACCACTTTGAGTCAGCGTGGTGATTTTGTTCTTTCGGACGTGCACGAAACGTCTTTCCTCTCTGCCTTTTAAAATGAAAAAGGATCAAAGATGTCTATACTTATCTGTACTATTGCTACTCTGACCGCACTGCTTCACTGCACCTATAATCCAATGGAGCCGCCTATACTCTTGAATCGCTGGATAAAGGAAGCAAGACTATGAAGTGGGGGCTTCCTCGATGTGTGGACAAAGATCTGATCAAAGCCAAGTTCGAGAGCGATCTCCATTTGGGCCCCGGTGCTGTGGAATGCTCTTCCCCCTGAGATTCGATCTGCAACCTCAGTGAAAATGTTTAAATCTAAGCTTAAAATACACTTATATTCTATAGCAAATGAATAACCTATATTTTATGTTGACAATATCTGTGTATTATTTGTTATTGCAACAATCATTGCAGTCTGGTCATCCTGAAAGGGGGATTACCACATATGCGGTCCCTTCTCAAGGTTTTTTCATTTTCCTCATGTTGCGGTTTTTGAGTTTTTCCTTGCCCTCATGTAGGTTTAAGATCGGGGGATGGTGTAATAGTAGTCGGTGGTTTGCGATAATCAGTTGTCTGAGCAGGCCTTTGAGACGCTTTGTGATTAAGGGCTGCACAAATAAACATGACTTGACTATGTGTTGACAATGCCCAACTGAGTTTAAAGAGCCCTTATGCCATATTTTCAACTGCATCTATCGGCGTATATCTTACTGTTTGCGAAGCTATATGGGGCGGAAAACAATAGGAAGGGGGAATGGGCTTGTGGAGGAGTGCTAGGGAGTGACGTTACGCTCGTCCCAGTGTTTTTTTTTTAATCATACTTAAAAGGGAAAAGATTTAATGTTCAAACTTTTAGGAACACCTTCATCAACACACCCCTCCTTTAACTCATTCAGTGCCATAACGTACAAATAAGTTTTCAAAAGCATTGTCCCTGAGTGCCAAAATGTAAATATATATATATATATATATATATATATATATATATATATATATTTAAAAACTAAACAAAAATACATTTTGGCGCCGTAGTTCAGTATGTATTAAGCCTTAGGAAATCATTTCCGTATGATAAATCAACGCAAGAATGGCTTTGTTCAGATCTTTGTCAACACATCGAGGAGCCCACAATTCCTAGTGTTGATTTGCTTCCTCTATCCGGCGATTGCGAGTGTGCGGGCAGCCCCTGAGTGACCAAAATCGTGTGATCACGTCACCTGAACCATCAGGCATTTAAAAGTTCTTGCAGTAAAATGTTATTTTCCAAACAAAGTGCCCTTCAGTTTATGGAAAGTATTGTTTAGATATTGGAAGTATCACAAATGCAAAAACAAAAGTGAAAAATCTGCATTCTTTCACAAAAAGCTGTTTTCTGCGAATTTTTCTGGGAATTGAGGATTTTTAACTTGAAACTTGGCTTTTCAACTGTTGTTTAGAAACATACTCCCTATTCTAACAAAAATGAAGGTTCAAGGTTTCTTGTGATATGTCCTATAGCTACAGAACTAAATTCTCTGTCGGCCTTTAAAAATGAGTCAAAATGGCTAACATTGAGTTAAAGTACCATGTGAACTAGAAAAGGAGACAATTATCTCCACAAAGAAACCCCTTTTTTCCATTTCAATATTCATCTGAATTATTGAGGGCCACAAAACACAATATCGGAAGAGAAGTTTTTCTCTGAAACTTTTACTATCCCCCAGGGAGAAGACCAATTAGTACCATCGCATTCTCAAGCCAAATCATTGCTTCAATTTTCATCTATGGGACCGCTCTCACACATGTACAGCCCCACGTTCCCCATGCCAAGCCGCAGCTCCCTATTCACAGTGCCGATTAGGATAATTGCCGGGTTGTGGGGCTGCAGCGGTGCCAAACAAGGATGGTGACCGGCTTAGTAGGGTTTCATGGGCTTTAGATCGATACGGTACACAATAGACCAATGGGAACTGCGGAAGCAAGGTCATAAATCTCTGCTTCTCTTAGCCTGTGATCGTTTCAACTAATTGCTGCACCGGGAAGAGCTTACATAGGAGAAGTGGTAGGAGAGCTAAAGTATGGCCTATCGAGAGGATACGGAAAGGAATTTTATTACCGTAAATGTTAAATTAAACAAAACATTGGTAAACAATTTGGTGTTAAAATGGCAGTTCATTATGCGTTGTCATGTGACCTAAATGATTCCGGAATACTGTACCTGTATGGAAGCAGGGGCGTCAAACAGGCGGCCTGTGGGCCAGATCAGGTCCGTTAAGTGATTGAATCTGGCCCGCGAGACAACGCTAAGAGTAGCGCAAGAGAAAAACGAGCTGCAGGTTGAAATATGTCCACTTGATGTTGCCAAAGATGCTGTACTTGTATTTCTGCCTTTGTCTCTCACTCTGTCGCCCTCTTTCACTTTTTTTCTCTTTGTCTCTTTCTCACTCTGTCTTTTTACCAGCTCAGTAGCCTAGATGGTAGTGTGCCCGCTTTGAGACTGGGAGGTCGCTGGTTCGCGCCTCGGTCGAGACATACCACCAGCTCAGTAGCCTAGATGGTAAGGCGCCCGCTTTGAGACTGGGAGGTCGCTGATTCGCGCCTCGGCCGAGTCATACCTAAGACTTATAACATTGGTAAAATGGCGGCGCCCTCTGTTGGCTGCGGCTGCATCGGCTCGCTACAACGGGTCAGGTGTATCGACATTTCGTTCTGTGTACATTGTTACACAGAATGACAATACAAAAAGGAAAAGGAAAAGGAAATTTTACCTTCTTTTGCTTCATCTTCCTTTTATCTCTTTTTCTCTTTCTCGCCATCTTTTTAACTTCTTTTGCTCGCGCTTCCTTTTATCTCTTCTCTTTCTGTCACTCTCTTGCTTTCCCGTTCCTTCTCTCCACTCTTTCACTCCATCTCTTTTCTCTCCTTCTGTTTCTCTTTGGATTTCTTACTTTCTCTTTCTTTCCATCTCTCACTATTTCTCTTATTTCTTTTGTTTCTCACATCCTCTCCGACTCTCTCTTTGTCCCACCCTCTCCACTTTTCTCTAACTCTTTGTCTTTCTAATCTACTAGTCCCACCCCAGAGTATGTTCGTTCGATCGTATTTATTTTTCCTAAATTAACGCATGTTCTATCAAGCCAAGAATATCAAGCATTTTCAAGCACTTCAGCCAAATTATAAGCACTGTTCAAACCTTGAAAACAAAACTTTAAAATCCAAGCGTTTTCAAGGATTTCAAGCACCCACACAAACACTGAATATTGACATGTTTTATCACTGCTTTCATCTGGCAATTTTTGACAAACACGTTTGCAATAAATAAACAACATCCAAAGGCTCACACCATGCAAAGATGAATTGCAACATAAAGGATTATTTACCAACAGTTTTGTTTTATCCTGGAAAAGTTTTTAGTCCTCATTTGTAGGATTTGATGACACAGGCGCCCATGATTTACCATCAATATGTCTGTATTTATTTGAGATTACACAGGCTTTTGTGACGAGATGCAGTTATAAATGAAGCACATGAATACTGGTTTATACACAACCTTTCTGCAACGATCTAACATTGGCAATTCTAACTCAGTTTGGCTTGAGGGCTGGTTTCAGACTTTAGGTTTTTAGGTCGGCCAGATTAGTAAAAAACATTTTAAATGCCAAATAATAATCTTTGTTTTTCAATACCATGCTTTAATTTAATAACAGATAAGGGATCGTATCTAAGCACATGTATAGACAAACAGAAAAAAAATATGGTTTCCACGTTTGGTAATTGGGAGCTATGAAGAAAAATAGTTGCCCCGATGTTCATACTGCTATTAAATAAATAGTTTTATCAGGAAATGGGCAATAACATCAGATCAAACTACTAAGCTAGGGCGACTGAAGCAGAGAAAATACTGCACAATATTGTCTTTAACGTGAAACAAGAATGGAGGTCAGCTCTTTTATAACTTTGCTGTCCCCGAGCAGCGAGATGGAGCAATTGATTTGTATTTATTAAAAAACTCATTACATTTGACAGAAATGACCAAGGGACTTGGTTTTTTTTTTTTTTTACATAGTCAGAAATTGATGGCAGGCAGGATCCAGTCCACGGGCTGTATGTTTGACATGCCTTGTCTAACTCGTTAAAGGATGAAGGCCAAAGTATTGGGTCAAAAGTAATCTAAATCGCGATGGGATTAGGAAAACAAAGACTTGACCTGGTCTATAAGAGAAAATAAAACATAATGAGACAGATTTCATTATATTACTCTTCATTTACTATATATGCAATTTACACAGACACATGCTAGGCTTTTATTAATTTTCACCAATTGTATTTACACATTTAAATTAAGTGGACTCGTTTAGTAAAAACCATTTGAACAATGGAACAAGCACCCAGCTTTGAAAACCAAGATAAGGATCGAAAATTGCACATTTGCATGGACAACATATGAAACATAAAGTATTATAATAAACGGATTTGTTTGACATGATTACCAAGTGCCATCATATTCTGAAATGCCAGGCCTGCAGAACTGATTCTTTAAATAAGGTTTCCAAGTACACAGTAGAGTCAGTCCAAGGGGTTGCCATTTTGATCCACGGGGGTCCAACATGATGCAAACATTACAAATATTTAGTGCAACTAAACAGTCTGAAGCGGCGGAGAAAAAGGCTTTCCTCCAGGTTTGCCTACAAGTCTCTCCAGCTCCCTCCTCCGAAAAATGAAAACACAAATTCGATTCCATATGAAGGTCCTTTTGGTGAATTTTCCTTCTATTGAGGTCCGGTTTTACATCAAAGTCCGAGGTCAGGGAGCAAAGGTGAGAGATTTAAAACCAGACGGGTGAGCGGTGGGTGATGTGTGTTGCGTCAAGCAGTCCAAGTAAGTCAAATTCTATGGATCAGTGCATATTTATTTTTTCTTCTCTGAGCCAAAAAGGATCTTCAACTCTCAACTGTGTGAAGCAGAGTGGCAGAAAGTACAAACATGAGTCATTTTGAATGAGTTAATCAAACATTTGGTTGTATATCTACCTTAATACCGGCCACTTATTTCTCCTTATGAAGAGCTTCTATGAAGGCTTCAAGCTTCTCCTGGATCTCTCGAACTTTTTCTGAGAGAAAAAAAAAAAAACTTAGACAAGTGTGCTTAGTCCCACATTAAAGGGACAGTGTGTGGTTTCACCATAAGATGCCACAGTATTGTGTGATGCAGGGACGTTAAACATATATTGGATGCTTTATTCCGGCCCGCCTAAAATTTCTAAGTACAGACGCTGCCCAACTTACGAACAAGATCGGTTTCGGACGATCGTTTGTAAGTTTTGTTCGTAAGTTGCTTCAGTGCTATATTTTGTAGGTTTATGGTTTGTATAAGTATGTTTAAAGCTTGTATAAGTAACCTGTATTGTTTTGTACTAAATAATAAACCTTTCATAAAATATTATGCCCTATAAAGGTAAATAAAGTTGAGTTTAACTTACTTTTGGAAGATGCGCTTCAAGAGGTCCTCCTCCGTGTTAGAGTGGCCGAAAAAAAGCGATCCAATCATTTTCTCAACCGCATCAAGCTTTCTTATTCCACTTTCATTTTTAAAAAAAGGGCTCGCCTCTTCTTTACACTTCACACCAACCATATCAAATGGATGCACGAGATATAAAACAATAAAACGTCAAAGTTCTTAGCGCACTAAAGATACAGTATAGAATGTTTACACACAAACTAGGAAGAGGAAGCTGATTTTTTATCTTCGGTGTGGATGCTGGGTGACCTCTCACAGCACCACGCGGCGGAAAGAAGCACTACAGTAATGTCCTGTACTGGGAAAAAGGTGCACACAATACAAAATCTAACTTACAGCAATGACCGGATATTTTTGACATCCCGAAAAAATAGTGCGTAACTACCACTTGACGTAAGTCGAATGGTCCTAAGTAAGGGAGCGTCTGTACTGTATGTCACAAAAACGCAAGTCTTTATCTTATTTCGATAAAAAGTCATGATGTATTAATAAATACAAACCAAATGCTCGTTCCTGATGCTAGAGGGCAGTAAGGGTGCAGTATTTTGTTGACAATATCTGTGTATTATTTGTAATTGCAACATCCATTGCAGCCTGGTCATCCTGAAAGGGGGATTACCACATGTGCGGTCCATTCTCAAAGTTTCTTCATTTTCCTCATGTTGAGGTTTTTGAGTTTTTCCTTGCCCTCATGTTGGTTACAGATCAAGTCCGAAATAATAGTCTGTGCAATAACCTGTGCAGCCCTTTGAGACTCTCTTTGTGAATTAGGGCTATACAAATAAAAATGACTTGACTTAACTATTTTCTCACCTTCAGTAGGCCCAGCCTAGTGGTTTGATCCGATGTTATTGCTTGTCTTTTTTGTATTTATTTTGATAATTTCAAACGTGTATGCCAATTGAGGCAACCATATTTTCATTCATGGCTGCCACTTTGGTATATTTATATTTGTGATGTTTATGGTGAGTCAGTTCAGATGTAAAGATGCATTTACTGAAATGTTAAAACTAATTGTTCACAAGTTCAATGCCAAACATGCAAATTGTTTTTTTCTCTTGTGAATGTTTTTTGCTCTGTGGTTAAAGGGTCGGCTACAAATGGTGGCTGAATGTTTAAGCATAGTACTGAAAAACAAAGCTAAATATTTGGCGTCGACATTTTTCTACTGATACGGCCAAACTGGTTTTGAAATGCCTAGTGTGGTGCAACATAAAACAGGTGCTAGAAAGCACAAGGGGGAATGCAAACTACAGGGACGCAAATTGACCAAACAACACCATTTAAAAAAACGTTTTAGCCCAGATTATCACAGTTTTTTTTTGTTTTTTTTTTTGAGGTACACGGAGCAGCAAGATGTCAGACAATCATGTCAGCTCCCTCTTGGTGAGCCTCGTGTTATTTAATATACAAACTTCTTTTAAAAAAATGCATGCTTATATGGGTTTTTCCTTATTGTTCAGTATTGTTTTTAATGAATTGGGTCTTTTTAGGCACTAAATAATTCAAAATATACCTTTAGGGCAGGGATAACCATGCTTTTCGAAACTGAAAGCTACTTTTTTGTTACTGATTAGAACAAAGGGTTAGACGTTTGAAATATATTTCTAACATAGCAACTTATGTTATTACTATGTTGACACAATGTTATGTTATTACCAGGTTGTGATTATTGAAAATAGGATTAAAATAAGCAGTCAACCACGAACACATTGTTTTTAAAGACACTCCTCAAGTCAATGATTTCTCACGCAAGTTAGAAATGAAATTTCAGAGAAAATCACTGTGACCCATCACAGTGAGCTATTTTCAGTACCGGCCTGTTATCTACTCGGATCCTCTAGGGGGCTACCTGATTCTCGTTGTTACTACGATGGAGGCCCATGCTTTAAACTGTTGCAAGATTGAAAGAAACTAACAAACACACACACACACACACACACACACACACACACACACACACACACACACACACACACGCTATTTAGCGTCATGACATTCCTTTTACACTGCTGCCACCTACTGACAACTCATTTAACTGTTGAAAATTGACAACGTGAGAAAATAAAAAACAACGACAAAATGATTTAAATAAAGTCTTACTGAGATCTTCGGCAAGTTGAACTCGGCGGCCAGTGATGAGCTGACATTTCTTCTCCGAGTCTTCTCCAAAGTCCTCTAGCACCTCTTTGACGTTTTTCTCGAGACGTCGAACTGAGCGAGATGAGCATTGAGCAAATATATTCTCAAATTCATTTGAGATGTAAAGAGACAATTCCTTCAAATAAAAAAGTCGAGTGTATCAGTATCCAAAGCCAGGGATTAGCAAGATTCTGGCAAGCCGTCAGAGTTTGATAGGTCCTGCCAGAGTCTCATAAACTTGTATTAGTAAACAAATATAACAATGTTTTTGAATTGTGTGTGTGTGTGTGTGTGTGTGTGTGCTTACGCGCACGTGACCTGATCTACTGAATATTGGGTTTTTGGTATCAATGAGAAGTATAAGAAATGAGTTTGAAAATGATACCATAGACACAGCTTTATGATGAACTATTTTGAAAATTTGGCCATGTGAATTATGGACTTCCATCCACCTTTTCCCCCTGATTAAGGACTGGAGAAAATCATGTTTAATTTTTTTTAGGGTGTGATGTCATTCAAATGCTTATGGTAAAAGGGATAGTATAGTTTTGAAATTTATTTTGCACCAAGGAGTTTTTAATGTTTAATGGACTGCATTTATATAGCGCTTTAACCAGTCAGCAAGTACCTACAAAGCGTTTTAAAATACACGTCACAACTTTGCGATGAAAGACAAGCAGCCATATCTCACACATCAGAACAACACTTAGTAATCTTTAGTCTAATTAAATGACGAGCAGCTGTTTTTGCTTTTAACTCCTGTCTCATTTGACTTGACTTGGGTATTACCGTATTTTTATGACTATAAGGCACACTGGTTTATAAGGCGCACCCCTCAAAAATGTTTTTTTGTGCTACAGTTTCCATACATAAGGCGCACTGGACTATAAGGCGCTACAGTAGAAACGTCAACAAACCCGTCAGATAGTTCAGTCAAACTTATTAACCCCTTAACATTCCGACGGCTCGCAAAAAAGCAAATCGGTGTCTCAGACACGTACAGACACGGTGTCTGTACAATGTCGCCAATCACTCAAATGTGTCATTCCACATATCATTCGTAAGGTCACATTTTTGGGATTCAAAAAACGCCAAACATTTCTTAGATTCTATTTTCTTTTTCACTGACAACTGTGTGGACAGCAATGTAAAAATGTCCTTCTGCAGGGAAACGTGGTTCCTTACAGTGCATATGACAATAAACACATTTAATTGAATTGAAAAATAGACTAGTCATAGAAACATCAAGATCAGTCAGAAACAAGATACCGGGAAAATATAAAGCCGGAGTAGCTCACCAAAGTTGTCTTGCAGCCATTACGTTCAATAATAATACGCAACCATGGTCCTCTTACATCTGTGAGTGTAGTAAATCCAACCGTGTAAAATATTTACACACTCCAAAATACGCAATAATGGCAACAAATAAAAGAAAAAATCCACAGAGAAGCATCTGCATCGATGGACGTTGCTAGTTGCTAGCTGTCTGTTTAGCCTCAGACTTCCTGTTTACAAATCCAGACGAGTAAGATATGTTTTCTTCATGCAGTCGTGCAACCAAAATGTGATTCACATCTTTTTCGGCCAATTGCAGGCTTTGTTTTGCCCCCTTTAGCCTATGTGAGCCTGTAAATGCTAAAAAGGACCCGCCCCATTTACCTCCGAATAACTTTAGCCAATAGTGCCCAATTCAAATGATGATTGACACATAGGTTAGGAAATGAAACGCCGGTGTATATATATATGTATATATATACATTTATATATATATATACATTTATTTATATATATATATATATATATATATATATATATATATCCCAGCATACACCGCGGACTACATCGCCTATGGGGGAAAATCTAGTCGGCGGCCGCTTGTCTTAGTTGCGAGACCTTGCGACTCAATATTGATCCATATATATGGTGCACTGCATTATAAGGCGCATGGTCAGCTTTTGAAAAAAATAAAGGCTTTTAGGTGTGCCTTATATTTGTGAAAATACGGTACTTGTTTGCTGTGTCATTACCTTTTATAACTATTGTATTTATATTCAATAGTTAAAAAGAGCACAAATTTGTCATAGATCTAGCTTCTTTATCTGAAAATGCACTGGATCAATGCTTCTAAATTAAAATGTACAAAATGTACTTCCGTGGTAGCATCCACCCGCAGCACCCTAGACTGTCCTTTCACCAGGGTCTCATAGAATTCTATGGGAAACACTGAAAGTACATGAGCTGATCTTTACCTTCAGTGTTGGTAAGTTGCTGTCGTAACGTGTTGGCTGTGATGACCAGCATCCTCTGAATCCTCCAGAAAAGAACCACATCGTTGCACTCCAACTGGTAATATGTAAAATGACCCTTAATAAAGACACTTGCATTCAAGGTGATTGTAACAATATTTCTGCTCTTCTTCTTACCTCAGAGTCAACAAAGTGTCTCTGGTAGTAGTAGAAACCTCTTTTACAGAGGTTACAATGGGACAAAGCTTTTTGCAAAAAGTGCCGTCGATAAAGCTGGTGCCATGTGTCTTTGATCTAGAAGTAACATTCAAAATATTACAAAATGGGCTTTTTATTCAACCCATTATTCATGGACTCACAAGCACTGGGTCTACTTCGACTGTGCGACCTTCCAGGTTCTTTCTGACTGTGGTGACCTCATCATTGGCTAGGTAAGCAGTGTGCTCATCGTGCAACTTCAGCAAGCGCTCAAGCTCCGTTTTAGTTTCATTGCGGATATGCTGCAAAGCGATAGAAGTCAAGTATTTAATGTATCCTAGCTCTTGATTTCAAAATCTCCACTGAACTGTGTCCAAACACTACCTGATCTTGTGTTCGGTTCTTCCAGTTCATCCACCTCTCCTTCCAGTCTGGACCAACCATGTCTTTGATGACAGCTTCAGCTGCAAAATACAAGAAAATACCACAAAGGGATTAACCTAAACATATTTTGGTCCTCCAAACTAATGCATTAAAGTTACTCTGATGTTTTGAATTACAAAAACAAAAATGGAACTTCATGTATGATGGATTGTCTGTTTTTTTTCCTTGAGTAAGAAAGTGGCACTTGAAGCACTTGTTCTTTCTTTTTTTTTTTTTAAAGAAAATTCCTCCAAGGCAGTCACTCGTCACATTTGCAAACAATATAAACTTTCCAACACAAAGAACTGCACATACTGTCTTTGAGGCGTGACTGCAAGGTTTGTTCCATGAATTGAATTGCTGCGTCCCACTGAGGCTTGTCCGTGATGGAACGGTCTTCTAGGGCATTGTGCTGGATCACCCTCTGACGAGACATACCGCAAAAACAAAAACATCGCAAATTCCAGCTGATGTAAAAGGGCTTGTGTTCAGTCTGCCAGAAAATTTGGCAGTTTGTTTACCAGGCTGTCCATGGCCCTCTCGTTCCACTTGTGCCTCTTGATGCTCTCGTCCTTCACGGCCTCCTTGAGCTTGTCAAAAATGTCATCCTGGTCTTTGCCTTTGCACTCAGCCATGAAGCGAGCAAATTCCTCCTGAAGAGTCTCCCAAGCAACCTGGAAAGAAGAATGCTGTTTTTATCAAAGGTCAAAAATACGGGTAAGGTAAGATGTCATATGGTTATTTTTAACCGATTTCCTTATATCAGATCAAAAATCTTATTTATTCCCATTCGGGCCCCGGTGCTGTGGAATGCTCTTCCCCCTGAGATTCGATCTGCAACATCAGTGGAAATGTTTGAATCCAAGCTTAAAACATACTTCTTTTCTATAGCATATGAATAACCTATATTTTATGTTGACAATATATGTGTATTATTTGCCCTCATGTAGGTTTTAGATCAGGGGACGGTGTCATAAATCTGTAGTTTGCAATAGTCTTTGAACTGTGCAGCCCTTTGAGACTTTTGAGGGCTATAAAATAAACATGACTTGACTTCCCTCCAATCTTATGTTAAAAGGTTTCAAGAAGCTCAATCATAGAAAGAGCATCTTTGTTCAAGGTTTTTACCTCAAGGGCCTTGTGTGGAAGCTGCTTGTCAGTCCACTGCTTCAGTTTAATGTCTACAGTGGTGTTAAAGGTCCCCGAGTCCATTGTTTGCGCAGCAGGTAGATAAATGTTCTCAATCACATGGGTGGAAACACGCTCCCACAGCTTCTTCTGCAGGATGGATTCCCTGTGAAGATATAAAACAAAACGTACAGACATCAACATTTGATAAACAGCATGAGAGGAGTCATGAAATGTTGATGCTAATCCAAATAGTTTAATTAGCAAATACCATAATACCCTGAGGCTTATGTAATGCTGCGGCTAATTTATGCATTTTTGCTAACAGCCACCAGGGGCACCCGAGCAGTACAGGTAAGAGTGAGATAAGTGGAATATATATGTCAAGGAACATGCAAGTTTAATGTAACTTCGCGCTTTGTGCATGAATAAAACTAGCATGAAAAGACCCTCCCCACGGAAAAGGTGTCAATCAAAATGGAAGGGCTAACTACCGTATTGGGAATACTTTTTCGAGTCTGTTTAGCAGGAACCTTGATCTAAAGTGCAACGGCACAAAATAAGGCCTGGGCAAATAATATTAAATGATCGGCCAAATCCAATCTTCAAAGAAAATGGCAAATCACCTTTTTCAGTTATTAATTAAATCATCTTACCAGTGCTGTGGGGTCACTTGACTTAAACTAATGACTTCATCCAAGATTTCATTCTTGGCCTTTTCATACAATTCATTCTGCAAAAAGACAGCAACACAATTAATCAGGTATGTACAAAAAAAAAAACAATTAAATGTCTCCATTACATCAATATTCTTACTTAATATCTTAATATGACTGTTTACTTTCCTCAAAACATTATTTCAGGAGAACGTTTTTTTTTTTTTTTTGATAACATGAACACTGTTCTTTCGCTTACCCGGTCCAGTTCTCTCAAACGAGGGTAGTTGTTTTTCCACTCTGTTTCAAGGTTAAAGCGGGATGCTACACAGAAAAAAAAATGATGAACATATAATACATTGGTAAATATTTTTATTCAGGTTGATATGAAAGGAAAAGTATATTTGGAGGTGAAATTCATGATAGTGGTTATGGTTTGATGAGCAGGGGGTCTATATGGCACACAATAGAGATAGATGTATAAATTTTGTTTTATTTAACCTGTGATTGCCTCATTTATTGATGACTTTTTTGAATGTTTAGTTGGGACGCAACAAATCTTCAGCTACGGAATGTTGTCTAAAAGTGCATTTTTAGTCGAGTGAAAAATTACAAAATAAAAAAGGCTTCGGAAAGAACTATGTTGTTATGCCGTCACATCTAAGGTGAAGCAAGCAGTGCGAAGCTGGTTTTCGCTCAGTGCACAACACCGCTGCTTATATATTTTTTTTAAACAGGAGAAGGAAGAAGATGGAGGACACCACAAAACCTAAACTCTACCAAGCTTTTAGCAACAAGAGATTTTCTCAAAGGTTCATGTGTCCCTCTGCTTCTAAGTTTTTAGCAGCTAGTAGTATGCCATTAAGATATTTCTCATTTTATAATACACATTAAAAGCAAGTCAATTCCAAAGAAATTATTATTTGATTTTATCTTTAGGGGTGGGTTTATTTTGGCGCTGCGGTTTCGGTAATCTGGCCGAGTGTTACAGATTTCCGGTTAAGATTTCTCACCCAAATTTGATTTTCAGTAAGTCTTAATATTTTTATTTCTTCCCCCCCAAAAGTCTAGCTTCTCCAATCTGTTCAAATGGGATCATGGATATTATTGCAAAAAATGGAAAATACCTTTAAATACGTCAGCTTGCTGCTCCACAGATTCTCTGACCATTTTCCAGAAGCAATCTGACACAGCCAAACTCAAGTTCTTTGTGGTCACTTGGTGGGCCTTCAACATCCCTTCCCTAGTGAGATAGACCAATTGATTGCCAGAAAATGAAATGAATGCCACAAAAAAAACACATTTGACCTTCTAACTATAAATCTAAGGAATGTTAGAAATGTTTGTCCATACCGCAACAACCTGGAGTTTTGGAAGAAATCCTCCTCATAATCCTTTATAGAGTCTATGCTTTCACCACTGCTTCCTAGACATTGGTTAACAGCAAGGGAATTTTAGTTGTATGTTAATTGAATCAAGGCAAAACATCTGAAAAATCTGGTGATTGATGTAGTAGTAATGCGTTTCTTGAGATGAGTAATTACCTTTCCCTGTTACAACAGCAAAGTATCCTAGAGCCTTCATGGGAAACAACCTGCCCTCGACTATCTGCTGAATCTGAAAATAAAACAAACGGAATTTCGACCTTTCTAAAGCAGAATACGGGCATCAGGTAAATTTGAGAAGTGATGCATGCTCTCGTAGAGGAGCAACTGTATTTGTGTGCTGCAGCCATTAGGTCTGCAAATCTGTTTAGGTCTTACTCTGCTCGGGCTGGCCAGGTTCTTCTCAGCCAAGTCCACCTTGGTCAATACAAAAATGGTCCTTTTCCCGTGGGGGTCCATCTGACTAACCAGATCAGTAACGATACTCCGCTCTGCATCTACACTGCCATCTGGATGGACACAGATTGAAAATGGGGTTGGTGGTGCCACTTTCCGTTTTTTGTTTTTGTTTTTAATTGGAACTGTCAAGATCATAGCATACCCTGGATGCAAAGGATGATCGCGTTGGGATTCTGCATGTAAGCCTTGCTAATACTAAATATGGTCTCCTTCGTGTCTGCTGCCATGCCTGTTGTTACAGTCTGGGAAAGACAGTGTAAAAACACATGGATGGGAACTTTAACAAAGAAAAGAGCACCCTCAAACATATAGAACACTTTAAAATGCCTGCAATTGGAAGAATTAGATACAAACTTGTGGTGAATGACTAAATGGCCTTTGACAAGTTAAGTGTGTAACCAGCCTAATAACCAATGCTAATAAAAATACTTATGACGAAAAATGGTTAGCTAGATGGGTGCATGGACAAGAAAATACTGCAAACAGCTTTACTCACACTAATGACACCTGGCAAATCAACAAGGACCATTCTCTGGATTCCTGGGCCTTTGACACTCAAAGATATTGTCTGGGAATTAAAATAAATGATCAAATTCTCCATTACTCACTACTTTTAGATTTCAAACCAAAACATTTGTGTTCAACTGAAATCTAAAACCTATATACATACCTCACTGCTGACAGTTTGACCTTCTTTTACACTCTTTCTCATTCTCAATTCAATCTCATGCCTTAAGGCAGCCAGCTGATAGAAAATAACAAAAAACAGGACATTTAGTTCCCATATTTGTCTTAAAAAAGACGTGCCATATGGACAGAAAAAACAGGTTTGTATCTTACTTACATCTTCTTCCTTTGTCAGGTCAAACTCACGACCACTGTCTTTAAACAAAGCTACATGGTGTGGGCCTTCGCTGAGGGTCACCTGCAACGTAAAAACAAAAAAAGAAATGATGGATTGTAAAGAGTACTTGCACATCTAACTTAAAGAACTTCAAAGAAATCCCGTAGTCGTTGCATTTCCAAACACAAACAATCACCACAAACATTCACTCTGGTTTCAGTTACCTTAACAGGAGAACGTGTCATCATCTCTCCAGACCCTCTAGGAAAAATCCTGGCCTGTGCGATCATCTCTAGAACGCTAGTCTTGCCAGCACTCTGATCACCTACCACAACCACCTTTGGCAACATAGAGAGGAAAATTCAGGAAAAATCATGCAGATCTCATTAGGAGAGTAAAAACGCTACATTGTAGAATTTTGGGGGGAAAACTTGTATAAGACATTTTCAAAAGATATTTCCATGATTCTCCAATGCCACATTTTGATTTTAAGTTATAGGTGATAAATACAATTTAAAAAGTAGACAAAACATAACACAATTCTTCACTCATTTTTAAGTAATGCTGTTTTACACAATGTGGTCTTCTTACCCTTGGTAAGTGGTCCTGTGTATTGTAGTTGGCGTCATAGTCAGACAAGATGTCCAAAACTTCAGAATACATATCAATAAGGGACTTCTACAAAAACAACAGTCACACTTTCTTTGAAATTGCTTTCTTGTACCGTGTAACAATAAAGAACAATTTTGGGAAAATACTTTAAACAGTGTGTTTCTTGTGCAACCAACCTTCACTTTCCTCTGGTGAATCCCTTTGTCATCCTTTTGCAGAACGACTTTCCTTAACTCCTTGTTCTCTTTTTCAAGTCTCTCCAGCATGCGCTGATACTTGAGCTATGAAAAGGTGACGACAATATTTCTGCGGGGTTAAACTGATATATATGTGTACACATAAGCTAGGTTCACACTGCAGGGAAATCAGATTTTTTTTTCACGCGGGCGCGACCTGTATCCGATCATTTCAAGTCCGTCTAAACGGCACATATCCTCTTTTTCACATCCGACCCAAGTCACTTTCATATGCGGTCCCAAATCCGATACATATCCGATCTTTTGGAATGCGACTTCTGTGTGAACGTTCGAGACGCATTCATGGATCTGCACATCACCGATAAGCGGTCAACTTCACTAAGCAGAGAAATTAACAACCACAGCAGACGAAAACACAGAGTCATGAATTGACTACATTCATGTGCCTCAAAGTCACTGCTGTTAACAACAACGGCGCTCATTGATAAAGTGATAGTATCCTCTCATGGTAGTTAGAAATATTTACATTCAAATAACGCCACAATATGTGCAAAAGAGTTTGAACTTTAAATCTATTTATGAAAACAAACAAACCTATAAAATGCGCAATCAAAACAGTGCATATGTCACACATCATCATATGAAACTGATTTTACCTGGGTACGAAGCAGGTCCTCTTGGAGCTGGTCTATCTTTTCTTTATCTGAAGTCTAATATTTAAAAAGAGAAAAACAAGAATAATAAATATTTCTGATTGAATTCTGCTTATTGTAGGGGTTTGTGTTTTTTTGACACTGCATAAGCATCAAATCAGAGCATTTTCACAAACAACATGCACATCGTAACAAGAATTTAGGTGTATGATAGCAATAGATCGACAGTGGGAGAAATTAAGGCGAAAATTAAGCAAAAACAGCCCTTATTCTACTTAAGTTTCTTTCACCTGTGATGAAGTAGAACACCAATCATATTGTCACAAACAAAGAAGGCAAACCCAGTTTTAGACACAGTGATAGTTGATTTGAATTCCATTTAGAAACATTTGTTGTACATGTGCAGCAGATTTGTGTGAATCATCACCAACAAATAGGAAAGATCTCACAAAAATCAATGGGAGTTCACAAGATAGCGTAAAGACAAACAACAGAAACAGAAGAGTCAGTAAAAACGTGATGTACTGGACTGCACGAATGGTGTTATTTGTAATGTTCAAGAAGAAATAATTAAATAGTAAATTCTGAACACTTCTGTAGTGCACAGCAAACATTTCCAAAAAGTATAATTCACGCCATGCAGAGAATATCCATTTTAATTGGTGAGCCAACACATAGGTGTTTTTTCTCTTCTAATTACTGACTGTTTTTGGTTTCATAAAGAGATTGTTTTGGAGGTGATTGCTTTTTGCATGGTGGGGGCAATTTGCTTAAGAAATTACAAAAAAAAAAAAAAGGGTCCTTTTTTTGACCCGGTGTGAACCAAACAATTAAAACAGAGGTAATTATCTTAAGCCTGAGTGTTGGGTTCGGCCCAAAATGTCAATAAGTATGTCCGGCTCGGGCTTCTCTCTTGCTGACTTTTTACGTTTTAATATTGTTATCCGTCATTGTTCATGTTTTTCTCTCTGCCTCTCACTAGCTTAATGTTGCACAAGATATTTGAAAAACTACTGCTGCTGTGGTTAATGGCCCGATTTTGAGCCCGTAAAAATGACGGACGGCCCTAAAATGTTCCCGTCAACTTTAAAAAGAAAATCTGACAATGGAAAACTAAAGGTTAATATAACCTCTGCAGACACAGAAATATAAAATATGTTAATTTTGGTATAGTCTTTTTAACTTAGGGTTTTGTTACAAAAGACAGGCTTAATTTGTTATCATACATCACCTCTCACCCTCCCGAGTCCTCAGATATCAAATGTGAAATTTACTTATAAGTAAAAATGGTCGGGCTCGGGCTGGGAATGGCTGTCCATATCTGCAGGCCTGGGTCGGGTTGGATTTTTTTAGGCCTCATTTTATCTCTTTAATTATCTTAAACTATCACGCATTTATATTTTCCAAATAAAAAAATCTGTTTTAAAAACATGAGTTGATATGAAAACATTTTAGTTCATCAGATTAATCAAGAAAATATTCAACAGATTAATCAATTATTAAAATAGATCTTTGTTAAAACCCAGTTATCAACATTTTATTAAAGCCATAACTTTGTTGAAATGACCCATAACCACTTGAATCATGCAGTGTAAAACTCTTCCTTGTTAGTGATAAAGGTTCAGTGCTCTCCATTTCCATCGATCAATAAACTCGGCCGCGATGTTCAAGTGGGATTATTTTATTTTATGTTTTTACAAGTATAGGGCGGCTCTAGGCACAGGACCTTCACCTTGCGTGAATGATGAGGGGGGCTGGGGTTCGGAGGCGGAGCGGGAGCAGGATCGGACGGCGGGGATTGGGCATAATTGGCAGCAGTTGCCCGCCGGACCTCCTCCTCATGCCGTTGGATCTGCTGCTGAATAACAATGAGCTCGCCCAGCAGACCCTGCCGGGGTATGTCATAATGAAATACACGCAGGAGCGGCAAAACAAAACAACTACCAGCCCATGAGGCCATTGCTGTATCCTAACTCAGGGCTGACCCATCACACCATTCAATGGTTATTTGTTCAAGGATTCAGCAGTGGAAATCTCACCACCATCGTTTGTGCAATGCAAAACTGACGGAAGGTGACTATTACCAGAATCGGCAAATCGCATTAAGTGGTGTCATTCTGTCCTACTTCAACAACTTCATCACAAAAGGAGGGCTGCATACAAACTACCTAAACCAGAGGTAGTCAAACTACTTCCCATAGGCCGTATCAGGCACGCTATGAGATTTAGTCCAGCCTTCAAGATGATGCTGAGAGTGGCATAAGATAAAAAATGAGCCGCTTATCGGCAAACAATGACCTGCAGTTTGAGAAATGTCCACTGTATTTCGCCAAAACCATGCACTGCTCCAAAACTCATACTGTTGTATATGGTGACTACCATTTGTCAATCAGGGAACATTTATGGAAACGCCCATGCCTATATTATATTATTTAAAATACACGTATTTTTAAGGCAATACAATTGCAGTCACCTGGATTTCTTAGCGTGTGTCCCTTTGTGTACCCCAATAAAAACTTTTTTTTTTCATTGCGCTCATGGCCAACATTCAAATAGCTGGCTATTTTTTTTCTGTAAATAGATTTTTATTTTTTATTTCATTTTTTTAAGATGTTAAATTTCATCCAGTTAAGTGTGTTTTTCAATGCAAACGATCAAATTCAGTGCTTAAAAAGGGAGATATTAGTCTGCTTTTATAGTAAACCTAAAAGAAATATTTGTAAATGAGTATATCCATCTTTATATATTGTGTGTTTTAAAACTCCATGAAATGGTCCATTAATAAACGTATAGACAATATAACACAACTTTTGCAAGTATATGCCAATTAGAAAACATTTATTTGTTTATGTTATCTATTATCCTCATGTATTGCCGGGGTATAGGATGCAAGACTCCTTATCAGCATATACAAAAATTAAATACATCAATTGGTAATTTTTTTCTCCGGCATCGCCGCTGTGCAATTTTTTTTTTTTTTTAAACAAATGCGGGGCCCCCTACTCAAAAAGTTTGCTGACCCCTGGCGGCTTAAACTAAAACACAATGTATTAATCTTCAAATATATAAAACCAAAATTGCAATAGTAAACAGCATAAGAATCACAATGTTGCTAGAAATTACAATAATTAAAAAAAGAGCAGATGATGACTCTTTGGAGACAAAATTATATCACTGCACCATATCCCCCCTAATATGACAACATTAATTATTGAGATATCATAACAATATGGACAAAAAAAGCTTTGAAAGCAAACACCTCGACATCTTCATTTGACCTTCAGGACAATGCTAAGCAGTTTCAACTTTGTCCCAGTATACCAAATCAAACCCAAAATCGTGAACAAAAAGAGCAACCGTTCTGCCTAAAATTTGTTTTACGTCTTCTGAAAAGCGTTGACATTATTGTAGCATGATGACTCAAAGCCTCTCCAAGGTGCCTTGTTAAAAAAAATTATTGCAGATGAGGATATCAGGGGGGAAAAGTGCCAACATTGTATTACCATTTAATAATAATAATAATAATAATTTCCTTGTATTGTCATTCTGTGTAACAATGTACACAGAACGAAATGTCGATTGCACCTGACCCGTTGTAGCGAGCCGATGCAGCCGCAGCCAACAGAGGGCGCCGCCGACCACTTTTTAAGTCTTAGGAATGACTCGGCCGGGGCGCGAACCACCGACCTCCCAGTCTCAAAGCGGGCGCCTTACCATCTAGGCTATTTGCCTTCATGCATACATAAAAAGCTAAGGTGTGTAAAAAAGGAGAAAGGAGAAAGAAATGGTGGGATGACGCACAGATGATATAACAGTGTATAAACAAATACTGCCGCACACAGAGTACAACTCTTTTGATAGTGAAAATTGGGTCTTCCCCTTCTATAGAAAATTTGGAATTATGTGCTCATATTTTCCACATACTTGGTAATCGTTATAGCAATCATATAAACTGAACATTTTTTCCCAATAGGTGTATAAATAAAGTTTCTTCTTCTTTCTTTCTTTATGGGTTACACCTGGGTATTTTTGTAATCATGAGCTAAAACGACGCAGAATTTAATTGATTTTCGTTTAGTTGTAAATTAACTTACTTTGTCGAAGTTTACTCCGTCAATAGACACCATACAGATTATTGTACCAAATTCGAGCACGACTTTGAAATTAAACACAATTGAATGTCCTATCTTGTAGAGTGTAACGCGCACGTCATTTCTTTGTTGTCAGAGAGCTCATGATGAATGAAGGTTTTCAGCAGAAGTGTCTCAATGGTAATGGTCAACAGGGCAACTGCTGTATATTACTATTTTTTTCTATTTAATGACATTTTCCACAGAAGATATGCGAGACTGCTGTAGAGGATTTTACCTTTTTGTACTGCTTGTCATCTTGCGAGGCTGCCGAAGAAGCATCTGCGGCATTTAATGGTGGCTCACCTGATGATTCTAGAAGAGAAATAACCGAATTAGATGTATCTGAGAAAGGTTTTGCAAAAATGCTAACATTCCTTTGCTGATGATGTTTAATGCTCATTGTCAGATGTTTGGAAGTTTTTTACAATTCAGTTACAGGTGACACTGTATTTTTTATATACTAATTGTTAAATGTCTTTAATGTTTAGAGTGTTTGTATGGTGTTTGAGTGTACAACTAATAGGAGTCCAAAATGTATACAGTATACAAGCTAAGTAGCATTCATTTAACAACATTGCAAATGTATTGGTGTGATTGTAGTTTGAACTGGTGAGGTGCTCAAGAGCTGATAATGTTTAGATACCTTATTATTGTTTGTGAGAAGCAAAGGATAAGCAAAATGTTTGGATGCACTATAATTTGTTAGGACATAAATGAAAAAATATAATATACAAATATATAAAAGTTTAAAGCACATTCTCAAAATATACAATCGAGGAAACCAGACATTCATCCAATGCTTATGGTTTGGGGGAAACTGGTGATGCACTGAGGATAATATGGGATGTAATTCCAATGATGTATATGTACACAATAATAATGTTGTATGACTAACTAGTGTAATTACTTTTTCACTGAAGGCATGAAAACTTCACCAAGGAAAGTGTGTGCATTTTCCAAACATGCGAGCATTTAGCAGGAGACAGATCTGTTACATTTGAAACACAACACATCTAGGAATTAAGGGGCTTGAAGTCAAAGGAGGTATAAACTACCAAGGAAAGTTTAAAGGAAAGGAAGAAAGCATCATAGCTTTACAAAGAAGACATTTTCAACAGCAATTGAAACAACATTTGAGTCAATTGATTCAAAAGAATCCTTGAGACTTTGAACATTCAACAATTAGACTGAGGAAAGCTAGAAAACTACCGTACATTCAATTTGGAACCTGCATGGATTGATAGCATCATAATAGAAGCCAACATCTGAGCTTGGAAGGACTCCACAAGTGTATCATTCGGACGGGTTATTCAACCACACCCCGGAAAAAAAAAAAAAAAAAAAAAGGCTGAATAAAATAAAAAATAAAAAACAGCAGCAGAAAAAAAAGAGTAGCTGCAAAGCATTAATGAGTTTTTTGTGTACACACCTAACAACAGAAGCAGACCAGAAGCTCCTTTGACTTCACTACCCAAACTCACACCTGAGAATAATGTGGATGAAGCCAGAGGGGCGGGGGAGGAGGAGAAAGGAGGAACGACACACACACAAAAAAAAAAAATAATGAAAGACAGAAGCAAAGCGATGATGGTCAATGCAGGGGACATCATTCAATAATGTGCAAAATAAAACATACTGGGTATGGTGTGCCTTTCAATGTTATTTTCAACACACATTTTATGACATTTGGCTTTCTTTTATGCAAAACGTTTTGAACTACGTTGAGGCCAAGTACAGCGGGATATTTCCACATTTTCCCAACAAGCTGAATACGCACTGGTTCAGAGTAGTTTCTATTTCATTTACTTTCTCTATTTTTGTGTATTTGAATGACATTACCAAATGTGAGTCTTGCTTGACAGATTTGAAACCAGATTTTAGCTGTCCATAATTTGGAAGGACTTGGAGAACTAAATAAGGTAAAAACAGAGTGCCGTCCGACTAAACCCCTCATCTTACATATAATATGTATTAAACACTGGTATGTGCACCCGAGTACTACAATTGTAGCATCGGATTAGCTTCTATTGTTTCCCTACATTTAACATGCATCCGAGATTATGTTAGCCTGCCATGCAGACACCACATGCACTGGTATTGCGCATCAAACATTCATCTAAAATTTCTTTGGCACTTAAATGAGCTACGACAAAGATGTGGCCCACTGACATTTAGATCATTCTATTTATTGCTGGGAATTATCACAACTTGTTTTCAGGAATGCGTGCTTTTGGATTTTGGTTTGCAAAACTGATTGATTTTCCAGGTTTCCCCATTTCAATTTCTTCCAAATTAAATGCAAGTGAAGTGCAAAGTCTCACATGATTTTTTTTTTGTTTACAGTCTGCTCAACCTCCCATTCTTGTTTAACTTTAAGTTCAGTGGACTCACCAGTAGACAGAAGACTTTTGATGAAAGTGAAGTTTTCTCCAACCTTGTCAAAGTCTGGTAGTAGTTTGGCTATTTCCTCCAGTTCTGGCAAAGCTTTGGCTAATTTATCTGTATAAAAAACAGGAAAATGAAGGAATAAATAAAATGCAAGGGTGCATTAATATGTTCTGATGTCACACCATCACTTGGCCTTTTTATTCTTTTATCATTAACTCTAGGGTACAAAAATGTTAAAACTTACCAAGATCTATTTGTTCACTGAGCTCCCACACAAAGTCTGGAATGACCCAGTTGTATTCACTAAAATCAGGCAGCATATCCTTCCACTCCTCATAGGTCTGTGAGTGAAATTACATGGATAAGCATCCTTCATATAAAGGCACAAAACATGATATAATTGAATAGTTTATTTGCAAATGTTTATTCTGCATGTAGTTAAAACGTGTCCTTTTAATTTAAGACTGACTTCTAACGGAAAGAGAAGAGAGAGTGTATAAAAAGTCTTGTATAATTTTGATAATGTTAGGATTCAAGATTTGATCAAAAGTAGAGATATTCATTTCTGAATTTTGAAAAAGATATTTGTTTGCTTCCAATGGATGATAAGTGGTTCGTACCAAACAGATTCAGACACATAACCACAAATCATAAACAAACCTTTTTGGCCGTGTATCCTCCTCCCACTGCGCCGCCAAGCAGAATGTATCGGAGCCTCAGCAGCCTCGCAGCAAGTCGTGCGACCCAGAAGTTGCGTTTCTGCTGGTAACCCCGGCCCCCAGATCCTGGAGGCGGCTTCGGTGGCCGCATAGGCAAACGTGACAAGGTGGTGAAATAACGAGCTGCTGTGCGATGAGGTGGACGCTGGGAGTTGTTGTTTCCGTAGTTACGGTGGTGGATGGCACGGTAAAGAGGGTGCAACTTCTGAAGAGGTACAAGAAATCGTACGCCTCTGGTGGGGACCAAACTCCTGCATGCCATGCTAAAGTAACAGAACAGTCAGACACAATTTAAAACATAAGGAGAAGTTCAGCTTTGGCATGCATGGTATACCGGTACATTATTGTGTTCTGTACTTTGTTCACTCTAGTGCAGAACCACCATTCTGATCAATTCAGGACATGTTTAACAATGTTGAGGGTTTTAGGTCATGCAATTTTAGGATTTTAACAGTGGAAGGATAATTCGTATTATGTGCAGTGCGTTTAGAAAGAAAGGTTGGAGCCGTGGAGATATTAAGAATGGCTTAATAGAGGCGTAAATCGGTAAAATCTACCTACACAATAATATCAATACAAGCCATCAAGTAGAAACACACTGTCGTACTCGGCAATGTTGACAGCGTATTTGAGGCATATCCGTGCAACGATGAAAATGACGTAAGGTGATGGAGGTGACGTAAATGCATTTGCAATTCCAATCATCCTTTACCTTTATCAAGCTAGCCAGCAAAGCTAACGATAGAATTCACCCAGGCAAGGGCAGTTTACTCTAGAAGGTTATCCCATGTATTTATGATAAAGTATAGGATAAACTAAAGATACAATATACGTATTTAAATATCTATAGGAACGCTGTAAAGACTACCAAGAGGCATTACACATGGCTTTCCAGGACTGTCAGATAGGCTATAGCCGCTTTCATTTTAGACCATCGTAGACACTTGCTAATGTTAACACATATCTGTTTCTTCAATGGCTGTAAACTTACCATGAAACTTTACCCCCAACGCGTAACATGATGCCGATGTTACCACAAAGGTGATCAAAATATAATTATAAGTCGCACATAGAACGTAGCTCAATGCATCTTATTCCACTATAGTGTACACAACCGCCCGACTCGTTAGCTAAAGGACACAGGCAAGTATGACAGTGAACTTCCGGTATCCTGGTCCGACACTCAAATTGTTCCTCTGAATACACGGTGAAAGACTTCCGAATCTGATCGATGCACGATAAAATTTCAAACAAAATTCTAATGTGCGACTACTATGCCATACGCGTCAACCTGTACGTTTTTGCCGTACAAAGTACGTTTATTATGCTTTCAAGACATGTACGACGTACGAGAAAATATGTACGGAAAAACGCAAATCTGTCAATTATGGGTACCATCCGGGGCAGCAGTGGTTAGCGCTTGTGCGGCACAGTTCATGTCATGGGAACCTCATGCGTGGGTTCAAATCCAGCTCCAGACTCCCTGTGCGGAGTTTGTATGTTCTCCCCGTGCTTGCGTGAGTTTCCCCTGGGCACTCCGGTTTCCTCCCACGTTCCAAAAACATGCATTTCAGGTGAATTGGCTGGTCCAAATTGTCCCTAGGTGTGAATGAGCGAATGAGTTGTCTGTCCCAGTGTGCCCTGCGATTGGCTGGCAACCAGTTGAGGGTGTCCCCTGCCCACTGCCCGGAGATGGCTGGGATGGGCTCCAGCCCCCCCGCGACCCTAATGAGGATAAGCGGTACGGCTAATGAAATGAGATGAGAAGGGTACCATCAGGTATACACCGACTATCATGAAACGGCAAATCAATCAAGTCAAACAAGTTGGCCGTGATATCCTCTATCTCATTATCTTTTTTTACGTTGCAAACGAAGCAAGCAATTTGATGCAGTGAAAGGAAGTCCGTCTATTTTTAGAGAACCGGCTTTTTCGGCTCAACTCATTAAAGAGAGCTGGCTCTCAACTTGCTTTGATGCATTATATTACGAATTATTTTGTTGTATAAAGAAGTTAAGAAAAAATGAGAAAATGAAAAAAGACAGATTTGTGGTTATCCCTTTAATCAGTATATTGCCAAGGCATTACACATGGCTTTCCAGGACTGTCAGATAGGCTATAGCCGCTTTCATTTTAGACCATCGTAGACACTTGCTAATGTTAACACATGCAGAAAATGAATTAATAATTTGAATAAGAAAATGTATCATTCTAGTTAATTATATTTGCATGTATTTTTTCCTTCTACAGTGAACGTCCAAGCTACTTAATTTTTGAACTTTTTTTATAATAAACCTCATTCATGTCGAGCAGCTCGGTATCTCACAACAAAATGTTGATTAACAAGATATATGATATAAAGAAACACATGTACAATATAACATGTTAAACTACATTAATAAACACGTTTGGAAAAAAATATGGTGTAAGATTATTTTGTATTTTGTAAGGGAAAATACGACAGTTTGTAAGAGCATGGAGCCGTGGTGGATGCAAGGTATGACTATGCTCTTTAGTATTATTTAATTAGTAAGTAAGCGTTTTTTATTACCACGAAATATTTTATGCACTCTTTGTTGTTCATAGAGTGAGAATATTTTTTCCTACATGATAATAAAGTATATTACTCGAAAATTGGGCAGTTTCGTTTGTACTTGTACTCATTATTGATTTATTTTCCTTTGCTGCGACTTGAAAGATTAGAGATGATAAATTTATTCACTGAAAATTATCTTAGGTCAGTGCTTCTAAATTATTTTTGATGAATTTTGATGCTTGTCCGAATGAAATACACCCATTATCAAGCAGTCAATTGGAGAACTTTATTTTGAAAAGTGTCAACAGGAAACCTCGACTGGTCACAAGAGACGCCACCGTTGACCTCATTGGCATTTAAAGGGACAGGTGCAAACACCTGTTCTTCCTCTTTCTTCCAGGACAGCGGCTCAGAGGGGGCCCTGTCTGACTTTTGCCCCCTTGGACAATGGGAAAAAGAAGGCCAAAGCCCGGATGTCGGACCTTGGCCCCTATACCAGGTGGCCAGGCGCACTCCAACAACAATGCTTTTATGATCCGTGGTCCTTTCCCTCCCTTTCCATTGTTGTTGTTGATGGAGTCTACATGGGAGAGAAATCTTATTTTTCTTCATCGGGCCAAGCGGCTTTAAAGTTATTCAGGATCGTTCAACACGGCTCAGGAGTGTCACTTCTTATTTGTGAACATCAGATTACACTTTGTGGTTGGCAAAAAAACACCATGTCCAGTTTTCACTCATTTATTTCTGATGGAGTACATACACACACAGAGGCCGTATGGAAGTTATTAGACAATGATGCATTCTACTTAGAACCTTATAATCAGGGTTGTGTAGGGTTACTTTAACTGGATTACTTTCAATTACTTTTGGATTACTCCAATACCAAATATGCTAATAAAAGACAAAAGAAATTAAATATGAATACAATTATGACTCACAACATGTGGTAAGCTTTCTCTCCTGGCCTTGATCTCCGGCAAAACTAACATAAAATGCGACAGAAACAAAATGAAAATAAATCCAAACAGCTTGCCAACATCAATTTTGCCGTTCCGTGTATTCCGTTACTCCCCAAGCCTGCACAAAATTTAGTCATTTTATTCATATTTAGTTTTGTTTTGTCTTTTATTAGCATATTTGGTATTGGAGTAATCCAAAAGTAATTGAAAGTAATCAAGTTAAAGTAACCCTACCCAACCCTGCTTATAATTACACCCTAAACTTTACGGATTAAGATGTGTTGCCTGATCATGTGGCAGTGACCTGAGCAAACCCATTGCATGTTTATCATAACCAACAGCATATCCAACAACAGCTTACAACAGGCTTCATTATTTAAAACAGTTGACAGCAGGCATCCTTCGTGACACTGTCTTCCCTCTTGGGATGGGTCAAAATACATGATTTCATGGAGTCTGTGTAGTAGTCCTAAAAATGGTTGAGTATTTAAAAGGTTACAATTGTTTTGTAATAAACAGAAAGACAGACAGGTGGATAGATATATTAGTTATCCAAAACATAGTTAGGTCTTCCTCTCACTCTATTTCCTACGACCTCTGCATCACATACTCTCTTAGTGAAACGGCCATCATCCATTCTTTCCAGATGTCCAAAACATCTCACAACATTTTCCTCAACCCTCTCAGTAAGCTCTCTCAACACACTAGTTCTCCATACTTCCTCATTCTTTAACTCATCCAGTGGTGTCACTCCACACCTACATCACAAACATCTCATTTTAATGGCACTTAATCTATTATGCTTCTTTACCCTCAAACTTCGAGCCATGTATCAATGTTAGTACCAACACACCTTCATACAATCCTCGCTTTGCATCCATTCACAGATCACTACATTTGAACAATCCGTTCAGCACATCCGTTGGCCTGCCCCTTTCACCCACCTTCTTCTTCACATCTTTCTCCAAACCACCACAAGCTGCCACATATGAACCAAAATATTTAAAACCATCAACCTCCTGAAATATTATACCATTCAACAAAATATCTAATCCATCTACCTCACCACCTCTCAAACACCTCATTACCTTACTCTTGTTTGCATTCACCTTAAGCTTCCTTCTATGACACACTTAAATAAGAATATATCCATAAAACATGAGTATATATCTATAGAAATTGAAAATATATTTTTTCAAAGTTTATGGTTGCTTGTTTGGGATTATAATGGCTTTGGAGTTACAAATTGTCTATAATTTCTTGTTTTAAGGGACCGGTAGGGTCTGCCAGAGGGCAGCTGGGCAAAGAGTTGGTGGCCGGGGTTAGAGGAGTCCTTTATAATGTTGGCTTTGCTGCAGCAATGTTCTCCTGACTGGGCAAAGAGCAATCTGCTGTGAGATTTTGCCATTGTTATTTATCTCCAACAGTATGGAAAATATGCAAAGTGAAATAAAAAGCAATGAAATGGTTTTCATCCAAAATTGTGATGATATACGGTAATGATTAGTGGTTCCAACTGTCATAATCAGGAAACAATGTAGTAGCTTTGGGTTGAATTTAACATGCACAGATTTTAAATGTTTCAGAGCAATTCTTCAATTTCACTAGAGAAAACGTCTGTTGCTATCGAAGCCTTTAATGTTACCCCCCCCCCCCCCCCCAAAAAAAAAATCACTATTTCATAAATACAGTATAATGATAATGTAGATTTATCATTGTATTGCCAATCTGAAACTTAAAAACATTTAAAGAAATTCTCACAGAGGACAGGACACCGATGTTCACCGTATGTCAGAATGCTGTAATTTTACCCAATAGATCCTGTTCAGAATCGACTAAGCTGCTATCCTACAAACCACATTTTAATAATATAGTTTTTTTTTACAATAGTTAAGCAATATTTAGTTAAGGAGTTAATACATAGCCCAGTGGTGACAAACAGGCCAAATCAAAATTATGAGCAAGGCGGTTGTTAGGATGCACTTAATTTTTATATTTATGATATTTTATGGATCGTTTTTGTAAGATGCAGAGATTTAACACTTTTCGATGGAACGTATTTTGGGGTGCAAGGGGTTGCCAATGGATTAGAAGTTTACTCAATGTTTGACTATTATTATGCACCCATAGCCACATGAGGGGGCAAGAAAACTGGTATGGTCACCCTGGAGGAAACCCTGTTTCTTAAAAAAAACTTACCATTTTAATATGATAGTCATAACAACACATATTAGTTAAATTTACACTGCACTTTTATAGACACTCTAGGATGCTTCATGGTGACAAATATAGTATGAATGCGCTCACTCACGGCCAGAACTTCCCTGGGGCAGACCTACTGACTCACCTAAAATAATATCCATAAATAATGGAACCACACCCCTTTTTCCTGCTGTTATTATGATGTGGGTGTGGTTTTGTTGACACGTTCTTATGCCAATTGGGTTTTGTTTATAATTAGGCGCTTTAAGGCAAACACCATGATATAAAAGAACAAAGTAAAGGGGTCCGTGCAGAGGAAAAAAGATTTACGTCAAAATTTTGGCATTGCTTGATGATTATTATCTCTACTGTAGCATAAACTGTTTAATTATGTCTGAAAACAAGTCCGTCAATCGTCCATCCCGAATAGTGACGGTGAAAGGAATGGCGTTGTCAGGCCACCTTGCCGAGGCGTACGAGAACATCCACGATTTCTGTCCTGATCCGTCTGACATTCTCATCGCAACCTATCCAAAATCAGGTTTGGCAAAGTTCATGTTCCTCAGTGTGGTAAACGTGGAGTTTTCTTATCTTCAATAAAAGGTGTACAGTTTTTCGGCTGCCATGTGTGTTGTTTACCTTAACACTCAAGAAGCTCCTCTTGGATTTTCCTTTTGAGTTGCATGTTCTCTCTTCCCTTCCACTTGCCCAATTTTTAAGCTTGACATGAGAAGCAGCAGTGTTAGAAAGTAACGTGGTGTTCCAAATCAACTTTTAAAGGGACAACTTGGACGCAGGAAATAATTGACCTCCTCCTTCATAACAGCGATGCTCAAAGCTGCAGGCGTGCACCGATATCAGTCAGAGCTCCTCACCTTGAGATGTCCGACACGTTATTGGGCCGAACAGGTGAGTTCTAGTACATTTCTTTGCATTGATTGGTTTGGTATTAAAATGGAATTGGAAGTAAGACATAGTTACTTTGCACTTTGTGGCTTTTATTTGGACACAGCACAAAAAACAACAGCAAACTACAAATAACAAATTAAAACAACAGCTCCACAATTTGAAGATGTATCACGTGCCCATGGAAGTAATCTGAAGCAGAAGCTTTTAAGTACCTACCCGTATTCAAATTTTTTCTTGCAAAAGAGCTGTATTCAAAATCAAAAACAAGAAAACAGAACCCTACCCTACAAAATAAATTAAAGATAAAAGTAGAATGACTATTGTCACTGTATTTCTTGTGAATTCTTAGGTCTTGATCTCCTAAAGGATGTGGATCCCCCAAGAGTGATCAAGACACATTTGCAGCTCCAGCTACTTCCATCAGGCTTTTTGGAGAATAAATGCAAAGTAAGTTAGGAGTCAAGTCAAGTCATCTTCCATGAGGCTCTTTAACTCCACCCGGCAGAGTAAAGGCCCACATTAAACCACACCCCCTACATTGCATATTACTGTATTTTATTGCAATGTGTATTCTGTGTAGCACTATCTGGAGACTCTATATAACACGCTACAGTAGGTATTAGCACGTCACATTGGGTATTTGTATATTGTATTCTTTTTGCTTTATTATTGTATTGTTCTCAGCGCTGGGATGCTGCTGGAAATGTGAATTTCCCTGCGGGGATGAATAAAGTATCTATCCATCTATCCATCTATCCATCTATCCATCTATCTATCTATCTTTATTTGTATAGCCCTTAATCACAAAGAGTCTCAAACACAAAATGTTATGTGTTTTTTTTTACCATTTTTCTTTAAATGTAGATAATCTACGTTGCACGTAATGCCAAGGACACCCTGGTGAGCTACTACCAATTTTAGCCAAATGAATAAAACCGCTCCTGAGCCTGGACCTTGGGAGGAGTTTGTCCAGAAGTTCATGCATGGAAAATGTAAGTATGATGTTAATCAATATAATAAGGGCTAGGATAATATTACAGTTGAGTAAAGCCCCAAAAGAGGCAGAGAAATCAATTCATTTTGAACTTGCAAGGAGATAAAAAAATCCCAATTTGTTCTAAAGGTCCTTCCCTGAGCCCTTTTTTTGATTAATTGTTCTAGGTTGCAAAAAGCAGATCCGCTCAAATGAAACATTATTTTCCAGTCTTGAAACGATGTAAACAGTGCATCCGTCCATCCATCTGTATTCCGACGGCTCATCCCCACTTGGGTGTGAACAGTGTATATTAGTTAAAATAATGAACTACAGTGTGCAATAATAGTCAAAATAACAAACAGCCCTATCCAATCGCTAACGCAGGTGACCAATACTAGAAAGGTGAGTTCATTTTTCAAAAAGGCAAAATAAACTTAACAGACTACCAAACATTTTAATGTCGTTTGTACAGTATCCTATGGCTCATGGTACGATCATGTGAAAGGATATTGGGAGGAGCGCGACAAGAGGAACATCCTTTATCTTTTCTTTGAAGACATAAAAGAGGTAGTGATTCATTCATCATTCATTCTCACAATGTCTTTATCATCCCTGGTTCTGCGTTACGGTGTCATTCTTTTAACATAATACTTCCACCGAAATTTGAAATTGTGGATCATCTGGGCTTTTAATCACCGAGGCGTGGGCTAAATTGTTCCACTCTGAATCATTGTTGATTTTACCTCGTCTCATGTAGCGCAAATTTCGTAAAACCAACAAAAGTTGTCGAAAAACCTTTTTTCTCCTTCTCCTGCCTGAGAATAGAGGTTTTCCAACTTGTCCTATCAAATGAAAATATACTTTGAACAAACCTTGTGTCTTTTCAACATCTTTTCAACATTTTTTTGCTGGTTGGGAAGTCGTAAATTCTGCCTAACGGGATTTTTTAGCCTCTTACAAGCCACAAAAAAGTCATATAAAACGTATATATCTCTCTCTTCTGCCCACCCAAAATCCCTGGCGTGAAGTGAAGCGAATCATGAGCTACCTAGACTTGTCCCTCTCTGATGATATCATCAATCGCATTGTTGAATTGACCACCTTCAAGAACCTCAAGGAGAATTCAATGGCGAACTATACTTTTATTCCCAGGGAGATTTATGACCAATCTGTCTCCAGCTTCATGAGAAAGGGTATTTTCTATTATACTATTAAACCCATTTAATTTATATTGAATTTTTCCTGTAATTCCTCAGTTTCTATAATTGGCCCTTTTTGATGTCGTAAGTGATCCAAGTTTTAAAGTGGAAATTATCCAATAAGGTTTTGAACAATTTTGAACTAGTTTAAACTCGGCAGTTCAATTCATTTTGTTTTTTTTAACAATATATTGAAAGATGCAAAATCCACCTGTTTTTTTTTCTCTGATAGCAGCAATTTTGTACATGTTCCGAATAATGACATTGATGTTACCCATAGTAAAAACGACGGCCAATCCCGGTGTTCAGAAATTCCTTCCTACCCTTGGAGCCGTCCTACCAATGCCCAGGGCCCATGCGTACGCACCACGCTGATATCAGTTTGTGCCTTTAAAAGCAGTACTTACAAAATGTGTTTTTATTTAGTCTTATTTGACTCTGTCACTACTTCAAAATATGTAAGTATGTGAATTTCCCTTTGTGAATTTCAGTATGGGGGTGAATAAAGTGTCTGTCTGTCTGTCTGTCTATCATCAGGGTTGGGTAAGGTTACTTTAACTGGATTACTTTCAATTACTTTTGGATTACTCCAATACCAAATATGCTAATAAAAGACAAAATAAACTAATTATGAATAAAATGACTAAATTTTGTGCAGGCTTGGGGAGTAACGGAATACATGGAACGGCAAAAATGATGTTGGCAAGCTTTTTGGATTTATTTTCATTTTGTTTCTGTCGCATTTTATGTTAGTTTTACCGGAGATCAAAGAGATCAAAGCCAGGAGAGAAAGCTTACCACGTGTTGTGAGTCATAATTTTATTCATATTTAGTTTATTTTGTCTTTTATTAGCATATTTGGTATTGGAGTAATCCAAAAGTAATTGAAAGTAATCCAGTTAAAGTAACCCTACCCAACCTTGTCTATCATCTACTGTTTTCTGGCGCAACTTTTAAAGTCTGCTGTGTTTTTCTTTGTTTTGTTTTTTCTAGTATGGTGTTTGATGATGATTGCAATCACAAAGTGGTCGTAAGCATGCCAACCACCGTTCTAAACCAGGGGTAGCGAACAAGTTTCACACAAAGAGCCGACATTTTTACCTGTGAGAGTCAAAGAGCCACACTGACCTGCCATGACAGACACACACACACACAATTAAAAACATATTATTTCCCATAACACACTCCTCTCCTTACAATACAACAAGTATTGTTCTTGTGTTGATTTCAAGGAAAGTGTCCACCCTCAATACACACAAAAAATAACAACATGAAACAAGGCAAAGAGCCATTGTATATAGAAAATATGATGAGGCAAAGAGCCGCATTCTTATTGGCCAAGAGCCGCATGCGTCTCTAGAGCCACGTGTTCGCCACCCCTGTTCTAAACCATCGGTAAGAGTTCTGTTCTTAATTATTCAGAGTTTCAGTGTTTCTGGTTTTACTTGATCACAAAGAAAACAAAACTGCTGCTTTTGGGTCAACCTACGTTCTCTGGAGCTTAGGAAGGAAATTCAGAACACCGGTTCATCTGCATTTTGAAGCAGAACCCTGATTGGGAACTAGCTGAGGCATTTGTAAAATGGCCGCCCTCAGGGATTGATTAAAAAAACACAAATTTCCGTGTTGAGACTAGTGGATGCCCATAAAACTAAATATTGTGAAGGAATCTTTCAAATGTTCTTCAGCTTTAAAGGAGTACTGCTTAACAATTGACATAAAATGAGTAATTCAAAGCACAAGCAAGGATACAAACTATGGAAACTCAAAGTGACGAAATTGCACCCCCCCCCCCCCCCCCCCCCAAATTTATAGAAGGTTTTTGCTTTTGGGGGGTACATTTAGCAACAAGATGTCAGATTATAATGTCATCTCCCTCTCAGTGAGCCTACTTTTATGTAAAATCAATACAAATTTCTCAACCTACGAGTATTTTAAAAAGTCCATGTTTATGTGATAGTTCAGGTACATTTGCTTATAATTCAAATCAATATTGTTTTTTTTCTAAAGGCGCTTAATAATACGCAATGCCCCTTTAACGTTTGAATTTGAGTTATTGTTTTTCGTTTTGTCTAAAATGTAAGAATGATGTGATTTATCCTCAACAGGAGAAGTTGGTGATTGGACTACACATTTTACGCCCGAGCAGTCAGCAGAGTTTGATCGAGACTACGAGAACAAAATGAATCAAGTCAACATTCCCTTCCGAAACCAAATTATTTAGGTTTGCACCGTTTGACTGGATTCTGTTTCAATGACGTTTTTGCCTGTTTAAGAATGTTACTGTACATTGAAATACAATATCTAATATTAACAATGCAGACCAGTTGTTTTGCACGTACATGGAAAACTAGCTAACCATGCTACACTGGAGTATATGTGCTGGGTTTTGAAACAATTAACTACTACATAATGTACTGGGAAAAAATGTGTAGTGCTTTGAATAACCCTCGAGCATTTCCCCCTTTCAAAGTTTGATTAACATTAAAATATCCATGTTGTACCGTCGTATTTTAATTAGAATCTTCAATATTGATTGCTCCTCCTTTGATGTGAATAAAGACTTACAAATAAACTTCTCGTATGGCACATGGAAAAGGAAGTGCAAATGCAATTTGGATTTTTCATTGAATTGTCTTTATTGTCATTAATAACAAGGTTGTGAAACATTGTATGCAATGAGATTAGACATGGCACTCCAGGGTAAACACGTAATAAAGACTTTAAAGAGAAAAACTATCAGGACGAAAGGCAAACTCTCAAGATTTGTTTTTGGGCCATGGTGCTAAACTAAGGGAGCAACATCGGTGGGATTGCAAAACTAATTTTGGAAACGGCAGAGAAGGACACGACGATGATGGAATTGTGCCTAATTCCACCAAATATTTCTTCACCTACCTCGCCTGTAAACCGACGCCTGAGCCATAACATGACCGAATGGCAACATCTTGTGGCGATTTCTACGAAGACCTCAGCTAAGTTGACAGATTCAACACAGCTAAAATTGGGTACCGTAAATTCCGGACTATAAGCCGCTACTTTTTTCCCCAACTTTCAACCCTGCGGCTTATTCAGTGATGCGGCCAATTTATGTAATTTTTCTAACGGCCGCCAGTGGCGCTCGAGTACAAAAGGTAAGATTTAGACCGGAGGAATATATGCGCAGAGGAAGACTGCAACTTCCTGGCTTGTGCATAAATTAAATTAGCGTAAACATACCCTCATCATGCAAAATGCAAAAAGAAAGGCACATGACGCAGCTTTCAAGCTAAAAGCAATCGATCAGTCCGATGAAGAAGGAAACAGAGCACAGAATCAGGAGTGGATGAGAGTTCCAGCAACAGTGCGAGTGAGGCTGCGGGAGCGTGGGACGACGTCTATATGACAAAGTTTCTTTCAGATTCTGAGGAAGATGACTTTGATGGCTTCAGTTCTAAGGAGGAAGATGAGGACGGTTTTGATTTTTACAAGTACGGTATGTTTTTTTTTTTTTTTACCAGACCCGTTTACTGTGTTGCTAGCGTGTTGCTACCATTAACTGCCCTGTCACAGGCACCGTTTGGGATGAAAGTGATATTATTATTAAAGCTTTGAAAACTCTCTCGGTGTACTGTCTTTGTAAATATGTGTAACCCATTTATAATATGTATATTTTTGTAATGTATTTATTTCAGACACTTATTGTGATATGTTTTGCATGGGCGAATGAAAAAGGAGGGGCGGAACAAACGCGGGGTGATGGGAAGTGGGGACCGGTAAAAACCAGTTTGTGGACGCGGCGGACAATAGTGTATATATATTTTTCCCACCCTGACCTTTGGAAATATAAACTTTTTTCCTTGGATTACTTTTAACGGGACCTGGACTCTGCAGGTCTGTATATAACCTTAAGTACCAGTATCATTTTCCGTTCATGCCGGGTGTGATTTTTGGACTGTGTACTTTAATGAAGAACATTTGGGAGGGTGGGATGGCAGAGCTATGCCCTTGCACAATAGTATTGCCTTTTACACGCTGGTTAACTACTGTTAAAAGAAAATAACTCTGAAATTGTTTAATTGATGTTGAAAATGTCAGGAAAAAATGTTAAAACGTCATATCGTCACGTCATATTGTCAGATATAAAAAAATTGTGAATATGCTTGATGGCAGTGTTTTGCTGCTGTTGGTGTCAGTGGATTTGTTCAGACCAAGGACAATCGACTTTGGCCTGGACGGATCTATTGACACTAACAAAGATGTTGTATAATGAAATTGTGAATATGTTTGATTTTCGAGAAGGTTTGTTCAAACCTCACTTTGTGTTTGCTGTTAAAAACGTAATATTGGAATATAATATTGTGAATGTGCTTAATTGCTGTTGAGATTGTCATGATTGTTTTCTGTTTTTAGTGTCAATAAATTTGTTCAAACCAAAAAAACATTTAGTTTCAATCGCGGCACTTAAAATCGGGTTTGGGTTAATTTTGTGTTTATGTGGGCGCATGCGGCTTATATACAGGTGCGCTCTATAGTCCGCCGGAATTTACGGTATTTTAAATGTTAGATCGCTTATTCTTCAGCTTTACTTGTTGATGATCTTATTCGTGATCACAAACTTAGCCTGATTGGTCTGCGTGAAACTTGTTTGAGACCGGATGAGTATTTACCGTTAAACGAGGCTTCTCCCCCTGATTATGTGAGCTGTCATGTAGCACGCTCTTTGATAAAGGGTGGCTGTGTTGCACTTATTTCTGAAAAAAATACTTGAATTTACTCCCCGTACCTCTAATAGTTAATAGGTGTTTAAGGCTCTTGTCAGGCGGTCCTCTTTCATGTCGATTTTTGGAGTAACTATTTATCGCATACCAGGGACATACTCGGTTTTCATAGATGAATTCTTGGAACTGGGGCAGCACGGCGGAGCAGTGGTTAGCGCTTGTGCGGCACAGTTCATGTCATGGGAACCTGTCGTGGTTTCAAATCCAGCTCCAGACTTCCTGTGCGGAGTTTGTATGTTCTCCCCGTGCTTGCGTGGGTTTCCTCCGGGCACTCCGGTTTCCTCCCACGTTCCAAAAAACATGCATTTCAGGTGAATTGGCCGGTCCAAATTGTCCCTAGGTGTGAATGAGCGAATGAGTAGTCTGTCCCTGTGTGCCCTGCGATTGGCTGGCAACCAGCTCAGGGTGTCCCCTGCCCACTGCCCGGAGATGGCTGGGATGGGCTCCAGCCCCCCCGCGACCCTAATGAGGATAAGCGGTACGGCTAATGAGATGAGATGAGAATTCTTGGAACTGTTGTCTGCTTAAGTAAACTTTGCAGACAAACTAATAAGTATGGGGGACTTTAACATTCACATGAATTCTCCACTCAGTTCATTTACTGTTGCATTTCCATCTCTAAATGACACATTTGGTTTTACAGAACATATTTTGCATTTTCTTTTGTTTCAGGTAGATCTTTTGACCGTGTCATTTTGTAAGTAGCTTGGATGCTAAAAAAGTGACCCTTTGCTCACCTTGTGTTTTGGTCTGATTAAAGAATGGACAAATATTTTTTAACATGTTTAAACCTAATTTGCCGTGGGAGGTCGATGATTTCGGGCAGCACGGCGGCGCAGTGGTTAGCGCGTGTGTGGCACAGTTCTGAGGAACAAACCCAGCTACCGGCCTTAAGGTGCGGAGTTTGTATGTTCTCTCCGTGCTTGCGTGGGTTTCCTCTGGGCACTCCGGTTTCCTCCCACATTCCAAAGACATGCATTTCAGGTGAATTGGCCGGTCCAAATTGTCCCTAGGTGTGATTGAGCGAATGAGTTGTCTGTCCCCGTGTGCCCTGCGATTGGCTGGCAACCAGTTCAGGGTGTCCCCTGTCCACTGCCCGGAGATGGCTGGGATGGGCTCCAGCCCCCCGCGACCCTAATAAGGATAAGCGGTACAGCTAATGAGATGAGGTCGATGATTTCCACTCTTTCGATTTGGAAGTAGCTCGCACCCCTGGTCATATCTTCATTCGGTTTAGTCAGTCCTTGTTGTTATTCATGAATGGACAAAGAATTATCAATGCATTCGAAAATAATCATTTCCACTCGATCATTTTGTATGAAGCCTGCTTGTTTAAAACGTGTGCGCCCCAAATCAACAATCGTAACTCAAATGCATCAATTCTGTCAAGAGTAGTGGTCAAAGATTCAACCAGAAGCTTGTGGATGGCTACCAAAAACACCTAATTTCAAGTGAAAATGGCCAAGGGACATGTTGCGCTGCTGTATGTGTATTCTTGACTCAGCAGATTTGATCGCTCTTTCCGTTAACCCATAATAAAGTCATAAAAGAACCAAACCTGAAGAATGATTTTTTTTTTGTGAGAACTATCCATTCCAATCAATCTATCGGAGAAAAAACAGTTGTAGAAATAACTGGAAACTCAAGAGAGCAGTGATATTATGTTCTTCACAAGTGTATGAAAACTTTTGACCACAACGGTTTATACATATATTATATAACAGTGTCTGAAACTCGTGACAAAAAGTTACCGGACACCAGGGCAGACAACTCTGAAAAGTTGCATGCCCTATTTTTCACAACTTGAAACACAAAACGACAACTCATCGCAAAAAAAATAAATAAAAAAACATTATTGGAAAGTATTAAGGATTGATAATCAGAATATATAACAGAAAAACTCTTTAAAATTAAGGTGATTCTAAATTTACTTATAAAAGTCATTGCATGTATATGACATTGCTGTTTTCCCATCTGCCATCGGTATGTACCTGTATTTACTCATCTTCATTCATGCAATGTTTGCGTTGCGTCGTCTGCTACAAGCCACGCGAACTCCTCTTTCAACGATGCTTTTAATGTACGATTACGTTTTGTAGCGTCATAAATTTTGTTAGCTTCTTTTGAATATTTCTTCAAGGGCTGAGGTTTCGGCTTGATTGTTAACCACTTATCCATTTTTCTTGTGTTCTCTGTGCGTCTACTTTGGAAAATGATATGCAAATGCACGACTTTATAACGCTCGGGAAAGTCCGGAAGCACAAAGTTATTTGATGCAGGGTTCTGATTGGCTGCCGAGTATGCAAATTGCCAAACGAACAGACATTCCAAAATTTCCAAACCGAACGAAGATTTCGAAATCGGAATGAAGCAAACGTTTTATTTGAAAAAGTTGTCAACCACCTGGGCGAAGACGTTTTGTAAGTTGTGTGTCTGACGTAAAAGATGCACGGGGTCCGGGCAGTCGTTATTTCAGACACTGTATATAACATTTGATTTTATAAAATCCTGTTTTGAACTTCCTTTGAATCTCTTTTACAAGTCTCAATATGTCAATTTCCTTTCGTTTGGAGCGTAGCAAAACCATTTTAATTAAATGGTCTATTTTTAAACCAATATTAAATGAAACATGTCCATGCCTTCAAGTATATTGAGAAATTAAGATGGGTCTTATTTCCTAATGCTTTGCCGAGGTATCTGATTGCATTACAGTGAACATTTTTCTTAACCAAAGCAGCCTGCAACTCAAATTTTGCCCACCCCTGAGCTATACAGGACTGTCTCAGAAAATTAGAATATTGTGATAAAGTTCTTTATTTTCTGTAATGCAATTAAAAAAAAAAAAATGTCATACATTCTGGATTCATTACACATCAACTGAACTATTTCAAGCCTTTTATTATTTTAATATTGCTGAATTTTGCTTATAGCTTAAGAAAACTCAAAAATCCTATCTCAAAATATTAGAATATCATGAAAAAGTATACAAGTAGGCTATTCAACTAATCACCTGAATCATCTAATTAACTCGAAACACCTTGCGAGGGTTTCCTGAGCCTTAAAAACACTCAGCTTGGTTCAGTAAACTAAATCACAAGTATGGGGAAGACTGCTGATCTGACTGCTGTCCAGAGGACCATCATTGATACCCTCCTGATGGAGGGTAAGACACAAAAAGAAATTTTTCAAAGAGCAGGCTGTTCAGAGTGCAGTTTCAAAGCATATCCACAAAAAGTCTGTTGGAAGGGAAAAATGTGGCCGGAAACGCTGCACAACCAAGAGAGATGACCGCAGCCTTAACAAAATTGTGAAGAAGAGCCGCTTCCAGAATTTGGGGGAGCTTCAAAGACAGTGGGCTGAAGCTGGAGTCCAGGTATCAAAAGCCACAGTTCACAGACGTGTCCGGGAAATGGGCTACAATAGCCGTATTCCCACTGTCAAGCCACTTCTGAACTCAAGACAACGGAAGAAGCGTCTGACTTGGGCTATGGAGAAGAAGCACTGGACAGTTGCAGAGTGGTCCAAAGTCCTCTTTTCAGACGAAAGCAAGTTTTGCATTTCATTTGGAAGTCAAGGCGCCAGAGTCTGGAGAAAGGCTGGAGAGGAGCAAAATCCAAGTTGCTTGAAATCCAGTGTGAAGTTCCCACAGTCAGCAATGGTTTGGGGAGCCATGTCAGCTGCTGGTGTTGGTCCACTGTGTTTCATCAAGTCCAGAGTAAATGCAACTGTGTACAGAGAGATTTTAGAGCACTACATGCTTCCATCTGCTGAAAAGCTCTATGGAGATGGGGATTTCATTTTCCAGCATGATCTGGCACCTGCCCACAGTGCCAAAACCACCAGTAACTGGTGCACTGACCATGGCATCACTGTCCTTGATTGGCCTGCTAATTCCCCTGACCTGAACCCCATCGAGAATTTGTGGGGTATAGTTAAGAAGAAGATGAAAGACACCAGACCTACAAATGCAAATGAGCTGAAGGCTGCTATCGAAGCATCCTGGGCATCAATAACACCTCAGCAATGCCACAGGCTGATTGCCTCCATGCCACGCCGGATTGATGCAGTAATCCGTGCAAAAGGATTCCCAACCAAGTACTGAGTGCATCAATGGACATTTTCAAATGTTTGATTTAGTTTTGCTGTTATAAAATTATTTTTTACTTGGTCTGAGGAAGTATTCTAATATTTTGAGATAGGATTTTTGAGTTTTTTTCAGCTGTAAGCCAAAATCAGCAATATTCAAATAATAAAAGGCTTGAAATAGTTCAGTTGATGTGTAATGAATCCAGAACAGATGACATTTTTTTTTTAATTGCATTACAGAAAATAAAGAACTTTATCACAATATTCTAATTTTCTGAGACAGTCCTGTATAGTATACAGTGTATACCCTGGCAGTCCAACTTTTTCATTGCCAAAATTGAAGCATTTTTCAAGGACTTTCAAAAAAGTTTTCCTATTTATCCGGTAGCATTAAAATACCAAATCTGGTGTGAATCATTCATTCTGCACAGCCACAAATATATCTGCGACTTATATATGCAATTTTTATATCTTGGGTTTGCATTAATAGAGACATGATTTTTGGATCTTGAATAAATTGGAAAATATATTTGAGGATCTGAACGTGTGTTAATATTTTTGAGCCGAATCTCTGTTGGTTAAAAATGACATATGAAGCTTACATTTTCAATTTCAGGTATTCTCATTCCAATTTACCACTGGGAAGTGCTACCTTCATTCTTTTTGCATAATTGACACTTAATCCTTGCACTAATACACATTTCATAGAGCCCTGTTTAGGTGTTGCATGCACCTGTTCTCTTGGGCACAATGCCATACTAACTAATGCCAGATGTCATTCATCACGAGGGAAGAAATGTAATGGTAAAGTGAAGCTACCAGAGAGCAGCTTCATTTTGACACAGACATGAAATATGGCAACAATTTCAAGCATTAACAATCACAATTAAAGTACTTTTCATCAAAACATTAAAATTCAAGTACTTTCAAGGATTTCTAGCACCTGTACCAACCTTCCAATAAGTGATTTAATAAACAGATGGTCCTTGGGAAAAGGACCATGTGACCTCAAGCAAATTCCTGTTTTTCGTGGGGAAAGACTTGCTAAACCCATTAACATCCGATAATAGGAAAACCTTCAATTTTCTCACATTCGATCATACAATTAGAATTCGTGTTTCATTGCAAATAACTGTTTATACCCAAATCTATATTCCTGAATAGAAGAGTACAACATGCAAATGTTTTAAAACATTTATTGAAAACAAAATTCAAGTCTAAACTACATTTGCTTGGGGAAAACATAAATTATACAATAAATTATTAGGCACAAACATTTCAACACAATGTACATTTCTTCAGGTAAAAAAAAAAAAATATATTATCCAATCTATGTGGATTGCTTATGCATAAAAGCAGATGCGATTTTGCTGTGCTAGTTGTTAGTCGATAATAAAGATCCTTCTGCATTTGACTATCAACTTTGATCATCATTTTTGTTATACATACATACCCTGAGGAAACATTCATATTAGTCTACACTCAGCAGTTGACTTGAATGCCATTCAACTGTTGTCAAAAATAAAATAAAATAATAGGAGATAATCCTACTACCCAGCATATCTATTGTACCTGTGTAAAGAAACATCTCAACTTTTCAATTACCAAAAAAGGCAAAAATGACTTCTGGTTTGTTAATTTATAAGTCCGTAGTGAAGGTGCACAGTGGAACTGTTAGCAGAGGGGTGAGTCAATTCATGGAGGTTAGAGTTTCAGTTGTACATCTTTGTTTTATCGTCTATATCATCGAACAAAACCAGATCAATATTCATCCGAGCAATAGCAGCAAACGAGTTCCAATTTGAAGAATGAAAATGCCCATTACCGGTAATTATTCAGCAGTGAAAAAACGTACAAATGACTCTGACTTGATACTAAAGTAACCACTAAAATAAATATAAAATGTATAAATTAATCAAAATATTGATTGTAAAAAACAAAAAGTACCACAACGTTAGCCCTTAAAATCCCAAAAATCTATACATTTGTCATATACTCTTGATTTTTATGCAAAGGCAGAAAATGTACATTTCAAAATACAATAGAGAACGCAACTTTTCATTTTAGTCAACTTTTGTTACGTTTAAAATGACTTACTATATACAGAATGTACATACATATTTTTCTGTCTTGATATAAACAAAATGTCAGAAAATATCAGCAGTTGCATTGGTAGCATTTCACGGTCTTCATAACAATTGTGCCTTTAGGTTGTCAAAGGGTGGGTCCACCAGGTCCCAGAGCAAACATTTTTGGCTTTTACTTTCAAATCCTTTTTGAAAATATTCCTAACCGTGGTGACAATGCATGCATAATTTTTTTTACACATAATCAAAACAGAAACAGTTTCACGCCAAAAAAAAACCTAACATGGATAACAGATGGCTTTTAGGAACGATTTCAGAAATTCAATGCCACCCGAAATTCTTGCAATGCCGCTTACACTGGACATATGTTTAAGCTACACATTGCGAATGGCAGCAGCAAAATAGGCACAATCCTGATGCTCTAGTTTTTGGACATCAAGACGAGACTACAATAGATTGGAAGCTTTGGACGCACCAGCTTTGTGTCCATGTGTGCAACAAAGTATTGTACTGGCTTACTATTCTGCCAAAAACATGCGGCTTAATGTCCTCTCACAGTGCAAATCTTTCCCTTTTTGTTAGTTTTGTTATTGACACTTTACATTTTGTACAAGCTTATTAAACCAACCATTTGAAAGCTATCATCTTACTGTGTCCCAATCACAATTTAATTACAAGAAAAGGGTTCAGGGAAGAGCAGATTTAAAAATTAAAACACGAGACATTTAGGATAGCCCATAACTAAATGACAAAGGATCTGTATGAGTTTGAATTTCCACGCTTTCAATGTGGTAAAACAGCAAGCTGCTGAGATGCAGAAGGTGAAACCAATGCATCATTGAACCTTATCCCAGTGGAAGAGATTTAGAACTCAGAATGCAAAACATAGAGCAGTGGCTCCCACTTCAACTCAACTAATATACACTATAGATATCATTTCAGAACAATCGAATGTTCTTGCCACTGAAGTGACAAATTTTGGGCTGCGCTCAACACTTCTTGGGCTGGTGATAAGCAACAAAGAAATATACTTTTGGAGAAATAGTATATTTTTTCATTGTTATCTCTGAGGCACCTTGTTAGTGGCATGACAAGTGTCTTTTTTCTTGCCATTAAATGCTGGTTGGTTTCAAGTCTCATCTTACAAAAACTCAGTTTTCGATGTGCCTACAATGTTGGGTTATTTGTGTAGTTGAAATGAAATTTCACTCACATTTTTCTGTATTTCATTCAAAGTATTTGCCGACAACGCAAGGCTATAATATAAGCATTTAACATGTTTTTGGGTGTCACTCCTTTGCCTAAGGCTTGCCAATTACTATTGTTGGATCGTTGTTTTGGAAATTATGTTTTGGAAACAATGTTTGAACCCGTTTTTCTAGTAAAGAAAGAAAATATTGACAATAAATTGAGTTTAAAAAATGAAAAAGAGAAAAACAGACTACATCACTAAAAAATATCTTGTTTTTGTATATTTTCCTTTAACTTATTTTTCCATTAAATCACTTTTCAGAGTGCAAAACATATAATAAACTATAAAACTGGTTAAAAAGCAATTGGGTCAAAAATGGACCAACCCAATGCTTGGGTACATTTGACCCAATGTCATGAGTTGCTTTGCAGACAAAAAACCCAGAAAAATCGAATCATATTTTTGCATACTACACAGTGTGTGTTATTTGGTTTAGAACTACTGTACTCAAAAATTGGGTAATTGTGTAAAACGACACAGGGAAATGAGTCACACCAACCCAAGTATCGTGTTGGTCCATTTAGACCCAAACTTGGGTTATTTTTAACTCATGTGGAGTAATCCTAGAAATATCTAACATTTACGTCGCTGATCACATATGGCACAGATACTTGACCATGGTACTTTTCTGTGAAATATATAAATTATTTTTTTCTTCAAGTTGGATACTGATGTATAGCAGGCAATTGGACTGAGCCACTACTAAGCTCTGCAACACTAATTGGAGTGCCATTGGTAAAGGAACGATTCAATACACCTTTAAAAAAATGCAATGCTTTATCAATGAGAAACTGGTAGCCTCAAGTCTGTCTGAATTGAAGGCGAAAAAGGTACGTGTATATTAATTCTGGCCACTTCTGTCAAGCCAAGCTGACTGCAGCAGTTAAGGAGCCACACTCCAGTATCTTACTACCAACAGTGCATTTTCATCAAATAGCCTAAAAGGATGTAGATAATCTCAAATCATTAGTGATGAGATCAGCGCCATGGCAATAGGCAAAGATTATGATTTAATTACCTTGTATAAACAAATACCAGGCGACGAGCAGTTATCAACTACTACAGTGACAAAAAGGATGTCTTTAGTCAATCATCCAAACCAGTTTCTGTTAAATGCCCCTAAATCTAGGTAGTGTCACGTATAATATGATGAAACCAATCTTGCAGTGAGGACAAAACTCCATTCACTTGTTTTTAGAATGAATATTTCTGTATGTCATGGAGCAGCAGTTGCTTTTTGTCATGGAAATCTCGTCAAGACTCCAATATAGCAATCGGTCTATTTTAAGTTCTACCCATAAAAGTAGATGTCTACAAATGTTTCTGAAATATGTATATAAACTTTACCATATAAACTTGAAATCACTTCAAACCTAATGCCAAGCGTCACTCTGAATGTTAAGGTAAAGGCATGTCATTTCATTGATGTTAAGGGTAGAGGTTTTGCTTTTTTTGCTTTGTAAAAAAATACAGTCATCGAGACTAGTCTCAAGAAGAGATTGCACATTCACTTACTGAAGTGATCACTCGAACATAATTTTTGCTTTGATAGGTCATGTATGAAAAGCGTCGACTCATGGTAGGTGGCTTTTGGATTTTAGGAACTGATGGTCTGACAGGGGGAGCCATTTTCAGGACAGGCCTTAGCTTCAGTAGTAGTGGTTGGTTTTGGAGGCCAGTCTGGGTCCACGCTGAGCTCTTGGGCCAGATGCATGTAGCGTGCTTTGCGCGTCACTCTGCCGGGGCATAATCGACGCTTGTATGCTGAGAATTCTATTCCAATCTGAAATGTCACAATAAAAACACGTTTGTTTTTTTCATACCAAAAAATTATTTTAGATGACAATTTAGTGAAGTTATGTCACACACTGTGGACTTCTAAAACAATTTTAATTACAAGGGTTAAGAACATGCACATTTGCATGCAACATAACTACTTAACACGCACCTCCTAAAAACTCCAGTTGCAAGTTACTCAAAAATAAAAACTCAATGTGTTAACGTTTCAACTCAGATAGTCAAACTCATACGGAATCATTCAAAGTTTGCACCCAAATTATCATTTGAAACTTACATTAAACATGAGTCATTGAGGAAGTTTTTGTGAAAGGCAAGTTATGTTGCTGATTTTGCACTACCACATATTGCACTAATACGATACCAAATCTATAAGTAAACACCCAATGTAAATATCTTCTGCCTCTACATGCCCACACATTTTTGTGTAAATTATCTTTTCATCTTTGTTTTTTTTTCATCCTTACAGTTAAATGTGACACTGGAGTGCCACGTTCAATTTCGTTGTCACAATATGTTCAACCCAATATGTAACAATGATAATAAAGGTATATTCTATTCTATTACACATAAACTAATGAAAATTAAATACACAAAGTTTAAGTGGTTTGTTATGCATTTTGGGACACTTGTTTGAGGGTCACAGCTGTAGTTTGTTTGCATGCCACTCATCTTGTTTGTCATGTATTACTGAAGCCAGCATTTTAAATTTCCAATTACCTAAAAAAAAATCAAAGTTTTGGTTTATTGGACACTTTGAATTACAATGGCTAAGTTTAAGTGGGACAGTATCTTCAGCGTTATCAACGTCATTGGACTTAGCTTTGGAAAAAAAAAAAGATGGCAAAAAACATTTAATTCTACTGCCTTCTTTAATTCCTGACTTTGCAGTCAGCAATTACAAATGCATCAAGCCTAGAAGGTTAGCTCCGTTTTATGAAAATGGTGTTTTTAGTAAATCATTGAGGCAATAATTTATGATTGGATGTTTCATTTTCTGACCTGAAATACAGATGGAACACGTTTGGCATTATGGCAAGATTCATACGACAACTTCACTTCAACAGATTTGCATGCAATTCAATAACAAAAGGGAGCATGACGTTTTAAGGAGTATGATGATGATATTTTATTTCCAACACAAACCAGTCTTCAAAAAAAAGCATATGGAGTCACAGATCGAACAAGGAGGTTAATCAAAAACCTAGGTGAAGACAAATGCACTTTAAACATACATTCCACTGTGACAGTGAGATGGTAACTAGTTAAGAGAGCTAGATGAGAAGTAGTAATTAGGAGTGAAGAGGCAAATGCAGCAATTAAAGCTTTGAGTTAGCAAGCTGCAACAAGAAAGTAAGCAGACCTCTGGAGCAGGGAGGGTATGCAAATATGAGTCCGAGGAAAAACAAGCTTTGCAAAGTGGACCACAATTTTATTATCAAGTTATTATCGCTGATCATGATGTGCCAAAACGAAAAGGGTGAGGGAACACCAGACGAAAAGGAAAATTAAATTGCTAAAATAGGAGATGTCAGTTTTTCCCAACCTGTGGCGGTGGGGCAGCAGGAGCCATGCCCTGCTTGTCTCTGCTGAGCACAAACTTCCAAAAGACGATGTCAATGATGAAGTTCTGTGGCGCAGCGGGCAGGGACAACATTACAGAGAGGGTAATTTGATTCAATTTCGTTTTGACGAAGTTTTTCTGGGTCTTATTTTCTAAATCATTGCAAAAGGTAATTCAGGATTTGGGAAGCTGCAACTTGTAAAACAAAAGAAAAAGGTATGGGTTTATTTGCTCCAAAACGACATCAGTTGATTTTGTTTCATTGTATTCAAAACTTGATTACTGTTAACAATTTCACTTAGGGTGTGTGCTAAGCAATGGCATGAATGCAAAAGCAGCCAAGTAGTTAGGAAGCTCAGTTAAAACAGCTCCACTAAGTGAAGCAAGAACATAGAATATCCATTGTCAAGCATGTAAAAATTGAGACGGTAAATCATTCCTTCACTCAAACGCAAGAAGACTGATGAATACAGGAACTTATATAAACGATAAAAAAAAAAAAAACACTTGATAAATTAGTCATTTTCCTGCTGTCAAGATAACTGGACAATGATGAGAACATTGCATGATCAACAAAAAAGCTTTTCATGATAAAACAATTAGGTGTCACCATTGTGTTTCATTATTCTTACCTCTACCACCAAAGACACAGCAGCATTAACTCCGATAATAAGCAGCAAATTCAGTCTCCAATCAAGAGGAGTGCAAACAATCTAGGGAGAGAAAAAAGAAAACGTTTTGGAAAAAATAAAATAGGGGGAAAAAAAATCTTACGTGTATTTCTTTTTTTACCTCCAGGAATTCATCGATGGCTTCAGTGGGGTAGAACATATTGGTGAGGAGGAAAATGTACAAAATCAAAATTGTCACAACAAAAGGCCCTGTCGGGAGAACAGAAAGAATCATCATTGTTAAATAAATGGCAACCTATTTCGGTATTTATTATTGCTGATAAGTGTCTATCATACAATTCTTGTAGCTTGGTTGCCTAAATGGTTTTCCCTTTGAAAAAACAATAGCCACCGTCAGGTACTGGAAGCAGGAAACGTAGAAAAGGCTGGTGTTCTCATAATTTCGGATGTTGTGGTCATCGATTTCTGTGTTGTTGAGGTCTGACATATTTGTGTGGGAAGACAAGTTGCAGGCACTGAAAGAAATACAATGTTACCACTGAGCCGAAAAATATACAAATTTCAATACTAATTAAGATGTATTAATTGAGTCTGGGGATGAAGTTAAAGAGTAATAAAAAAAAAATGCAGAAAAATCACTATCTGCGACTGTTAAAGACATTCAATTCTTTAGATATTCGAATGTGAGCTGAGGAATAAATGATATGCAGTTTCACATTTAAATGGTCGAATTAGCAAAAATTAAGTTGATGGATCAAAAAGAATAAGTAGGCAGAATAATTGGTTTTTAATCTGGCAATACCCATTTCTTAAATTTGCATTGTTTTACAATATAAAATACGAAATGTTTCCATCATTTTCCATCTTAAATGTATGCAGTTTAGTTATTTCCAGTTTTTTTCCCCTAGGAAGTGCATCTTTAAATAGCATCTTTATAAAAACAGTGCCAAGAACAAGCATGATCACGTGTAATGTCAAATTCTCACCCTGAAAGTGGTGTCCAGACTGTGTACCACGGCTGGACTTGGACCCAAAAAAATGCAAACATTTGGAAGCCAAAGCAGATGATGATCTGGCTCAGCACAGACAAAAGCAGAGGGCCAGAGAACAGGCCTGATGGAGGCGGACGTGCAACTAGTTCATTCCATGCTGCATTCAGACTCACTAAAAATGGAGGAACCAGAAACGAGGTAAATGCCAATCATAAGGATCTCATAACGATTTTGTCCAAAACTTACTGGTGAAAACAACCAGGAGGATGATTGCTAGATCGATAAAAAGGAACTGGAAATCTCCGAGGTTACTGAAAATCTAAGAGAAAAGGACAAGATTCACTTTGTATAAAGCAGTCCACCACTGTTCACATTAAGCATACAGGGGTGCCACAAGGATGAGGAAAAATGATTCCAGGGGTGCCTAATTAACATGGGCCCAGATAGTGTATCTTCAAATCGCCACAATACAGAGGCTCTCATTACTGTTTTGTCACACATGTGTTTAATTGCCCTGGTGGGACCCCCGTCTTGAGAAAAGTGATTGTGAGGAGAACAGTATTACATACGGAGTAAAGGAGTGTGACACTAATGTATTGGATAATGCTGTACAAGGCCATGAACTTAAATACACAAAAGGAGGTGACAAGAGCAGCACGGCCCTCCCTGTAAAGACACCAAAACAAATTAATGTACTGAAAATACTGAAAGATACGGAAATAACATACACAACTTGAAAACCCACCTAATAAGACTTGGGACACAGGAGATATTTGGTGTTCTGGAGGTAAAAGGAGATGCTACAGAAGCCTCAAGCTCTGACAAAGAGATGCCACTATGCGCCCTCTTTAAAGCCTAAGGGGGAAAAAAAACAAGGCGAACATTTATATTTTCTTATAAAATATATATACTTATATTATTAACTCAATAATGTTCTGAAACATACCCCACAGTCATTTGCTCCATCTCCACACATTCCCACATAGTAGCTTAAATAAAAATACATTTTAGACATGTTAGCTTCAAACCATGTCTTAAAATAAAAAATAATTGATTTTAAAAAATGATATACTCACTCTACATCCTGCAATGCTTCAATGAGTTGAGTTTTTTGATCTGGAGCCATTCTGGCAAACACCGTCCCTTGTAGGACCAACTTTAAAAGAGCCGAAATTATTAAACATTTTTCATTTTCAAATATCTAAGGATTTCTTTGACAAAGCCACACACACCTTTGGAAGGATGTCAGGGAAATGCTCAGAGATGACCGAAAATGACTTTCCGTTCATGGCAAAATGGTACTGCTGTTGCTGCTTGGGCTCATCGATTGGACATGCATCCTCCAGGCTAATACTCACATCCTAAAACAAGCAGAATTAAATGGAAAAGAACATTTTAGACTTTTACTAAATGATTTTATCACAAGTGTATTTTGCATTTGGAGATGACGAAAGCCTCCAATTGTTTAAAAAAAAAAAAAAAGATTAGGTCACAAGTGCATATTTTGCTGTTGCCTCACCTCCAAATGTGCTGTCTTACTTGGCCCATCAGCACATCTCCAGGTGATTCTGGCTGTTTGTCCATCATGTGGGGGGATTGCATCTGAAATGATGACCTTGTCTTGCGGATGAATCATTCCACAGTCCCGAGCCACAGAGATGGCTGTCAGCATGTTATCACCTTTAAATGCATATAATATTTCAATGTATTGTGCTAGTAGTGGCTCTAGGTTGATTGTTGTCTTTGTATGCATTTCCAAATGTGCCACCAAAATGTTGCATTTTTTGCCATGGTGATCCGTGTAGGTGACCAGTCCTCACTCTTACCCGTAACCATGATCGTTCGAATATTGGCATTGTGGAGATCCTGCAAAACTGCCGGCGTTTCCGTTTTTAGCTTATTCTGCATGATTATTAGACCCAGGAACTCCATGTTTGTCTCGATGTGATCTCTAGTTTATGGGGAACAGATATACGTATTACGAGGGTAGCTGGAAAAGTGTTTAATACATTTTGATTTAAGTGGAATCATGGAATGTTTTCAACATCTGTTTTCAAAAATGTTTGATTATGGTACTTATTATCAGAATTGCAACATAAATCAGCAATAAATATATGTTGTTATCAAAAGACAGTGTTTGACTTGTGTTGAAAGTAAAAGGTCACTACACCTGCTAACATTCTGGACCTTGTGCCATGTGAGCTTAGATTCAAGACGACGGTGAGCCAACGCTATTACTCGGAAACCTTGCTTAGTGTATCCCTCCAAAACCTCAGAAAAGTTATCGGGCACTAAAAAAAGCAAAGTGAAATAATGAAGAGCACTGTTATTTCAATTTAGGTAAAAATCAGAGGGGGAAAACTGGTGATCAATAGTCTATTAAAGAAAGCTTTTATTATATAATACTTCAAGTTATAGACTAAAACCAACTTGCAATTTAAAAATCAAAAATGTGGACTTGCTGCATATAGGGCTGACCTGTGTCCGTCTTGCAGAGGCGAGCCACCACCTCTGGTGCTCCCTTCATGTAAGCATCCATGCGCTTCTCCCCTAACAGACGTGCAACCACACTCATCCTCTGGAGTGCTGAGGAGAATGGAAACTGACGCACAATGCCTATCTCATACTGCGCCTATGCAAAACACAAACACGGATAGACATATTTAAGTTTCATATGACAATGAAATTAAAAGGGAGACATAAGTTAGGTCCCTCAAGGACCACATTTTACTGATAACAATCTGAGGAGTTTAACCAATGAGGACAATTGAGATTTTTTCATGGAAAGTGTTTTAAAATATCTTACTCTTGTCCAAAGACATTTTTAAAACATTGTTACTACCAAAACAACCTAAGAATAAGACCAAAATGAATTTATATTAAAAGGGCAATACTTACAGGGAGGTCATAAAGTTCCTAAAACATGAAAAAGACAAAAGGACTCATAAATAGAAAAACAAAATCTACTGCAAATGTAAAATAATAGTCTGAGATATATCTATTGCGAGAAAAGGATTACTAATGTATTTTATTGACTGAGCTCTCTCTCATCACAACCATTACTCCGTGTTCCATTACTTACCATGGCCTGTTCTGCCGATATGGGCTGTGACGGTAACAACTGCTTTGTGGGTCTAACCACAGTCGGCATAATACGATTGTGGAGAGCAGTTTCTTCTTCAGTTGCTTCCTCCAGTATCTGCAGAAAATGATTAGAAAATCGTCATTGATGTAGAAGAGAAAAACATTTTCAGTTTCAGTCAAGAATTGCAGGAGGCTATCGAGTATAATTGTGCAGATACAAGTGTTGGTTATAGAAACCATTGCCTGTTGGCAATAAAGATGTTTCCATAATGACTACTGTATACTGTATAATAAGTGTGATAAAAATTGTAATTAAAAACTTTTTATTGAAATATTTCTTGAGAAGCATGACTGTTTTAAAAGCCCATCAACAAAAGCACTGTAAAAATTCACTCAGTTTCTTAAGACAAACATGAATATTGTCCCTTGATGCAGTGCAACTCTCCAGAGACATTTCTATGCAGGTAGAGTACTCACCCAGCCAGTGGCCTCAAACATTTTAAGATCCAGTGGGTCTCCAGACAACTGGCCCTCAATTTTAGTAAGAGAATGGCAGGTGGCCATGCAAGCAACAAACTGGGACTTGACAAGGTTTTCCTTGGAGGCTTTTTCATCTGATTGATGGAAACTGAAAAGATCGGCAAGAAAAAAACAAACTCAAGTGATGCAAAATGTCATTTATGTTTGAAATTAAACTTGAAGAAAAGTAATCCAGGAAAAGTTTATCAACACTGTATCCAGATTGGCCATAAATGGCCTGATCCTCAAAACGAAAAGAAAAAAAGCCTACCGCTTATTTTAATATTTCATTAATATTTATATTATTATCCTCATCCAATAACAAAACCGAATCAACTTGGATTTATTTACCACTTCATAAATCTTAGTCTTAAAAATGACTTCAAAAGATTTCCCGAAATTGTGGATTAGAGATGCAGCAACAATTATCTTAAGTTTTTAGATTAATATAGATCAGTAGTCGAACTCCGTAAATAAAGAAGCATAAACTACATAGCTCAAATCCGTTTTACAGGAACTTATTGTATTGGTTTGGTCGGTCTGTGCAGACCACCCACACCTTTTTTGGATGTTCAGTGCTCTTTTGAATGGGTTTGTGCAGGACATGATGAGCTTACCTTCCATTCTCTACTCGTTGGACTCCCCATAGATCTAAACCATCTTCAGTCAGAGTTCCTGTCTGTAACAAGTGTGGTGTATATTTAATCAATGTTTAGCATAATAACCCATGCAGAGTAAATAAAATAATTATATAAATGGGAGACTATGAAGCTTTGTCATTGTTTAAAGCTAAATTACGTTAGTTTAGGATTTGAATAACAGCAGCTATGGACAAAAAAAAAAAAAAAGTAAAAAAATGACAAATTGAAAAAAAAAAAAAAAACAATTGATAGCACTTAGATTTGAACTCACCTTGTCAAAGCAGACCAGATTTATCTGCCCACAAATATTAATTCTTTGTGGGCTAATGCAAAAAATACCAATATTTTTAAGGCGTCTTTGGGCATACACAATGCCAGCAGTCATGGCTGCGGGCAGTGCAGGGGGAACAGTAATAGTAATGATGTCCAAGGATTCAATTATAATGGTCTTTGCTGGCAACTGGGAAGCAAAAAGAAAAAGAAAATGTTTAACCGACAACAAAAAACTTCTTTGCAACTTTTATTTTTGTGTGAAAAAAATTCCCTGAATAATTTACTGCTTAAAATAATAATACCCGTATTTTCCGGACCTTATGTCTTTCCGGAGTGTAAGTCGCACCGGCCAGAAAATGCATAATTAAAAAGGAAAAAACATGCTTAGGTCTAACTTGGACTATGACTCACATTTTTGGGGGAAATTTGACTGATAAAATCCAACGGCAAAACATACATAACATCTTAAAAGGCATTTTGAAGTAAAAATAAAATAGAGAACACAGTATACCAATGTTACACGTACATGCATATCTTAGACACACACGTAAGTAAAGATGTAACATATTGAGAGTTAATCAAAGAACTCCAGCATAAAGAGAATGCTTCACTCCAAATCACTAAATCCAATGAATTTTCCATCCACCGGATAAGTAGTTTCGCTTTCTCTTTCTGCTTTGAAAAATGTCCACCCACAACAAGGCAAGGTAGAAATGATCAACAGAGGCCAAGAGAGCCCTCTTGTGGTTTAGAGTGAAAATAACATGTGAAGCGATCTATAGCACTGGTACTAAATAATTGAGGTAAAAATGATACCACAATGTGTTCACAATTTAATATGTAGGTCTCACCGGAGTATAAGTCACACCCCTGGCCAAACTATGAAAAGAAACTGCGACTTATAGTCCGGAAAATATGATATGTACAGTACATCTATCGGAATATTTTAATTCGTATCACTCTCCTAAACATATAAATGCCAACTGTTTTCATATCAATAATTCCTATATTCAAGACGAATACCTTGTTCATGACGCTCAAGACGATGGAGTAGACAAAGCCAATCATAGCCACACCCACCAAACACAACAAAAAAAGGTAGGCATCCCGGTACAGCTTGAAGTCTGTGGGCTTGGGGTAAAGGATGGAGCGTACCAACTGGCCTTTCGCAGTACTGAAACCTTTTAAAGAAGATTTGGAAATTAAATTGCTCTAACATTTAAATCAGGCTAGTGTTAGGATAAATAAGGTTGAGAATTAGGCTGACAATGTATTGTTGTGAACAAAACAAAAGCAACATTCATAAGTTCACTCACCTGTTCGGACTACTACAGCTTTGACAAGTTCACCAGTATAAAAACGTGTCTGGATGACATTAGTACCACAGAAAAGTGTGTGCCTCTTATGTTCCTCTGTGCTATAGGCACGTAAAGCCTCATCACCACTCTCTCCTGGTAAATGATTTGGGAGATTGGTCTTTGTCACTGGAACACTTTCACCTGTTGAGACATTTCCTTGTATTAAAAACATCGCAATGGGTTTTGCAACTGGTTCCTTTTCTTACCTGTAAGCATGCTCTCATTGACAATGCATGTGCCGCTGACCAGCACGGCATCACATGGCATAATGGTCCCATTGCTGGGAATGACTATAACATCTCCAGGCACCAAATCAGTAGACATAACCTCTTCAATATCTGCAACACAAGGAAAACCATGAATAAGATCATCTTCAGGGTGTTAATTTGTGTTCCTGATTGCAAAAACGAAAGGATAGAGGACAGAATAAAGGTTCCTTTTTTTTGGTTAATTAAATAAAACCTCATGGGATAACCACAAACTGTGAAAATATATACCTTGTGACATTGTTTTGGTTCCTGCTAAATGGTATTGCACTATTGTTACGATGCACTATTCTTTTTCATTAACGAACATCGCAATACTATTATAACGGAGGCCAGTCGGTCACTCGGACAGATCCCTTAACCACAAGGGTTGTAGGGGATACGTTGTAAATATTTTTCCCGCTCTTATTCCGAAAGTCTTCCATCTTTTTTTCCTCTCTTTATTACATGTTTACCCTGGACTGCAATGTGCAATCTTGTTGCATACAATGTTACACAACGCTGATATGAATGAAAATAAAGACCATTCTATTCTAATTCTAATTCACAAATAGTTTTTGCAAATTTCAAAAGTGTATAAAAATGCACAAAACTTCCAACATTAATATGATCACCCCAAAAAGTTCTAATTCAGTTTGTAAAGGTTGAAAAAGTAAAATGCAAGATTATTTAACGTAATAGTTATTTAACTAGGTTTTGTTAAATTAATATACAGTCCTGAATTATTGCAGTTATGCCAAATATTGCTTTTAACATTTTTGCAAGAATAAATTAATCCAAACATATTACGGTTTCAAAAGTTTCAACTGGTGTATTTATAGTCCAATACCATGTAAGGCTTGAAAACAGAGGCAGAGTTGAATATATCTCTTAATAATAGAGAAAAGAGTAATATTACGTACCATTATTGGCTCGGCAAACAGATACACGTACAACACTGTGAGCTGCCACCATATCATGAAGCATGACATATTGCTAGAGAATGATAAAAGAAAACAAGAATTTACAAAATACTTGACACACCCACCAACATGGTGCACTCATGCATTTACTACATTTCCAGGAGATCCATTAACAAAATGCACGTCTTAGCTGCTTACCCTAAACCAAAAAATGACAAATGATTTGTGGGAACCTGACCTTAACCAAAAAAAATAAAAATAAATAAATCCATCCTTGACTTCCCTAATACTTCCTTCATTATGTGATGCAAATAATTAATATAATTAACAGAAATGTAATATAAAACAAACTTCAACCCCAAAAGCTGCAAATATATTTATAATACACTTTTCAAAACAGGTAATGTATCCATCATGGTAATTTGCTGCAGAAATCCAATGTTTACAAATCCGAACCAAAAAGATTTTCCATCCTCCTCCCTGCACCTGAAGTAGATAATCATCTGGCTTCTATGGAGTTTTCCTTGCTGATTATTTGATAGAGGTTTATGGAAAAAAATAAATAAGGGCAACTGTGATGAGAGTTCAAAATTGAAAAAAATGAGTAAACTTCACTCTGACTACCAAGCCTTTAAAATCCCAACAAAATTCTCTTAATGTACCGTTGGTATTATTATGAGAAAGCATGACCAAAATCTGGTAATGCATTGGGTCAAGTGGCTCCCTACTGCAGGCACATGACTAATGTCTGACTAAGTCTGAAAACAGATGAAAAGTGCAAGAGCCATATTGTTAACTTCCCTTTTTGAGCATTGACTTCCTATAGTTTTGTTGTCAAAATCCATGATTAAAAAAAAAAAAAAAAAGATTTGGGCAGGAAATTGGATCTTGGAAATGATTTGACACATAACACCGTTGAACAATTTTTACGTGCTTACCTTTTTGATGGTGTAGAGAGAGGTAGTTATGGATATAAATGACATAATAATAATGGCAATGGCGTAATAATAATATTCGTCAGCGGCCCATAATATCACACTGAAGAGTTGGAAGATATAGAAAGGATTCAGGACCTATTCAACAAAAGATAAATTGGCAGATGCAGCAGCAAAGGAATGTGAGAAATGGAATTGTAAATTTGGACATTTTACAGCTGAAATATGGCCTACCTCTTTGATAAGCAGCTTGAAAACAGAAGGCACTTTCACTACAATTTCATTCGACCCAAAAAAAAGTCTCCTAAAAATACACAAAAGAAAAATTTGAACAGTTCTAGTACGCATTGAATCATCAACACAATGAAAAACGGTAATAAACTGTGTGGAAAAAGGCAAATATAATCAAATCTATTATTTTATGAATGTCTTAGCTGAGGGGCGAAACAAGTAGTTGTATCTTAGGGTAAATTTTGGAAAACTCATTTGTGAAAAATGACGAATTTTATAGTGAAGAGGACACGCCTGATTCTCCATAGTTGTATGTGTGTCCTTGAAGTTAATATATTCTTAAGTTTGAGCTAGTCATAATTAAAAGACCTGAATGAAGCCAATTAATCTTTTCCAAGACGTGTGGCAAGTAAACGTGATCGGTATTACCTGTACTCTTGCTGGCTTCTAGTCAGGCCTTTGATGTGCTCGGAATGGAGAGTGGCAGCAGTAAAATTTAGATCATCCAGGCCACTGTTGAACAAAGTGACATTGGTAAACAACATTGATTTTGTGAATTCAAATGTTGGTCATGTTTTTACACTCATGTTAAAACAATGTTTATTTCACAGACACTCATCAAATGTTTATAGCCTTTTTCGTACTTGCCAGAAACGTCAATTGATTAAATAGAGTGGAAAAATGAGCAAACTTACGATAAAACTCCAAAGTTTTGAATTCGGTCATTCCAGTAATATTTTGTGCTGTGGAGGGTAAAATAACGTACCTGAAAGGTGTAAAAGAGAGAACAAAAATATTATTTTCAGCAAATGTAAAATTATTTAACACCTTTAAAAGTTGACAGTGTGCATTATTTTATATCTATTGTGTGTTTAGGTTTTAAGTTCAAAGCGGCGCTGCCACGAGCGGCTGCCTTTTCCAGCAGCTGCCCTATTGTTTTATTGTCTGCTCCTATCTTCGGTGTTTTTTTTTCCCGTTTTGACAACTACACTATGGATTACTTCTATCCTATGGGACATGGGTTTTAGCGCACAAAAAATGCGTGTATTCAAAAAATTTCAACTCCTTGCCCTGAAGAATTCTCGTGCCGGCGTAATGAAGGGCCCTATCATGGAAGAAGAGCCGGGGCTAGCGAAGCGGCGTTATAAGTCTTCGGTACCATCCGTAAACATGGTAAATGCGAACTCACAACCAAATAAGATCGAGTGCTGGTGGAAAACATCGAAAAGCACAGGGAGCGCAGTTGCTGTGTTTTGCGGAAACGTGGCTCACGTGTAGCCACCCGGAGCTACCCGGAGCTATCCCGCTTCAACACCGCTAAACAGAGACACGAAAGCCGGGGGGAATCGGAGAGAAGGCGGACTTGCTAACACGAGGTGGTGTATCCCTGGATTTTCACAAAGAAAATTTTTCCATCTGCCGCAGGGATGTCGAACTTTTGGACTGGCGTGACGTCATCAACTCCACTACAAGCACCCCTAGGGCATCATGTTAATCTGTTAATAAACAACGGGGTAGACTGCTGGAAGTGTGAATTTCCCTACGGGGATGAATAAAGTATCTATCTATCTATCTATCTAATCATAAAGCGCGCTAATATGCCAAGGGTTTTCCATACCTTTGTAGGTCGGTATTCCGCATATCTTCCAATGAGCTCCCGAGTGGGGATCTCATTGAAAGATTGGTGTGCGTCTCCATTGGCCATGGATTGTGAGGAAGGGGAGAAGGGAAGAGAAGAAGAGGAAAGGGAGGTGGTCTGGGTCTCCAAGTGGTGGAATGGGTTGCTTCCTGGGGCTAGAATTACTCGAACCTTAGCCAGGAACCAGCGCCGGAATTCATCCTGTTGCAAAAAAGAATTTTAAATTAATGAAAGTGTGAACAAGACAGGTTTAATGGTTTTCGTTAACAATGATGCTTTGATTTTATTCAGGCAACACATTTTGTATATTACCCAATAACAGGCATGAAAATGGGTCCGGGTTTAAAAATAAGAGAAGGGTGTCGAGATAATACCGTATTTATTTGTTTTCCTACGCACACCTTTAGTTTAAAAAAAAAATAATTAAAATACTTTTTAAAAACTTTTTCTCAGCTCAAGCAAAGAATGAAATTGACGAATGTTGATTAAATGCGGACAGGCTCTAAATAATTTTTTGACAACAAAGAACACAATACCAACATATTTTTTTTTTCCCATATGTCCTTCAGTGTCCAATTCATCATCAGATACACCAGTTGTTTTTTGTGTTCATTTACATGTTTCAGAACGACTTTGTTTTCTATATTTTCTAACATCCATCTCTGGTACTGTAAATCAAAAGGGTGATAGTGAAAAACCCAACGCGCATTACACACGAATACATACAGTACTCTTGCTTGAGCGGACAAAACTGATTTTCAGTCTGGTGGTTTTGCGATAACAAATACAAACCGTGGAACGCAGCAACACCACCTCAGCATCACAGGCAACGGTAGGGACGCAGGTGGCCTTGACACACCACTCAGGCATCCAGTAGAGCAGCAAGAGTAGGAAGCCCCCTGTACAGAATACCCCAAGACCAACAAGTGCCAAACGCCATCGGCACAAGCGGTAGCCTTGCAACTCCTAGAAAGTGAAAGTAGAAAGAAAGACACAAAGTAAAAATTCCAACAGAGATTGGAGCTTGACACATGAACTAAGGATGCACACCAGTTCTTCTTCTTCCCCCTTGTTGAGCAGTTTGAAGTCTTCTTTATCCATGATTCAAAGCTGAATACTAAGTACCCCTGTCACTGCAAACAGAAAAAAGATGTGAAAAAGGACTTCAATGCTCATCATTTTTTTGTCACACGAATCTGTTATTAATTGCATGCGGTCAGAAATATTGCCTCTATTTTACTTTCCGCTTTATCAGTAACTTGAAAAAAAAACATACCAAGAAATACACCAGTTCAACAAGGCTGAACATAATGCTTATAAAGGGTTATAAAGGGCCCTACTTGTTGCCTCTCCCACTCACGACTGATCCTATCAACCAAACTATACAAGGGCGGGCGCTGTGGAATCCAGTGGAACATTTTCCTTTGGTCCAAACCCTTCCTAGTATTCTCTTTTTTATAGTAGACACGTTTCTCTAATTGTCACATTGCGTTAACATGCTCATAGGTAAAAATGCCACCTCACGCCGAAGGCAGTAGTTGCTGGAATCATTCAGACACTGTTGGCTGTATTATATGCATAATTATAAATCCCAACATTATGATGAAACATTTTATTTTTTTACAATTACAGTACATTTAAAAAATGATGTTTATTGAGGTAATGGCAAGGAATTTTGTCATTCACTGGAAAAGGCCTGGATTATATGCTACTGTTATTTATGTGTCAGACAGTCTCTGTTATTTCTTGTTTTACAGTTAACTGGTAACTTATTTGACACACCTACTTTCAGCTATCTGTGAAGTCCCACATTGTTTGAGGAAATGTCTGTGTGAAAAGTGAATACTTTTTTCCCTTAATGTTTAGTGTTCTTCTCAGCAAGTACAGCCTAGCGGCACCAAACCCCCTCCAGGCCTATTTTGGGTAGGGGTTAGCTCCACCAAATGTGAAAGATAGAGGTGGTTTCCATGGTTAACAGTAGCAGGCGAAGCCTGGTTGCTGTCGTTTTCGGTGTACAAACCCTTAATTTCCTTAACATATTTATAATTTAATGAGGTGCTGAACCTGATGCAAACAATTTGACAATATAGTAATAATTGGCAGACCAATATGTACCAAAGTTGTATCCTGATGACGACATACCAAAGTTATTGATTTTATTCGAATTCGAATTATATTTATAAGAGTATTTTCCACTAAATAGTGATTATTACAAGTTTTTCCCCCAAACAAATTTAACTTGAATAAGCATTTCTGTTAAAAGGTTGGAAAGGCACACATGTTTTCACCCAAGATAATGACAAGAACACAAAAAGTCCTAACAAATAACTTGATTTTGAAAAGTTAGTACCAACCTTCCTGCTTCTACCTTGAGAGCCTTGGACAAACTGCCCAAGGTAATCTCTTGCTGTTAGCTTGCTTTTCCAACCAACCTGGAACCCTACAGGACAAAAAAAATGTCCCAACATTAGGCATTGGCATCATCTTAAAGGAAAATAAGGTATTGAAATATTTGTATGGGAAAATTATTAAAGGTGGGCTGCGGGATTTCAAAACTTAAGTCTGCAATCCTAACTTTAAACCAGGGGATAACGGCAGAGTAACACATGATTTGCATGCAATAACATGCATTCTTTTTTTCTTCATCTTTTTTGGTGTGTTCCACCCCGAACAGGCCTGATAAAAGATAAAAGCAGTTGGGCGCAATGGTAAATCAAAAATAAGGGCTCTATGAACTCAGTTGGTCATTGTTAACACATACTTTGAGAAAATATTTATCGTTCAACTTTTTAAGGGCACCTCAAACGATGCAGCCCACCTTTAACTTTATGTTGAGATTAAAATGGCGGGGTGTACAAAGCTCGCTTGGGTAATGACAACAGACGAATGTGTCAATTATTTAGAAAGTGCAATTGCAAATCAATGGGAAATAAAAGTGGGTAAAACAACAAATTACAGTTTGAATACTGGAGTTTACTAGGGTCCTTAAAGTACAACCATAAATAATTAATTTAGAATGTTTTGCTTTAGATTATCGCATTTTGAAATTTTAAACAAGGTCCAGGAATCATCATAAAAAAAACTACATCAACAAAAATAAAAAATAAAACCTTTGTTATATACGCATGCACCATTTCATTGCTTGACTCGGGAGAAATCAGGCCTTTAATTTGTTTGTTCTTGACAACATGACAAACTAGCAAATCAGATACTGAAAAGAGAGGTGAACAACGAGGTGGGTCAACGGTTTTTCTCATGGAAATGCTCCAAGCAAAGGTCAATAGCTTCATAGAATGTTAGTTTCTTGACTGGTTATACCCCTCTTAAGGGTGAACACATACAATGCGATGAAATGTTGATTTCAAATCAAAACTTGTGGAGGTTGCAATTTGCAATGTTTTCCGAAACCTTCTGGACAGAACAGTATTGGTTTTTAAATGGGTTTTAATGTTTAGATTTGAACAACTTTGGAAATTTCCCCACAGCAAGTAAACATGATAAAACTTGTGTTTGGAGAAGAATTAAAACTGTTTAGAGAACATTTGGTAAAGGTGGTAACATTCAAAATTTAATTCAGCATTCAGTACTAGTATCATTTACGTTTGTTCCCGTGTGATATACGGGCTTTAACACCTTCGAGCAAATTTGGTTTTAAAGGAGAAACAGAAACACAACCAACTTTCGAACACACGTTAAGAATATTACTAGAACAGCTTTTTTTCCATCTTCGCAAGATTGCTAAAATTTGCCCTATGCTGTCTCAGCCGGATGTGGAGATTATAATTCATGCGTTTGTTACCTCCTGTCTCGATTACTGTAATGCACTGCTCTCCGGTCTCCCGAAGTCCAAAATCAAGAGCCTTCACCTCAGCTGGTACAAAAAGCTGCAGCGAGGCTTTTAAATAAGACAAGAAAGTTTGATCACATTACCCCGATTTTAGCTAACCTGCATTAACTCCATGTGAGCTTTAGATGTGATTTTAAGGTACTGTTGGTAGTATACAAAATCATGCATGGACTTGCTCCCTCATATCTTTCAGATTTAATTTTGCCCTATGTTCCGGTCCGGAGCCTTCGCTCTGAAAAGACTGGTCTACTAGTGATCCCAAGAGCCAAGAAGAGATCCGCAGGTTCGAGAGCGTTCTTCATTCGGGCCCCGGTGCTGTAGAATGCTCTTCCCCCTGACATTCGATCTGCAACCTCAGTGCAAATGTTTAAATCTAAGATTAAAATACACTTCTATTATATAGCATATGAATAACCTATATTTCATGTTGACAATATCAGGGGATGGGATCTTAATAGCCTGTAATGAGTTTGCAATAGTCTTTGATCAGTGCAGCCCTTTGAGACTCTGTGATTAAGGGCTATACAAATAAACATGACTTGACAAATGTCACTCAACTACATTTAATGAGAAAAATAAATTTTCTTTTAATATAAATATTACACCGATTAAAATGAGAAGTGGAATAAAGACGGTCTCAAAATGCAATGCAATATGCAAGTGAATAAGTATGAGTTAAGAACAGCAAAGATTTCTTCGCATAGTTGCTTAGCATTACTTGGCCTAAAATTGACAAATCATGACCTCTACCTTTCTGCAGTTCGTAAGCAGACAAGAAAAGGAAAGGGGGGAACAATGAGCCATGACCTAATGACAAAGTCCATAATTCATGGAAGCATTTGGAGGAAAATGCATTTTGTTATCATGTTGTGCACTCACTGTGCTTTCTTTATCACTTCCCGTTCTATTCATTCACTATAACAGGAAAGCTTTGCCCTCCTTAAGAACCAATCATACAGTCCATCACGACAAGCCCTAACAAAGATCCATGTCAACTTACCGATCCATTTCTGTCTGACAAACCCAAAAAGTCTTCCTCTGCCAACCTTGAGCATTTATCACTAAGTATCAATATTGTGAAAAAATGTGTAATTGATACAAATAACTGTCACTGGAGTGCATACCAGATAAATCATAGTAAGGGTCCAAGTCAAAAGGGCAGCATGGTCTCTAAACACAAATGTTTAGGCTTTGTTGATCTAGTGACCATCTCAACCTGTTCTTTGACCAGAAACATAAATTGCTATTCAAGAGATAGATAGATACTTTGTTCATCCCCGAAGGGAAATTTGCATTAACCAAAATGTGATTACCAAGATTTGGAAAAGTCACAGCCACTCACCTTATGGTTGATTATACGTGAAAAAAAAAAATCATCTTTTAACAGTTCAGTGAAAATGGCCGTCTACTTACAGCAGCTGTACATTATTGTTGTTCTTTTCCAAGTCATATTATTGTTGACAGAATACATATCTTAATGATTCTTAAATCTTCCTGTCTTTTTCCATGCTTAATTGGAATAATCAAGGAAATGACATGTTTTGCACTGTTAGGCAGCATCTTACAGTGGTAAACAAAATACAGTCTAAGATTGAACCTACACTGGCAGGGGCCTATTCATGAAAAAATTACCTGTAGTGTGATTTGTGAACACAAGTACACCGTGTGGACGAAGGAAAAAATGTGTCATTTTCAAGGTAAAAAAACTTGGCAAAATACAGTAATCCTGCTGCAACTCAACTTCAAGTCCAACCGCATGATCGTGGATTACGTCAACAGGATTTCCTTTATAATGATTGAAATTTTGTGGGGTTGTAAGTTTTTGAACGATAAACAGTCCAAGAGAAAACTCTTAAAAATACTTTGAACATAGATTTAAGTGTCGTAAAAAATACCTAAATAATGTGAACAATAAAAAAACCTTTGAAATAATATATGAGCGTTGAACGATAATAGGACCAATCTATTTTAGACCGGGCCGGAGCTCCTCTAAACGGCAACTTTTGGTTTGAACTTTGAACATACCATTCCATTTTTATTTGACTATTCGGTTCATCAGGTTCCACAAGTTTGCAAGTAAAATAAAGCAACCCAATTGTTTTAAATGAACTGTAAATGTTATTGTTTCAAATTAAATACCTAATGTTGCGGAGAGATGCCTATTAAAGTTCTATAATAAAAAATAATCATTTACACATGATATTACCGGACAGGAAATAATCAAACTTGTGATTAATAACCGCAATCTTAAAGTAGGCGGTGACAAAGTAGTTAATGCCTAAGAAAATGTGTGTTGTTGAATAGGTTTGTGTGTTTTTCCATGAATATTGCAGGTCGGGTTGATAAAATTATTACAGAAAGAGGTCAAAGAAATATCTCAAGGTTGTCCAAATAATCATATCCGTACATCAATATGTATACTACCTAAATCACTGAACTCACAGGAGATACCCGTGAGCCAACCTAACAATCATCTGCTGCTGTTGTTGTTAGAAAGTTGCAAAATGACAAATGTAAATGTGTACCAGGGTGCCTTTCTGGCATAGCAAATTATATATATATCAGTGTTTTATAAAAAAAATGTGCATAATATTCAACTTCTATTGCTGCTTATGTAATTGCACTGTTGTTCTGGTGCACTTATAACTTAGGCCAATCTATAATTTACCTTGCAAATTCCTGCCTATTCATTCTAACATTCTTTAACATATTTCTTTTCTTTTTTAAGTCTTTTACAACACGTTTATCTTGGAGAAAGAAGTCTTATCTCATTGTAAACAAGGTTCTCGACGTTGTCATCAATGACAACAAAGACAATTATTTGTGGATGAGCGTCAACGGGAGGAATGAGAATACATGCTGCGATGACTATTTTAACCAAAACAGAGCATTTTACTGATACTGGGGCTTCAGGTTAAAAAAATGGTCATCGGAGTGTATTGTTTAGTGCCTCCTTGTGGTATGACAAAGACATAATAGAAAACACAAAAATTGATTTGAAGGGGTGCGTCGTCTGAGGTGTCTTGAAAAGGGTTGAAAGTTACATATTTTCCTCTATCAAGTATGTGTGAACAATGCCCAGTTGCACATGTATACTTTTATCAAAGCTGATTGTGGCGGAGAACACATTAGGTGGGAGAATGACTTCTTGCTCGTCCAACTGGGTGTTTTTCTTTCTATTTATTAGTGTAGCATGAAAGTAGTGGTTGTTAGAAAAGGCCCACTTCAAGCAAAGTCTAAACGCCAACCAAAACCTCCAAAATGATGAAGAAAAAATAAATTAAAAAATAGTTTATTCAAGCGCATTTCACAACGTGCTTGTATGCGCATCATGAATGAGCAGACGGAGGCAGAAAAAACGTTCAAATTACGTACAGCTCCTTTTAATAAGAAATGCAGACAGGAATTCTTAAATAAATGTGCATTTCCGAAATACTCATAGGTCGAGAAATTTGCATACATTTTACATAATGTAATTATTATTTGATGGGTGGACATAATTGTCATTTTGCTACTACGGTTATACGAAAACCAAATACTTTGCGAAAGACTTTGCAAAAATAAAATAGTGAAGTTTGTCACCTTTGATTCTCCGTAGCATGTAATCTTCCTTGTGCTTTTAGCACATTTTTTGTGCACAACTATACAGCAACGTCTTGCCTAAGTGTCAAATTGTTTATCACCCCTTGTTTTATAAATCTTTTTTTATAATTTAAAGTTGTGCATGCCGCATAACAATTGTGTACAGGAAATGTTTTATCTCGTCTTTTCCATTCCGGCTTTAAACCAGATGGCCTGGGTCACTGGTAGGAGATGACACCGTCCCTGAAGATGTCTAATGAAGTCTGTGAAATCCTGTACTGCTACTAAATTTACAGCAAGTGGGAAAATAACTGAGAAAGATGCTGAAATAATTGTGTTGTTTATTTAATATAAAAAATAATCACGTTTATATAACCATCTGTGTTTTTGTTCTACATCAGGCATGTCGAAATTCCAGCCCAGGTCCAGTTATGGCACGTGATTAAGTTTTTACTGGCCCGCGGCCTCTTTCATAAAATTGATATGTTAGCCCGCCAGAAATGTTATCAGCAGAATAAAATAAATTAAGACAAAAAAAAAAACAAAAACATTTTTTTTTAATAAAATCACCATTTTGCCAGATGATGGTAGCAATTGCTCTTTGGTCACCTTGGCTTTCTGAGAGAATTTTTGCCCCACCCATTTCTGACATGGCAACTGTAAATAAAGGAAAGTTGACTGTGAGGGCTACCGCTTCCAGGACAAGCGGAAATTGGAGTGTTTGTTGACTAAAATCTGAAACAACTTGGTCTGCCTATGGCTGAATAGTTGGCCCTCACCCATTGTCATCTCACCAAATCTGGCCCTCTTTCTGAAAAGTCTGGATGCCCCTGTTCTACATAGTCTGTCCTGCTGTGAGTAAAAAGGTACCACGTTGTGTTTGTAAGGCATGTTATTAAGAGGAAATACAATTGTTATAATAGGGCAATTGGCAGAGGTTGACAGCTATGCATTTAGCGATCAAGCTAGACACGCTGTCCTTTTAACAATTTGAGGACTTGCTTTGAAATTCGTAATTGCTGAGCTGTTAATATGATTTCTAAATCCCATTAGGGGAATGAGACACAAATTCGTAAATAAAATGAAAAACGACTTATTTGGAGATGGTAAACCAGCTGGACCTCAGTTTTGTTTTGGTTAACAGTCAAATGATCTTGGAAGAGATTTAATTCAAGAATATGCGGGATATTAGCGAGCTAGTCGGCTAAACGGTGGCAAAAACACACAGTTAGCACCTCCACTCAAAACCCAACTCCATATTTCAACCGTCAAATCACGACTTTAAAAGATATCCATTGTCTTCATTTAGTGTTTGTCTATCTTCAGACAATCACCCCGTCTTCACCGTGGGTCTCCCACTGTGGGCAGCTAGCTTGTAGCGCATAGCAGAAGCTAAACAGCGACCGCCACACGTGTGGAGATGACGGCGGTACCGCAGACACTCACCCAGAACCACCGGGTCACGCTGAAGATCACCTTCGAGTCATTGTGAGTTGTGAGCAGCCTGTTATCTTTTGGGGACCGTGTTTGAAAAAAAGCGATTCGGCTTTTGGTCGAAAAATGTTGCCAGGAGGGAGGGCGCTGCTGTTGACAGCTAGGCGAGACACAGCACTTGTACGCGTCGTAGACTGGCCTGAACTGGCGATGCGTCTTTCGACAGGACGTGATGACGATTGACGTCTCTGACGTCACACAACAACAAAAAACGTCAGGAACTGCGTTCGAGGGCAAAAAACGGCGTCGTTAAAGCCAAAAGAAGCCTCTATAATTCAATCTTATCAAATGCAAATTCAACTGGACAGAGCTATGCCCTTGCACAATAGTATTGCCCTATACACATTGGTTAACTGCTGTTAAAAGTGTTGATAGAAATTGTTCAAACCTCATATTGTTAGAATATGATATAATGAAATTGTGAATGTATTTAATTGCTAGTAAAAGTGTCGATAAAAACTCATATTGTTGGGATATGATATAATGAAATTGTGTGTTTAATTGCTGTTAAAAATGTCGGAAAAAATTGTTAAAACTTCATATTTTTAGATATAACGAAATTGTGAATATGCTTAATTGCTGTTAAAATTGTCGAGAAAAATTGTTCAAACCTCACATTGTTTATTGGCTGTTAATAGTGTCAATAAAATTGTTCAAACCAAAAAAACAAACAAAAAAAAGGCGTTTATTTCTATCTATCTCTACTTAGGTCATATCCCTCAAGAGGGGTGACCGACAGCAAGACAAACATACAACAACACACAAGAAAACAAAAAAGTGGGGAAAATAGCAAAAACACACACAAACATTTTTGGACCATGGCCAACCCAAATGCCCAAACACCCAAACAAGTTAGGCACCTCGGCACCCAAGTTAGTCATGCTTTCGTCCCTCCAGATGAACCGGGACACAAGAAAGCGGCCATGTCACTCGGGTCAGGGTGACACAACACACTCTTTTGTTCAACAGCAGGGCCCGACAGCTTTCACTGGTTTACCCCTGCCGCATCATACAGGTGCCCTGCCCATCTCTTAGAACACGTCCACACATCCCACTATCCTTTTACAACACCTCTCCGCTCATTCCTATTACCAACAATCTATTGTTTATTTTAATAGCCTTTAATCAATGACAATGACAAGAGGGTTCATCAAATAAGCAAAAAAAAAACTTCTCTAGTTTAGGATATCCCAAATCCATGCATATTTGCTATAAGCACGCATTAATTCTCAAAATTGAGTACTCCACAGTCAAGACCAAATGAATAATTCAATTCCGACAGAGCTCTATGATGAATCAGACTCTTGTTGGATTTCTGGTTTTAAGCAACCCAAACGATTTCAATTTCCAAATTTATCATCGGTAAAATTTGAATATTCTCCAAAATAGACTTGTCTTTACAGTATTCCAACAAAATAAATTTTAATTTATTTTGTTGGAATTAGGGGATAAAAGCTAATGTTAAAACGAACGAACGAACTGCAAAGTTTGCAGAATTGCAGACAATGTAAGAGTCCTGCAGGCTCAGACAACATGGCGTTGACCGGCCCTTCATAAGAAACGCAATCGCTGACGTACGAGCAAAGGAAAACACAAAAGGCCTTTGCCAACTGTTGCTTGATGTCCTAATCCGAGCCCCTCATCCCTTCTGAAAACAAGATTCCATCTTTTTATTTGGGGTGGCCTGTGTTTTCCTTAGACACACGTTCTGTAAAAGGGGCAAGAGGAGGCCCAGAGACAGATATGCTAACTCAGCATTTTCGATGACATCGGTCTACGTCAAACGCATGCATAATTGGACAAGGAAATGGAAGAACTGCAATAAATGACTCATGGCAGTTGGATTATCAAAAACTGGGCAATAAAAATCAAACAGTTCTTTCTAGTGTCTGGATTAGCCAGATTTTTAAAAGCATGCAAAGTCAAGTCATGTCTATTTGTATAACCCTTAATCACAAAGAGTCTCAAAGGGCTGCACAGATCAAAGACTATTGCAAACTATTATTACAAGGGGTTTGTTAATTTTAGATGCACCCACCGTTTTCTTTGCAATACCAGGTATCGGTGCTGATACCGGCCTTTTTTAAAGTAACTGTACTTGCGATTGTAGCAGATATGGGTATCGGGTGCCTCCTCGATCAAAGCCTTAAATTAAGATACTGGTAAATTTCTATTTAATAAATGCAGTACTAAAAGGTACAACATACTAAGGGTGGGTTTGAAAGGTATTTTTGTAAAAAGTATAATTTTCAGAAGGGAAATGTATGTGCTAATTGTATCGCGATGTGTTATTGATATCCATGACTACTTCAAATCTTTACTTCCAAATATTAAGACAGGCAACTGCTTTAGCTCATTTAATTTGCTTTTGATGCACATTCAGGGAAACATTAACTGGGGGAGGAGTAGAAATTGCGTTTCACAATGCTTACATAATTGTTGAATTGTTCAACAATAAGAGTTCAGGAAAGTCCTCATTATAAAACATCTACTGGTGTCACAAAATCATGTTAGAGATGACAAGGCCACTGTTGACAGCTTCTTATCGACCCTTCTACTATTTTACAGCCTTGATAAACACAATTGCTTCATTTTATAACAGGCATTTGACGTGGGAGATATCATTTAAAAACATAAACGGAAAGACATAAGAGCCTAATCAAAACAGCCCAGATGATCATCGGCTGCTTTCTACCCAGTCTAGAGGACATTGCGATAGCGTAGCAGAGCCATCAACTTTATTAAAATCACTTTGTTGGCCTGTTGCCTTCTGATAGGTGATACAGATCCCTCAAAACAAGGACAAACAGGCTCAGAGACATATTCACCAGGGTATCACTATTCCAATGAAGCACAAAAAAACAAACAATATCTTGGGACTTCTTAGGACTTCTTGAGTTCCCCCCTCTTTTTTTGTTGCTGCTAAGTGATATTGCACAAAACTGAAAATATATACCATGTGACTTGTTTTGGGGATTCTGTTGCTACTAAATATTATTGCACTTATTTTCAATGCACGATTGTTACGTCATTATAAGTTAGGCCAGTCTCTTAGTACTATGTTGTAAATATGTTTTTCTGCCTTTCGTCCTGATAGTTTTTTTCTTTAAAGTCTTTATTACATGTTTACCCTGGAGTGCCATGTCTCATCTCATTGCATACAATGTTTCACAACGTTGTTACTAATAACAATAAAGACAATTCAATGAAAAATCCAAATTACATTTGCACTTCCTTTTCCAAGTGTCATATGAGAAGTTTATTTGTAAGTCTTTATTTAAATCAAAAGAGCACTACAGAACAATCAATATTAAAAAAATCTAATTAAAATACGACGGTACAACATGAATATTTTAATGGTAATCAAACTTTGAAAGGAGGAAATGCTCGAGGGTTATTCAAAGCACAACACATTTTTTTCCCAGTACATTATGTAGTAGTTAATTGTTTCAAAACCCAGCACATATACTCCAGTGTAGCATGGTTAGCTAGTTTTCCATGTACGTGCATAACAACTGGTCTGCATTGTTAATATTAGATATTGTATTTCAATGTACAGTAACATTCTTAAACGGGTATAGCAAGCAAAAACGTCATTGAAGCAGAATCGATTCAAATGTTGCAAACCTAAAAAAGTCGGTCTCGGAAGGGAATGTTGACTTGGTTCATTTTTTTCTCGTAGTCTCGATCAAACTCTGCTGACTGCTCGGGCGTAAAATGTGTAGTCCAATCACCAACTTCTCCTGTTGAGGATAAATCATTTCATTCTTACATTTTAGACAAAACGAAAAACAATAACTCAAATTCAAACGTTGAAGGGGCATTGTATATTATTAAGCACCATTTAAAAAAACAATATTGATTTGAATAATAAGCAAATGTACATGAGCTATCACAAAAACATGGACTTTTTTAAATATTCGTAGGTTGAGAAATTTGTATTAATTTGACATAAAAGGAGGCTCACCGAGAGGGAGATGACATCATAATCTGACAGCTTGTTGCTAAATGTACCCCCCAAAAAACAAAACCTTCTATAAATTTGGGGGGTGGGGGGGGGGGGGGAAGAAATGTTGCAATTTGGTCATTTCTAGTTTCCTTAGTTTGTATTCTTGCTTGTGCTTTGAAGGACTCATTTTATGTTTTACTACAATACAGCAAGATCTAGAGGTCAAATGTTACACAGTACTCCTTTAAAGCAGAAGAAAACTAAAGGATTCCTCAACAATATTTGATTTTATGGGCCTCTACTAGTCAACACTGAAGTTTGTGTTTTTAATCAATCTCCGGGGGCGGCCATTTTAAGAATGCTTCGGCTAGTTCCCAATCAGGATTCTGCTTGAAAATGCAGATGAACCGGTGTTCTGAATTTCCTTCCTACCCTCCAGAGAACGTAAGTTGACCCAAAAGCAGCAATTTTGTTTTCTCTCTGATTAAGCAAAACCAGAAACACAAACTCTGAATAATTTAGAGCAGAACTTATACCGATGGTTTAAAAGGAGGGTTGGCATGCTAACATACATATACTGTGCGATTATGGTCGTCAACAAACACCCTCCTAGAAATCTAGCACAGAAAAACACGCCAGGCTTTAAAAGCTGCTTCAGAAAACAGTATTTTGATGCAGTGACAAGTCAAATAAGACTAAATAAAAACACATTTTGTAAGTACTGCTTTTAAAGGCACAAACTGATATCAGCGTGGTGCGTACGCATGGGCCCTGGGCATTGGTAGGACGGCTCCAAGGGTAGGAAGGAATTTCTGAACACCAAGATTGGCCGTCGTTTTTACTATGGGTAACATCAATGTCATTATTCGGAACATATACAAAATTGCTGCTATCAGAGAAAAAAAAACAGGTGGATTTTGCATCTTTCAATATATTGTTAAAAAAACAAAATGAATTGAACTGCAGAGTTTAAACTAGTTCAAAATTGTTCAAAACCTTATTGGATAATTTCCACTTTAAAACTTGGATCACTTACGACATCAAAAAGGGCCAATTATAGAAACTGAGGAATTACAGGAAAAATTCAATATAAATTAAATGGGTTTAATAGTATAATAGAAAATACCCTTTCTCATGAAGCTGGAGACAGATTGGTCATAAATCTCCCTGGGAATAAAAGTATAGTTCGCCATTGAATTCTCCTTGAGGTTCTTGAAGGTGGTCAATTCAACAATGCGATTGATGATATCATCAGAGAGGGACAAGTCTAGGTAGCTCATGATTCGCTTCACTTCACGCCAGGGATTCTGGGTGGGCAGAAGAGAGAGATATATACGTTTTATATGACTTTTTTGTGGCTTGTAAGAGGCTAAAAAATCCCGTTAGGCAGAATTTACGACTTCCCAACCAGCAAAAAAATGTTGAAAAGATGTTGAAAAGACACAAGGTTTGTTCAAAGTATATTTTCATTTGATAGGACAAGTTGGAAAACCTCTATTCTCAGGCAGGAGAAGGAGAAAAAAGGTTTTTCGACAACTTTTGTTGGTTTTACGAAATTTGCGCTACATGAGACGAGGTAAAAGCAACAATGATTCAGAGTGGAACAATTTAGCCCACGCCTCGGTGATTAAAAGCCCAGATGATCCACAATTTCAAATTTCGGTGGAAGTATTATGTTAAAAGAATGACACCGTAACGCAGAACCAGGGATGATAAAGACATTGTGAGAATGAATGATGAATGAATCACTACCTCTTTTATGTCTTCAAAGAAAAGATAAAGGATGTTCCTCTTGTCGCGCTCCTCCCAATATCCTTTCACATGATCGTACCATGAGCCATAGGATACTGTACAAACGACATTAAAATGTTTGGTAGTCTGTTAAGTTTATTTGGCCTTTTTGAAAAATTAAGTCACCTTTCTAGTATTGGTCACCTGCGTTAGGGATTGGATAGGGCTGTTTGTTATTTTGACTATTATTGCACACTGTAGTTCATTATTTTAACTAATATGCACTGTTCACACCCAAGTGGGGATAAGCCGTCGGAATACAGATGGATGGACGGACACACCGTTTACATCGTTTCAAGACTGGAAAATAATGTTTCATTTGAGCGGATCTGCTTTTTGCAACCTAGAACAATGAATCAAAAAAAGGGCTCAGGGAAGGACCTTTAGAACAAATTGGGATTTTTTCATCTCCTTGCAAGTTCAAAATGAATTGATTTCTCTGCCTCTTTTGGGGCTTTACACAACTGTAAACTTATCATCGCCCTTATTATATTTGTAACGGGTGTAATAATAACTTTTATTTTATTGAAATTCCTGCTAAACCAAGCCAAGACTTGATGCGTGTGAACAGCGGTGGGTAGCGAAGCTAGCTGCATACAATTTTGACCTGAAGTACATTCCCGGCCCAAAGAACATCGTAGCCGACGCTCTGAGCCGTGAGCCATTTGTACGGTCATGTGTGGGTCATCGCCTTGTTACCGAGCCCTATACTTCGCTCTTGGACCAAGTCAACAGGGTGAACAACAGTACTGTGCAAGAGGTGTTCAGAGTATCCAACAATTGTCACGCTGTTGTAGACGAGAGTGCTGGGACATCAGACGAGTCAGTAAAAAGGGCAATTCTATCAGGCTCCAATGGTTCTGTGACATCAGAAGAGGTTGCTGCTGTCTTCAGTGCTCAGTCCACTGGTGGCGTGGGTCAAGTGATGGGAACAGACGCCAACTTCAATCTTCTGCAGAAGGGAGATCAGTCAACGGCACTCCCACAGAGTCAGCTTGTTGTTTACAAGAACAGGACAACACAATAAGCAGGACCATGTACTTTGTGCATAGACACAAGAGACCTACCAGGCGTGAGAGAGCTGTCGAGTCGCCTAGTGTGATGAAACTACTGAAGCATTGGAGCAGACTCACCATACAGAATGGCATGCTCTACAAAATAAGGAAAGATCCTCACATGGCCAAGAAAATCTTTCAGTTTGTGGTGCCTGATTCATTGAAACAGAAAGTCCTTCAAGGTTTACATGACTCAGCAGGTCACCAAGGCCAGAACCGTACTTTGTCTCTGGTGAGGCAACGATTCTTCTGGAATGGCATGGAACGTGATGTTGTGAATTATGTCAAATCCTGTCAGCGCTGTGTAGTAGGGAAAACACCGGAACCACACAACCGTGCACCACTCAAGAACATAGTCACCTCTGAGCCTATGGAGTTGGTCTGTATAGACTTTTGGACTGCTGAGCAAGAGAACAAGTCTGTAGATGTCCTGGTCGTAACTGATCATTTCTACAAGATGGCGCACGCCTTCCCTTGCAGAAATCAAACCGCCAAACAAGTTGCTCGCCGTCTGTGGCAGGATTTCTTCCTTGTCTATGGTTTCCCACGGCGTATCCACTCTGATCAGGGAGCTAATTTTGAGAGCAAACTGATCAAAGAGCTTCTAGAGATGGCAGGGGTGCAGAAATCCCATACCACTCCGTACCACCCCATGGGAAATGGCATCGCAGAACGATTCAACCGAACATTGGGAGATATGATCAGAACCCTTCCCCCTCAGCCCAAAGCAAAGTGGCCACAAATGCTGCAGCAGCTCACATTCTGCTATAACTGCACAGAGCATGAGACAACAGGGTTTGCACCGTTTTACCTAGTGTTTGGTAGGATCCCTCGTCTCCCTGTCGATGTCATGTTTCAACATGCTAATACCAATGATGCTGTTGTCAGCTACTCTGACTTTGTACGCCATCTGAAGAAAGATCTACATGAAGCTGCTCAAATTGTACAGAGGAATACTCTCAGAGAGCAGACTCGTCATGCCAAGCTGTACAACCGTAGGGCCAAAGGATCACCTCTCGTCGTGGGAGACCGGGTGTTGATCGCCAACAGAGGTGTCCCGGGGAAACGCAAAGTTGCAGATAAGTGGGAGTCAACCCCGTATGAAGTCATATCAGTCAAGCCTGATCTCAATGTCTACAGAGTCAAGGATTGTCTGACGGGCAAAGAGAAGGTAGTTCACAGGAATTTGCTGCTCTCTGTTAGCTTCTTGCCCTGTGAGGATGATCTGGCCAGCGAATCTGAACACTCAGAGTCTGACGCTGCTATGCATGGAAGTGATGTATGCCCTGATTTACCTGACGCGGTTGAAGACAGTGATGTCCGTACAGTAAACTGGGTGATACAGGCAGGTGAAGAGCAAGTTCATCCAGAGGTAGAGGATAACTCACTAGACAGCAGATCTGATGCCCAGTCCGACTCTCGCAGTGTTGATACATCCAGCCGAGGAAGTCAGCACATCCCCGAACAAGATGTTGACCATACTTCAAGTGACAATACGGAAAGCCCATCACAGTGCTCTGAAAACATGATCCCTTTGGGTATGGGTCTCCCAGACGAGACCCCATTGAACACTGACCATCTGGACGCAGACTCCCCTGATACTGACTGTTTAGACTTGACTGCCCCAGACCTTCAAGCTCAGGTTATTTGTGCTCAACCTAACCGTTATGGTCTTAGGGTCCGCCAGTCCATCAGGCCTCCTAGTCGTCTTATTTGTCAGATGAATGACCATGTGGTAGGTGACAATCATCTGTCCGCAATATCTGCAAGTTCCTAGTTTAAGTTCAGTAGAGATGCACTTTCAGTTTGAGTAACAAAGCTTGAGTAAGAAACAAGAATTGTGCCTATGTGAGCACTTACAACTACAGGAACAATGTTTGATATTTCAGAGATGTAACAGGCATCTTTGAGTCTGTGCTTAGTTAGGAGTTTGCTCGCCTCCTTTCTTTTCACACTCCTTTTTGGGAGAGTTTTAGAACTGACATGCACTTCAGTTTGTTCCTTGTAATACTGTACCAGTTTTCGTGTCCTCTTTTTCATCAGTATTTGCCTTTTTGGCATGTGATTTTTTTTCTGTTTAGTGTAGCACTCCCATATTTAGCAGAATTTCAGGGGGGTGTATGTAACGGGTGTAATAATAACTTTTATTTTATTGAAATTCCTGCTAAAATATGTGTATAGTTTTTGGTAAATGTCCTGCAATGCTGAGTCCAACAGTGCCATCTGCTGGTATGGGGTGGGGTTTGGTTTTGGCTTCTAACATGTGACCAGGAGGCGGGGTTTTGTCAGTTTAACCAGAGTACTACAAAGGTAAGACATATCTTTTGGTGCTCCACAAAATAAGTTAATTTTAAACTTTATAACCCCAGCTGACAAATCTCTCAACATGCATAGTAATGTGATTGATATTGTCAAGCTGTTTAGGTTTATTTTCGTTTTGTTTCTGTTTTACTAAATCTTAATTCCCCTTGTAGAGATCAAAGAGATCAGACCCAGCAGAAAAAGCTAATGTTGTGACTCATCCATTTGCAGGTAAATTGTACCCATTTTTATACTCATTATTGTTTTTATTCCTATTTCCTATTTATTCCTTATTTTATTTTTCATATACATTAAAAAAAAGGATGATGTTGGTTAAAATTCAGAGTAAAGAAAAACATGTTGAATTCATTGTAAACGTTAAAAATCCACTATACGATCTCTTGTTAAAAGTATCTTGTTAAAATGCAAAGATTTATAAATGTATTGTGATATTCTAAAATGTATTTTCTGTAAAGTGAAAAGACAGCTCTTTGATATGCTTTGTTGTCAGTTTAACCAGAGTACTACAAAGAGATCAAAGAGATCAGACCCAGCAGAAAAAGCTAATGTTGTGACTCATCCATTTGCAGAACTGTAATAATAAAAACCTCATCATCCAGTCCAGCGTGAATGTGGATCTTTGGTGGGACACGTACAACGCGGTTACATATTGATTAACATCATACTTACATTTTCCATGCATGAACTTCTGGACAAACTCCTCCCAAAGTCCAGGCTCAGGAGCGGTTTTATTCATTTGGCAAAAGTAGTAGTAGCTCACCAGGGTGTCCTTGGCATTACGTGCAACGTAGATTATCTACATTTAAAGAAAAACGGTAAAAAAAAAAACACACAACATTTTGTGTTTGAGACTCTTTGTGATTAAGGGCTATACAAATAAAGATGACTTGACTCCCAACTTACTTTGCATTTATTCTCCAAAAAGCCTGATGGAAGTAGCTGGAGCTGCAGATGTGTCTTGATCAGTCTTGGGGGATCCATATCCTTCAGGAGATCAAGACCTAGGAATTCACAAGAAATACAGTGACGGTAGTCATTCTACTTTTATCTTTAATTTATTTTTGTTTTGATCATTATTTTTTTTTTTAGGGTAGTGTTAGGTTTTCTTGTTTTAGATTTTGAATACATCTCTTTGGCAAGAAAAAAAATTGAATACGGGTTGGCACTTAAAAGCTTCTGCATGAGATTACTCCCATGGGCACGTGATACATCTTCAAATTGTGGAGCTGTTGTTTTAACTTGTTATTTATAGTTTGCTGTTGTTTTTTGTGCTGTGTACAAATAAAAGCCACAAAGTGCAAAGTAACTATATGTTACTTCCAATTTCATTTTAATACCAAACCGATCAATCCAAAGAGATGTACTAGAACTCACCTGTTTGGCCCAATAACCTGTCGGACATCTCAAGGTGAGGAGCTCTGATTGATATCGGTGCACGCCTGCAGCTTTGAGCATCGCCGTTATGAAGGAGGAGGTCAATTATTTCCTGCGTCCAAGTTGTCCCTTTAAAAGTCAATTTGGAACACCACGTTACTTTCTGACACTGCTGCTTCTCATGTCAAGCTTAAAAATTGGGCAAGTGGAAGGGGAGTGAGAACATGCAAATCATCAGGAAAATCCAAGAGGAGCTTCTTGAGTGTTAAGGTAGACAACACATGTGGCACCCTAAAAACTACACATTTTACTGAAGATAATAAAACTCCACATTTACCACACATGAACTTTGCCAAACCTGATTTTGGATAAGTTGCGATGAGAATGTCAGACGGATCAGGACAGAAATCGTGGATGTTCTCGTACGCCTCGGCAAGGTGGTCCGACAACGCCATTCCTTTCACCGTCACTATTCGGGATGGACGATTGACGGACTTGTTTTCTGACATAATTAAACAGTTTATGCTACAGTAGAGATAATAATTATCAAGCAGTGTCAAAATATGAATGTAAATCTCTTCTCGTCTGCGCGGACCCCTTTACTTTGTTCTTTTATATCATGGTGTTTGCCTTAAAGCGCCTAATTATAAACAAAACCCAATTGGCATAAGAACATGTCAACAAAACCACACCCAAATCAAAATAATAGCAGTAAAAAAGGGTGTGGTTCTTTTTTTTAAAGAATATTAATTCAGGTAAGTTAGTAGGTCTGCCCCAGGGAAGTTCTGGTTGGTTACATTGCGTGAACGAGTGAGCGCATTCATAATATATTTATCACTGTGAAGCATCCAGAGTGTCTATAAAAGTGCAGTGTAAATTTAATGAATTCATAGTATTATTGATATCATTAAAAAATGGTAACAATATTTTTAATATACAGGGCTTCGTCTAGTACAGGGGGGTCAAACTAAATTGCACAGTGATTTTAAGGTGCTGTTGGTATCATACATAATCATGCATGGAATTTCTCCCTCCTATATTTCAGATTTAATTTCCCCCTATGTTCCAGTCCCGAGCCTTCCCTCTGAAAAAGCTGGTCTACTAGTGATCCCAAGAGCCAAGAAGAGATCCGCGGGTTCGAGAGCGTTCTCTATTCGAGCCCTGGTGCTGTAAAATGCTCTGCCTCCTGAGATTTGATCTCCAACCTCAGTGGAACGGTTTAAATCTAGGCTTAAAACGTTCGTATATTCTATAGCTTATGAATATCCTATTTTTCCTGTTGACAACATCTGTGTATTGTTTGTTAATGCTACATCCATTGCAACCTGATCATCCTAATGATTTTATTTTATACTTTAATTATATTTTTTATTTTGTTTTTTAATGCAGCATCTATTGCAGCCTGGTCATCCTGAAGGGGGATGACCTCATGTGCGGTTCCGTTCTCAAAGTTTCTTCATTTTCCTCATGCTGAGGTTTTTCCTTACCCTCATGTAAGTTTTAGATCAGGGGATGGTGTAATAATAGTCAGTACTTTGCACTAGTCTGGTGTGTACATCCTTTAAGACTTCTTGTGATGAAGGGCTTTACAAATAAACATGACTTGACATGACACGGAGGGCCAAAACTCAAACCACACCTCTGGTCGCGGGCCCAACAGGATAAACATCAATGGAATACACTAAAAATGGACTTTTTTGAAAACAAAAACAAAACCAACATAAATATGGATTAAAAACACAGCAATATTATTCCAGAGCAAAAAAACTTAAAAGTTATTTGCCCTCTATAAGAATATCTCCTGTAAAACCTAAAATATTCAAACTAAAATAAAAAGTATTGGAAATGTTATACAATTTGTGCTTTACATCAAATATATGTGCGGTTTTGAAAGGCTCCGTTTTCCGAACCAACTTCTTTCTCGGCCATTTTGAGGGTTTAGCATCCGCGTAATCCACAGCAATAGAAACGTCACCCTGCTTTTCTCCGTTTAGCCTTCCGTTACGTCATGATAGATAGATAGATAGATGTCCATCCCTGGGTGTTAAGTCTCTGCTTCCCGACACTTGGGGCGGCAGTAGCTCAGGAGGTAGAGCGCTTGTCTTGGGATCAAGGGATCCCAGTTCGAATCCCGACTCGTCCGTGTTACATGTCGAAGTGTCCTTGGGTAAGACACTGAGCCCCCAATACCCCCAATAAGCAGGTTAGCTGCAAGGCCGCTATTGGGAAATGTGGAGCACATTGTAAAGTGCTTTGGGAAGTCATTGACTTGAAAAGCGCTATATAAATGCAGATCATTTCATTTCATTTCATTAAGACTCACTATTAATGCACTTGTCGGACTTGTTTTTCAACTTGCCGACGTGTTGTTAGTAAATAATTTTAAAAGTGGCTGCGCTCATCACACTACAGCTAACTTGATTGATGCAGAAACCTTTCCAGGAATCTTTGTGGCGGCAGCTGAAGCGCTGCATTGTGGGATGTGTAGTTTAAGAGGTATCAACGTTTTATAGAGCCGGGCCATTATAGTAAAGGTATGTAGACCTTTTTAACAAAGTCAATCATGGATATAACTCTAAAGAAACATATTTCGAGGAGGACATGCGCCGTTATTGGATTGCCTGCATCCATGTAGAAAAGGTCATTAGAAGGTTGAAAGTATTCAGGATTTTATCTCAAACCATTTCCATTACTACGACACCAAGTTTGGATAAGATTTTGACCATCTGCGCTGGCCTAGCTAAACTTAAGGGTCCACTGATTCAACAGCCACATGAGGTGTGAACATGTATTGAACATACAATTGTTATTTAAACTATTTTGTGAAATTTGGTAATTTGTATTTGATCGTCTCACACCTTTTCTTTAAAGAGTTGTTCCTCAGTCATTACACTGTTTTTTTATTTTCAATCAATTCCCTTGATCAAATATTTGTTACAAATTGTTGTTTGTTATCATTGTAGGTTGTAGCTCTCTATAAATTAATGAAGCAATAGAACATGAGTGGAAATGGTTGTGGTCCATTTAATGCATACATTAATGACATTAAATTTCAAAAGAACAAAGGTACAATTCCAAATTACACAGTATAAAAACATTACCATTTCAACCAGAGTTAAACAATTGACATTTTGCACAGTCCTGGCATTTCACAGAATCGAGTTATGAAGCTGGGCTTCAGTAAGACCTTAACTCTTGGAATTAGAGTCAGGGCCATTGGAGGCAACAAGGTAACGTCTGTTGGCTAGGGGTGTTACTTCACCAGTCTTTGTGGCCAGTGTCTCTCTGAGTGACTTCTTCCCCAGCATTTGATCTCCAGCAGCATCTCTTTATTAATAACGCCGTCTGGACTTGCTGCGAGCCATGGCTCAGCTGGGCACACCACAAGGCCTTTAGTTGTGATGGCATGGCCTTGCGTCTTCAAAAACTACCTTGCCTCTTCCTCACCCACTTATCCATGGCGTGCTTCAGCATTGCCATGAAAGGTTGGGAATTATTGCCAAACACATCCCAATATTATATTGTCAACGGTTGCGGCAGCTTTTATGATTCGTGCCTTCAGCCCATCCATGTCTTTTGGAATAGGGGGCACATAGACCAATCCTTCACCAATCCCCACATAATAAACTGCATGGTGTGAAACCTGGGTTGCCAGGACTTAAGATTTTGATCATTCTTCCCAGAATGTCTAATCTGGCAGTATTGTGTTCAGAAACTGTCTAACCCTGAAGCTCCGGTGTGGTGACTCCTCATCCAGACTTATTTTCACTCAATTTAACGATTAACCGGTTTTCCAGCATGTCTACCAATCACAATGCAATTCTGGGACATGTTTGGGAATAATTTGACCATCGGCTTGATATGTGTTGTGTGACCAATGAGGACCATTGAACATTCCATGTAAAAATTGAGATTACAAGCTTTTTGAATTTACCAGATGTCTTTTAATGACGATGTAGTTTCTGAGATATTCAATGTCAAAATAAGCCCAAGACTTTTGGAAAACCCTGCACATACATTATGTTGTTAAAAATGGGAATGCAGACAACCCTAAAATGATCTCTGCACATCGTTGCACTGTGAACGCACACAGAGCATCTTGCAAAGTATCGGACCCCAAAACGTCCAAATGCCTTAAGAGAGAGATATTGATGCACCAAAGGAGACCTTCTCTACATTTGAGAAAAACAACATCCAAGCCCTCAATATTTTGTTTTAGATACTTTTTTTATTTGAATCGTAAATATGCTTCATTAACAAATCAGTTGCAAGGAAATTCAATTTACTCATCCTTTGAACAGGCCGACTTGACAATACAAGACACACCATTCTAAGGGACTATGCATGAGGCATAGGTGCCTATGTTAAAAGGTTTGGGGTTGCTTGGCCATTCTTGCAAAGGGAAAGCCTCTCCATTATGTGATTTAGTGTTTGGGTCAATCCACTGCACATTCCCCTCTTGAAAATCCCACTAGAAAACAAGGAGAGTTTCAGATTTAGAATAGGCATCATGGGTGTGTTTAAAATGCATGGGCCCATTTTCTAGCAGTGAGCATAGAATAAACCAAATCACTGACATTTACTACTGCTTAACCCGTTTTATACTTTATAAATGTTTAAAAATGAAAATCAAGTTTTAACAGAAACCCAGCTAATATTTCGCGAGTGTGTTTTGGAAAAAAAAAAACGTTCCTCCGCTGTCAAAATGAGAGAATTATATTCATTTAACAGAGTTGGCCGCAACTTTAAATATTTCTACTCTTCGCCGCCATCTCCTGGCTTAAAGTTGTGATCACAGCCTCAGTCGGCTCATTGCACAAGTGCAAACATACTTTCTTTTTTTATTGAACTTTGGGGGGTTAGGGTTGACATTTGTACTGTACTTGAAACGGGCCTTTTCTCACTTTTCCAATTTTCAGGCTACACTAACAAAAAACTGGGAATGAGCATAAAATCACTCTCCACTCCTCCTTCCCTGCTTCCTTAAGTGTTACGAGTCCAGTAGCAGCTGTTCTAAAAGAAAAAAACAGACGGGTTTGGTGGATATTTTTATAAAGGCTCTTTGAACTCAGTTGGGCATTGATACACATATTTAATAGAGAAAATATTGTATTTTCAACTTTTTAAAGACATCTAAAACAACGCACCCCACATTTAACGTCCCTAAAATTCGTCAGTTTGCAAAAAATTAGTTTTGGTTTTGGATGAAAAGATAGGATGGCTGTTCAATTCATGGATTCTAATGTTTTGTGGTGGTTAGCGGATTGTGAAGAAGAAAAAAAACAATGTAGGGAATCAAAAATCTCATCTCATTAGCTACACCGCTTATCCTCAGTAGGGTCGCGGGGTGCTGGAGCCCACCCCAGGAATTCATCGGGCAGTGGGCAGGGGACACCCTGAACTGGTTGCCAGACAATCCCAGGCACACGGGGACACAATGATTTACCTAAAGTGAGTTGTTCAGGTGGCAGTTTTTGATTGAAACGTTTTTGTTGTGCTTGATTGAAAAAAAGCAACAACATAAAAGGGGGGCAGAGGGTGTTGACACAGGCCTCAAATCAATTGTTCTTTATTCTAGATCCATCCCCTTTATTCTAGATCCATCCCTCCTGTCATAATCACAGCATGTGACCTGAGCACTGTGCAAAAGTCATTTTACTTGCTAGCTAACTAAATAGCTTAACAATAAAAGTAATTTTAATAAAGATTTTTTCATCCCATAGATACAGTGCCTAGCAAAATTATTGCATTACACATCTCCAAAAGCACTGGCCGAGCAATAATAGAAAATTGGAGGAAACATAAAACCACTGCAAACCTTCCTAGATGTGGACGTCCCTCTAAGGTTTTGGCCCAAACAAGGAAAAAACTCATCAGAGAAGCAAACAAGTGGCCCATGATCCCAGTGGATGACTTCCAGGCATATACAGTTGAGGTGGGATAATCGATGCATAAAACAACTATTATTGGTACTCCGTATACATCTGCCCTTTATGGAAGAGTGGCAAGAAGAAAGCAATTTGTAAAAGAATACCATGAAAAGGCTCATTTGGTATTTATGAGAAACAAAGTGTTTTAGTCGGATGAGAACATAAACAAATCTTTCGGCTAAATGTTAAGCCTTAGATTTGACCAAAGAGTAACGCTGCACATCACTCTAAAAACTTCATCCCACTGTCAAACATGGTGGTCTCAGCATCATGCTCTGAGGTTGCTTTTCTTCAGCTGGGACTGGGAGGATCATTAGAGTTGTTAGGAAGATGGATAGTGTCTAATTCAGGGCGATTCTGGCATAAAATCTGTTGGAGTCTGCAAGAGACCCGAGGATGGGGTCAGGTTCCCATTTCAACAGGACAACGACCCTAAAATCGACAAAGGAATGGTTTAAAACCAACAATATAAAAGGTGTTAAGAGTGGCCAAACCAAAGTCCAGACCTCAATTCTATAGAGCAGGGGTGTCCAAACGTTTGACAAAGCAGGCCAGATTTGGTGAGCAGAAAATGTGTGAGGGCCGACTAGTCAGCCTGGCATTCTTTGAACAGTCTTTAGTGAATTCGCAATCTCATAGCTCACATTTGTAGCATTTTCATTTGACTTGCGCTGCTGTGTCAATTATACAGCTTCAAGTTGCTTTGTCTTTTCACAACATTAGTTTGGTTGGTCTGGAAGTACCTCTTGATATTGTATTATTTGAAAAGAGCCAAAGTCTCTTGACAAATTGGCAGACGCAGTTTTGGATTTGGAGAAAAAAATACTCCAATTTCCACTGCCATCATTTGGAGAAATGTTGCTTTTTTTTGTCCTTTGTTTTTTTTTGTAGAAATACATTTTATACTACGGTCAACAACTGGCGGGCCACATATCCTGAACTCATTGATGTTAAAACGGAAAAAAAAAAAAAAAACGTGTTTGCATTTGCAACCAAAAATTTAGTTCCTTCAAATGTTTCAATTAAACCATACAGTTGTAATTTGATGCATGCTTTTTACTACTGACACTGTGTTGTTTCAATTAATAAATTGCTTATGTTAACAACAATCGTGTAGTAATTTAAGCAGAAGTTGAAGTGCGATAACGGATTGTCAAATTCTACCATCTACAAAATCCCGCCTCCTCCGAAAAGCCACAAGGGTTGCAGGTGACCCCACTCAACCATCTCACAGCCTCTTCAACCTGCTGCCATCAAGGAAAACACTGCAGTGTTTCAGAGCCAGAACCAGCAGGCTCAAGGGCGGCTTCTTCCGTCAGCCCGTAAGGAATCTGATCCATCTCCTTAACCTACACCCTCCCACCCCTCTGCTGTCTACCATATAAATGCTAAACTTCTCTATTCGGATTCCAGTTTATACTTGGCACTTTTTTTATTCTAAACCTTATGTATTTGTACATTTTTAAATGCATACTTTTGCTTTTTTAACTTGTTGATATGCCTTATTAATTGCATGTTTGCAAGAGGAAATAATTTCATCTGTGCTGTAGGGTGTGCATATAGCATATTTGACGACAAAGTAGTAGGTAGATGTTTTCAAATTCATTTATTTTCCGCCAAAGTGGTAAAATGCTTTTGAAATTGTTCCGGTTTTTAAGTGAGAGGAATGATCAAATTTACTATGTAAAAAAAAAAGCAAAAAGAAGACTTAGCCTAAAATGTCATCAGACAATACAGTAATAACTCCTGAGCAAGAGACAAAAACAAAAATTTACTCCAGAAGGTCTCAGCTATTTTCCTATCCAGACGTGCCCTGCCCAGCATTATGCTTTAATCAACAATCCGTCACAGGAGAACAATTGAGCAGCACATGAAACCCCAGACACTTCCCGACTACAATCCTACTGCTCTCTGCTCCATCGTGATGGAGAAACTTCACTGCACAATAATGCTCCAGTTAATGACCATCTACGGGTAAAATTGAGTCAGAAGTAGGAACTTTGTATAGCCACAAAGATCACTTTTCGAAAATGACATCATTGAAGACTCCCATTTCTTGGAATGCTTTTTCAATAGACAAACAGCTATAGCAAGGTTTCTTCAGGAGAAGGATTACTCATGTAAATGATTTGATAGGATTGCTTTTATATCAGTCATGAGACAGATAAAGATGACACCCAACAACAGAACACATACAATACTCGTTTGGGAGTAGAGGTTAGTTGTGGCTCAAGGTCCGTAAAGATGCACTACACCTTTATATGGGTAACAAAGTCAAATGTGCCTTAACACGAACACACCTTTATTCCCAGTCTAATGGGTTGGGCATCAAAACTATTACATGACGGTTACATTTTTAGAGGGAAATAGATATTCCTTTTTTTTCAGAACGCAAATACAGGACTATCTCATAATTATGATGTTGTGATACAGTATTTTCTGTAATGCAATTAGAAAAAGAAAAATATACATTCTAGATTAATTACAAATCAACTGAATTATTGAAAGCCTTTCATCATTTTAAATATTGCTGATCATGGAGCCATAACATTAAAGACAAAAACGAACACGGTTACTTCCCCAGGGCCACCACCACCCTAAACAAGCGCACAGAACTGTGAAAAATATATATATTGCAAGTTGCAAATTAAAAATTCGGTACTCATATTGTATTTGTTCACATATTTGGCTTTGATGCTAGGTCCTTAGCTTGGCCTTTTAGCTTGGCCTTGATGCTAGGTCCTTAGCTTGGCCTCAAGGCTTTGATGCTAGTTCCTTAGGTTGGCCAGGCTTTAGGGCTAGCTTGGCCTTTTGGCCGTACCTCTTGCCATGATCTTTGATTTTTGCATTTCGGAGATGGAATAAGAGCTTGCTCTGTCCACTCCACGCATCGGCCCGGTATTGCAGTACCTCCGGGAACGGTGCATTCGCAATGATCGCAGCAAGGCTTTAGGGCTAGGACCTTAGCTTGGCCTTTTGGCTGAGAGTAAGTGTCCCGGCTCCTAGGCTTTGCAGCGTATTATGAACTGACCGATAACGGATAATGGATAATGAATAACGAAGATAGAACAATAACCCTTAAAAACCCCTAAAAACCCCATTTGGGTTTTTTGTTTCTGCTAAATGTTATTGCACTACTCTTACGATGCATTATTTTTCAATGAACTGAAAGCGCCGGTCTACTGGTGATTCCAAGAGCCAAGAAGTGTTCCGCAAGTTCGAGAGCGTTCTCCATCCGGGCACCGGCGCTGTGGAATGCTCTTCCCCCTGAGATCCAATCTGCAACCTCAGTGGAAATGTTCAAATCTAAGCTTAAACACTCTTCTACTCTATAGCATATAGATAACCTATACTTTTTGTGGACAATATCTCTCTATTATTTGTGATTGCAACATCCTTTGCTGTTTGGTAATCCTGAAAGGGGGATTCCACATGTGCGGTCCCTTCTCATGGTTTCTTCATTTTCCACATGTTGAGGTTTTTCAGGTTTTCCTTGCCCTCATGTTGGTTCCAGATCAGGGGATGGTGTAATAATAATCTGAAATAATAGTCTGTGCAATACCTTGTGCAGCCCTTTGAGACTCTGTGATCAAGGGCTATACAAATAAAAATGACTTGACTTATTACAACATGGGTCAGTTTCCAAGCATTTTGAAGTCTTTATTACGCATTTATCCTGGAGTACCGTGTCTCATCTCGTTCCAATCAATGTTCACTACAATGTTATATATGACAACAAAGACAATTCAATTATGGCTTACAGTCTACTAGTATACTTTTTTTCATGATATTTTCATATTTAGAGATCGGATACACGTATTTTCCTTTAATCAGCAAAATTAAAAACAAAAGACCTCCAAAATTACAGTTGATTCGTAATGAATCCAGAATCTATAATTCTAAAAGTTGCATTCCAGAAAATACTCAATACAGAAAATCACAATATTATACTTTTTTAGAATGTTATCAAAGTCTTGCTAGTAATGACAATAAGTCAATAATTGAATGCTTGTATTTTTCAGAAAGAAAAATAAATGTTCTTTTAAAAAAAAGATGTACTAAAAGAAAAAACCAAAAACCTGAATTAGATCCAGTCTTACTCATTGATACTCAACTGGGGCTAACCCATGACATCTTGGGTGCAATCATGCATATTAGTGGTTAGAAATTCATGAAATGGTACAACATTTAACTAGGAAGCTTCCACTACATTAGGTATGCGCCACTTTGAAAGCGCCACAGAAGTACTTGGTGTCATTTCAAACTTGCTGACTGCTTGTTGAATGGAAAAGACTTTAAATAACTGCTTGACTCACTTCCACAAAAGTCATGTGATTATAGTCTTAATGTTACTTTACTACACATTAAAAGGAGAGGTGACACACAATCAGACCTTCCAAGAAGATCTATATAAACTTGGATTGAGCTTTATGCGTATTTCTTTTTTTTTTACTGACATTATTTTTTCCTACCCAATACCAACAGGTGCCTCACCCAAAATAAAACATCTTCCTTGGTAGAACTTGGCTTGTTTGAAATGGTTAGCTAAAACCGGGGTAATGTGATCAAAATTTATTTTCTTGGTTAAAAGCCTCGCCAAAGCATTTTGTACTAGCTGAAGGTTCTTGATTTTGGACTTGGGGAGACCGGAGAGTAGTGCATTACAGTAATCGATATTGCGAAGATGGAAAAAAGCTGTTCTAGTAATATTCTTAACGTGTTTTTGAAAGGACAGTTCGGGGTCAAATATGACATCTTAATTTTTGACTGAGTCACTCTGGGTGATATTACATTTGTCAATGTTCAGAGACGTTTTTGAGAGCAAGTCACGGCATTTAGATGGACCAATAACTAACGTTTCGGTCTTTTGAGAATTAAGGCGCAAGAAGCTGAGTGACGTCCATTCTTTTATCTCAGCGAGGCAGGCCTCCAAATTCCTCCATCGGAAGATATAGTTGAGCGTCATCTGCATAACAATGGAAACTGATATTATACTTGCGAATAATATCACCTAATGGAAGCATGTAAATGCTGAAAAAAAGGGGGCCAAGTACTGAACCCTGCGGAACACCACAGGTAACACTAAAGTGCTCAGATGTAATTTTAACCATATTAAACCCAGTGCGTCCTATCTGAGAGGTAGGATCTGAAGCATAAGAGGACGGTTCCTGAAAGACCAATCTATTTTTCCAACCGTTCTAGTAAGATATTATGGTCCACAGTGTCAAAGGCAGCAATTAGAACCATACACAGGGTAGGATATCGAGATCATACTAATATATTATTCTTGCTGTCCAAATTATTAAAATTAGACGATTTAGTTAAATTTTTCACTGCAAAGCCGCTATTTAAGGTCAGCAAAAACATAGTGCCAGAAAACATCCGTAAATTATTCATTCGGAAAGAGGGAAATAGTGAATTCATAATCCCAAAGGTGAGAAAAGTATGCGTGTCTGTGTGTGGAGTCAAGCTTTAGAACGGATTGCAAGACGAGATCAAATGGTGTCCAAATATTCACTTGTTCAGGTTTAGATACAAAGGAACATTCGTGGCGGAATACAGAGATGAGGAGGATGGGGTATGAGTGGTGAGGGAGATTGGGAATAGTGCGTCTAGTTAACGTTGTGTTATTGTTGCTATTCTTATATCAAAACTGTTATTATTAATATATTATATTTATTGTTATATCATTGGTACGTTTGGTGGGGAAAGATGAAGGGGTAGGTAATATAAGCATTTGCTTCTTACTACCCCTTTTGAACATATTATGCAACTTTATTTTGTTGTTGAGTTATTGTTTTTGTTCCATATTTTTTTTATTTTGATGTTCGAATAAAGTTTTCATTCATTCATTCACAAGGTCCAGCAGCAGCAAGAGTGATGAAGCGCCGGAGTCCATCGCCAGTAGAAGATCATTGGTTACCTTAATCAGGGCTGTCTCGATAGAGTGGTTAGCCCTGCATCCTGATTGCATTGATTCAAAAAGATTGTTCTTGGATATAAAATCCTTCAGCTAGTGTGCCACATAAGGCGCCCGCTTTGAGACTGGGAGGTCGGTGGTTCGCGCCCCGGCCGAGTCATTCCTAAGACTTAAAAAGTGGTCGGCGGCGCCCTCTGTTGGCTGCGGCTGCATCGGCTCGGTACAACGGGTCGGGTGCAATCGACATTTCGTTCTGTGTACATTGTTACACAGAATGACAATACAAGGAAATTATTATTATTATTATTACTTTAAAGAGAAACGGTAGGTTTGACACCGGTCTATAATTAGATAAGCCTTCTGGATCAAGGTTGGGTAGTTTGCAATAGTCTTTGATCTGTGCAGCCCTTTGAGACTCTTTGTGATTGATTAAGGGCTATACAAATAAATATGACTTTACTTTAAAAAAACGTTTTTTTTTTTCATGCCATTTCCTGGCTTACAGTCATAATCGTAGCCTCAGTCAGCTCATTCCTCAAGCAGGTGCATATCAGAATAGCTCAACTAACCCCTTTTTTATTCCATCTTTTTGGGGATTTAGGTTGGTGCTATGATTGAATTTTAAACAAGCCTTTTCCTACTTTTACTATTTTAATACTACATGAATGAAAAACTGCTATTGTGAGCATAAAGTCATTCTCCCCCTCTCCCGCTTCCTAATGTGCTTTACGTTCCTAGCACAGTGATGCTAAAAGTAAGATAAAAGTAGATAAGGGCGGTGGTAAAATATTATAAAAGCTCCTCAAACTCGGTTGGGCATTGTTAACACATATTTTGTAGAGAAAATATTTTACTTTCAACTTTGTAAGGACACCTCAAACAACACATCCCAGCTTTAATTAGATTCTTAGACTTGTTTTTCCTCATAGGATAGAAAGAATAAAACTAAAATAAAAATGAGTAATGAGAAAATATCTCACATTGTAGTTACATCAAAAATGAATTACGAGCTAATTTACATAACTGCCATACAAATCATTTAAACTAATCTGTTGACAGAGCAAGATAAAGAAATTACATTTACATATGGATCTATTTATTATGTATTGCAGTGACTGAAATGCTTGGATTTTGCTTTGATGGGACTTTTTAAAACCTACTTTGTATTCAAAAGAATCCTTAATATGCCTTACCTTACCCCCAAAGCTGTATATGTGCTGTCTTAACAGTTTATCTTGTAGGTTGCAATCTATTACTAACATACTACCGGTATATATTGCTAAAACAAGAATTTAAAATAATCTCCCATTACTCAAGTCTCTCAGTCAAATCTGCATTCATATCTGGTGTCGTCATGCGCTATCTAGTGGCTTTTTTCGGAAGTACTCATAACAGTTTGAGAATAGTAAATATACTATAGTGATAACCCCAATGACAAAAAGTGTTATTTATGCATTATTCGATTCTTGAAAATCACGATCAGTCCTACCCACTTCTAGGTCAGAACTGACGACGGAAGAATCACAAGATGCATCGCAACCATCAACAAGGCCGGTGCTGCTCACGGCGTTGTCGACTACCTTTCCACAATCTGCTGCCTCTTTGGGGTACGTCTGACAAAAATAAAGCATAATACGCGGTGCTGAGAAGTATTAAATAATCTGCCTTTTTGTGATGGATTAGATATGAATGGGAATTTTTTACACATGACAGGTTGCTTGACATATGCAACATAGCTTACCAATTTTGTGTTGTGAATACTGACGTCCATGTAGCGGCCCATCTCCTTCAAATTTAGGTTTTTGCTCTATCAAGAAAAAGCACAATGCAAAACGTTTTGATACATTTTTCTCAAGTGCAAACAATTGAAGCACCACATGTTGTTCAATTGTCAGAAATGCAAAGTATGCACACCAACATAAATGAAAACTTAAAAAAAAAAAGAGCACAATGTTAAAAACCCATCCATCCATCCATTATCTGCACCGCCTATCCTCAGTAGGGTCGCGGGGGTGTTGGAAGCCATCTCAGCTATCCTCGGGCAGTGGGTAGGGGACACCCTGAACTGTTTGCCAGCCAGTCGCAGGGCACATGGAGACAGACAACTCACTTGCTCATTCATACCTAGGGACAATGCAAACCGGCCAATTAACCTGGAATGTTTGTCTGCATGTTTTTGGGATGTGGGAGGAAGCCGGAGTGCCGGGAGGAAACCCACGCAAGCACGGGGGAGAACATGAATTTTCTTTAAAAGGACTTTAAGTATTAAGTGTGGTGAAAAAAAAACAATTATTTAAAAAAATATATTGATTCGAATAATAAAAAAAATACATGAACCATCATTAAAGTTTTTAAAATACTTGTAGGTCAAGGAACTTATTTTACATGACATGAGCTTTAATTAGTAGGAGCTGATATGATTGTCCACCATCTTGCGGCTAGCAAAACCTCAAACCTTCGGAAAAGGCTGGACAAAAAATAATAAATAATATGAAGTAAACAATATGAAGATACAGTACTAACACACACACACAATATATATATATATATATATATATATATATATATATATATATATACACACACACACACATAAATATTGTGTGGTTCCGTAACTTCTAATATCCGTAGTTTGTAGTCTTCCTTGTGCTTTGTAGCATATGTTTTTTTTTTATTTGCATTACACAATACAGCAACATCTAGTGGTCAAATATTAGTGTTCTGTTAAGAAACATTAATTTTTCTAACAATTAATGCCAACTTATTTAACATTACAGCTTAGCTTTGAAATGTAATTGTAATGTCTACTTTTTTTGCTACTTCGGGTTCAAAGAAAACACGCGTCCCGGTTTTCATTTTGAATGCAGAGCGGCCAAAACATTGAATTTTAGAATGGATATAGAACTTTCAGATTATGGAAAAAAAAAAGAATCTTAGTCGCAGAGCACTTTTTTAAAGTGGCTCTTAGATAATGTTATCACTTAAAAAACAAAACAGAAAACAAAGTAGCAATCATTAATCACTGTATTGTAAAAAAAAATGGTGCACAGGCAACCGTATCATATTTGTAACAATGAACGGATTTTGCAATTTAAAGAGTGATGGACAACTGAGAATTCATAAAGCACTTGAAATATTAATTAATTCCTGTAGATGGCACTCTTTGACTAAATATTTATTTGAAATGTATTAAACTTCCGGCAATCTTTGTATCTGTTAAATAACCCAAGAGCGCCATCTAGAGGAGCAAAAATGAACATAGCTTGATTTCAATTTACAGACGATGGGTATTGTAAGTTCTGCGGATCTCCGTTTCTGTTTGGATACATTTTCTTAAAGATTTTGCACTGGTATTTGTAACATAAGGAGCAACAGTAAAGTTAGATTAGAAGTGGAAAGGACCTACTTGTTTCCTGGGTTTCTTCCCAGGAAGGGAGTCATGCAGAAGGCTCTCCATTTCCAAAGAAAAGCTCATAATCTGCTGCTGCTGCCTGTGCCTGCCCCCCATGTGACACCAGTGGAGGGCTATCGTCTGACACGTGTGTCAAAGGTTGATAAGCTGCAGGGTTATCATCTTAGACCAATTAGATAGAACTTTGTGGTTTGCAAAATTTAGATGTACAGTGCCCCCTCTTCATACTAGCGATTCACAATACAAGAAATTCGGTATATGGGATGTCTTTCGAGCCTCACATATGAGAAAAAAAATCCAAGTTACGAAAATGTCCGGACTCTACCACTAGAGACCGTTTGCCGCCGCATCAGCTCGTCCCAGTTGGCATGCATTTGCTGCCATACAGACATGATCCAGTGCCCTTATGTTAGGTTTTCTTATCGGGTGGTGTTTTAAAGTCATTTTAACAGCATCTTATGATTGTGTTTTTCCGTTAAATTACATTTTAAATGTATTTTTAAAATCAGATGTTTGATATCTATTTTGGGCTAACTTGGATGATTTAGGGAGGCTGGAAACGGATTAATTGGTTTTATTTCTTGTGGGGAATATTCGTTCGAGATAGTAGAAATTCTAGCTACAAGCTTTACCCGTCAACAAATTAATTTCGTATATAGAGGGACGACATTATCTTATATACATTGAGGATGAACAGGATACAAGAAGATCCAGCAAGGCACCACAGATGGCCGACAGCAACCAAGGCATGGCCCTGATGAGGAAGCTGACCCGAGTGCTGTAGTTAAGTATAGCAGCAGCGTAAAGGGCAGCAGCAAGCGCAAACAGAACTCCAGAGAAAACTTGAGATCGTGACAGCGTCTTTCCTCGATGCTGCATGTGGGAGCCGGAAAAAAAATGTCAAATAGGTTAAAGCTTCATCGAAACGAGGCTTAGTTGAAGGCAGTCACTTACAACTCTGTAAAGTTTGGGAAACTTCGAGGTAACTGTGATAACAGAAGACAGCAGGCCAAGGGTGTACCCTAGAATTTCAGTGTCCTCAAATACAGGTGCAGGGGTAGACAAATGGGTTGATTGCATTTTGGATATTGTCATAGCTAATGGTAGTCGTCATAATCATACCTGCAGTCCGTCGTAAAGCAGCCTCCGGCTTTTGAAGGTTCCTCCTTCTGCTTGACTTTGGAAGACACCTGACTTTAGGAACCCTCCTGCAAGGGCCATCAGCAGATAAACTGCAAGAAAATGAGCTCTTCTGCGCCTCATCATTCTTCGTCTCCTTTGCTCTTTCCACATAAAAGTATTTTTTGTATTCCAGCTTGATATTAAATTGCCTATACTATGATTTTCAACTTACCTGCTTGCAGGCTCCTGCAAAAACATAGTGGAATACAGCAGGAGATAAAATTGACCATATCCAGGGCAGAGGAGATAAGTCCCATTAAAACCTGCAAAAGGAAGTTAGTGAGACTTGCAATCTAAAATGAGGATTGCTCTATCAAGAGTGTCACGTTTACTTGAACGTGCAGCTGTCTGGACAAAACGGCTCCGGTGAATCCACACACGTTACCAAGGAAACAGTAGAGCAAAGTCAGGGCATGTCCAGGATGTCCTCCGTGACGTTTGCATCTCAAACTCACGAAACTAAAGTGGTAAAAGGGAAGGAAAAAGAAACAACATTTTTAACAATGGACATCTAGATTTGGGGCAACCTGTGCAGCAACATGAATTATAAGCATTGAGTCATTGAAAGCAACAATGTGTATTTCATCCATATTTCATCTAATTAGCTGTTTGAATACCGAACAAAGGAAATGGCATCCAGAACAAGGGAGTGACAGATCTAGAATAAATCTAGAATCTAGAATAAAATGTTTAACACAGACTGCTGTGCACTTTGTTACACTTGGAGAACATAGTGGATAGGAAAACATTAAATTGCCCTCTCCCCTAAATTTACAGATTTGGTTCATCCACCCATTATCTGCACCGCTTAACCTCAGTAGGGTTGCGGGGAGACTGGTTCAAATTTGAACATATTGTGTGTGTGTTCCAGTATAGACACACTAATTAATAATGAACATTTACAGCTCTAATAAATGCAACTGTACATGAAAAGCAAATGAGCAATACGGTATCAAATTGAGTATTTCCCCTCTGTTGTTTTACCATGAGTGGCTTACGAAAATACCGTTTTGAGTTGTGAAAATTGAAGTCATATACCTTATCTTTGCTTTCATCCAATGATCAACCTAGTAACAAAAACACTCATCCAAACCAGTAGGTGGTAGCAGATGACATTTTTTCTTTTAATACTCATCCGCTCATGAGATGTTACAGGGAAATATATTTGACAGTTTATCAGTTTGTTTGGTGAAGCTGATTAAAATTGTACACTTAGTAAAATAAATTACACCTCGAGTGTTACACATACTTTTGCTGATTTTTGATTATCATTTACATATTTTACATAAAAACTAAAGTTGGACCATTGTAAAACGCTGCGAAAATAAAAACATAAATCCAATAAAAAGAAAAAATCTTGCACCCAATTTTGCTGAATTTATAACAATCTTTTGCAGGAATTAAAAAAAAAAATAGCAAGAGTCTGCAGTAAAAATCTTTGCTTTACCGGTGTAGGGAGAATTGCTTTGAATCATATTTATTTGGTTTAGATCCAGTCTTACTCATTAATACTCAATTCGGTTGTCGACCAGCGAGTGGTGCACAAGATTTTTTGCCCGAATTTGTTCCCAAAATACAGTCTCATTTTATTCCAAAGTAAGAAATCCTTCAGAAAAATGTTGTATTTTAGCTTTAGAGTATCAATTTTGCAGTTCATTGATATTGTAATGATTCATCAATCCAAATGAAAATTATGGACATGCAAATAATGCAACGTGGTTTGATCCTAAAAAAACTATGATTTGTATACATGGCAAGGAAAATCAAATAATAAAAAAAAGCAAAGGACATTGTTGACAAGATACCTCGTGGTGGTAAAGACGGTGTCAAGGTTAAAATTTGAGATGGTAGTAGAAAGAAAAAAAGAACACACTCTGGAAATTTGGGTTTTTGATAGCCCCTTCCATCGGAGGTACGTGCTTCCAGGATCTACTCAAGGAAGAACACCCTCCTCTTTTTTCAGGAGGCTCAGTTGTTATAAAAACACAAGGAAACTACACATCTGATTGGTTAATATGAGCACAGGAAATAAATCCGATTGGTTTAGACAGTAATCACATATTTAATTGCAGTGTATAATGTTGGTCGCTAGATGGCGAGCGAGTATAATAAATGAACAATAGGGATAGTGAAACTTTGTAAACACAATGCATATCTGTGAAGAAACGCAAGCTTTCGAGCGGCTTGAAATGTGGGAGTCAAAGCCATCTCTGATTAACCAGCTAGCAGGCCTCATAGTGGCTTTCAAGTTGTAGCTTTTTGATCAGAGGCACATTCCTTGGTGCCTGAGAACTTATTCTCCTGACCTTGAGGGTGATTGCGAAATCGTAAAACCACACACTTATTGAGCACTATAGAAATAAAAATGTATAAAGATATAGGATTATCAAAGTAAGTATAAGAATATAGAATAAAAGGCACATTTAGACCATATTTTGTCTTACAGAGGGGTGTCTTGTGATCGGTGGAAGTTTCCTGTTGCTCCTTTTAAAGTAAAGTTCTCCATTTGAATGCTTAATAGTCGAATTTCATCCGGACACACAACAAAATAAATCTCTGGCATGAAGATTTAGATCTTAAATTGTGAATATATTTGTGGATCTGAACAATACATGTGTAAATATTCATTTTAAAGCAGACTTGATGTGAAACATGGCAACAATGTCAAGCATTTCCAAGCACTTTTTAAACTTTAAAAACACATAATTAGAATTCAAGCAATTTCAAACATTACAAGCACTCATATGAACCCTACGTGCTCGACCTTTTTGACATAAACCCCCAATGTGTAATATTTGACCGCTAGATGGCAATGTGCTGTCTGGTCCAGAGCGAGCACCGGCTATAAACGGCACATCGTGGCGGCAGGATGCCGTACAGACATCACGCTGATCTAAGTGAGGGTTCCATGGTGTAAAAAAAATTAAAAAAATCTCAACCAATCATTTCTTATAAAAACCAGCATTGGTATGATAGTTCATGTATTTTTGACTAGTGCCGTATTCAAAGCTACGTTTTTTTTTACTGGATGAAAGTTGTTGTGAACTACTAGGAGGCACTAAATATTACCATACCTGTCAACCTGTACGTTTTTGCCGTACAAAGTACGTTTATAATGCATTTTAAGACGTGTAGGACGTACAAGAAAATCTGTACGGAAAAACGCAAATTTGTCAATGATGGGTACCATCCAGTATACACCTACTATCACGAATCGGCAAATCAATTAAGTCAAACGAGTTTGCCACGGTATCGTTCTTTTCGTTGCAAACGAAGCGAGCATTTGATGCTACAGTACTCATGCGTCTGCCGCTGTAGTGCCTAATTTCGACTCCCCTGCAAAATCCTCCCCCCCTCGCATGAATGCGCATTCTGCTGCGCTTCCGACATTGTCGGAAGCGCAACAGAATGCGTGTTCACGCGAGGGGGGAGGATTTTGCAGGGAAGTCGAAATTAGGCACTACATATCAATGGTTGATATTGTAGTTTAGTTTACAAAATGGAAATGCGAACTAATTTTTTCTTCCAAAACTATCTATTTACAAATTTAAATTTAAAGTGTTATTAAAGGATATTTTAGTTATGCTGGTTACAATAGTACAATTTGTATTTTTATTATTAAGAATATGTACAGAATGATATAACAAAACACACGTACAATATAAGATGTTAAACTACATAAACACGTTTGAAAAAAAAAAAATATGGTGTCAGATTTTTTTTGTGTTTTGTAAAGGAAAATACGACAGTTTGTAAGGGCATGGAGCCGTGGAGGTTGACAGGTATGTATTACACACTGTCCCTTTAATAAAGGTGAATTTCTCAAGGTAAGATTTTCATACCTGTTAATTATTAGCGCAAAATTGCAGTGGATTATTAATATAGATGTGTATATGCATTATGTTCCATATTAAAGAATTTAAAAGAAAATTTAATATGTTTATGTAGCACAACACACCTGACATGGCGGACCCGTTGACGTGACACAACATGTTTAATGAGGATTTTACGTATATTTCATAAATTAAGACACCGGCTTGCAATTCGGTTTGTATTATAGTGCATTTCAGTATTATAGCAACTGTTCGTTTGTCAATTCCATGCCCCTTAACTACATTTTAGGGGGGGGGAAATTTCAGACATGGGGACTTGAGACTTAGTGACTTGGACTCGAGTCGCTGTTTTTATGACTTGTGACTTGACTTGGACTTGGCAATCTAAGACTCGGGACTTGACTTGTGACATGACTTGCCCAAGAAAAAAATACTTGGGACTTACTTGGGACTTGAAGGTGAAGACTTGAGACTTACTTGAGACTTGCACATGTGTGACTTGGTCCCATATGTCCCCCGGGGAATATATACGTATGTAGAAAAAGTTTGGTTGAGAAGCACTTACTGAACACATGAGATCAGTAGCAGCAGAGATGAAACGCACAACAGCCATACAGAAAGGCAATTTGGTCCGTGGTCAAGTTTGCTTATACAAAAATTGAATGATGTGGTGCAAAATAAGCTAATACTCGAGAAAAACGAGTCATGGTCTTCTCTGTTCCAGTTAGTATTTAGGTTGCCTTGGCTCCATGTAGCCATGTCTCATCGATTGATAGCTGGCGGGACGTTTGAGTGCAGTCCAGCCACGAGAATTTGACCAATGAAATGGCGTAAAATGTATTTGGGGGCGGGACCAATTACTTTCTTGTCATGGCAACGGTGTGCAAAATACGGCTCTTTCACTCGGACCCCCAAACAAAAATGGTCAAATATAATGTCAAAATATATATTTATAGAACGGTAAATGAAGTACTACTATTAAAAATGTTTTTTGTTGCATGCCCACTTTATACCCGTTGGTCCTATGTATGTCTAAAAACAGAAATACTGCTGTAGAAATACTACAAAAAATTATATTATTTTTTTCTTTCATTTTGAAAAGAAAATATAAATTCAACAAAAATACTACAGTACTATACTACTATACTACTACAGAAATATAACAACAGAAATACTACAAAAATTAAACTACAGTAATACTACAGAAATACGCAGCACATAAAACCCTACTATGGAATTACGACAAAAATATAGAAATACTACAAAAAAAGAACAATGAAAAAACTTAAAAAATACTTGAAAAATACTACAAAAACACTAAAGTAATACGACAATACACAAATACTGTCGTTGTATTTTTGTCGTAATACTAGAAAAATAATGCAGAAATTTAAAAACTACAAAAATACGAAAAAACTCAATAGCAAATTTAGTGCTTCAAACAGAGACTTAATATAGTATTTTGCTTTGTGGGCATTCGAAATAAATTTGAAGAAACATTTCTATTTAAAAACAGATATATATATATATAACATATATAATACTATATATATATATATATATATATATATATATATATATACTATATATAAATACTATACGTAGCCATAATACAATACAACTTTTACTTATATCTGTACATTCAAGGAAACTGTGCGGGTCAGATGTATCGACATTTCGTTCTGTATACACGTGTACTAGAATGACAATAAAGTAGATCTGAATCTGAATCTGAATATAACATGTAGATGTCTGCATGAAGATTTATTCATAAATTAAAAATTGGATACCTCTCCAGGATGTTCAAACGTCCGTTATTGATACATTAAGCCCATCAATATTACTAATCCTTAAACCGATGCTTCTGAATTATTTTCTGTCCCCCCTGCCTTGGAAGAAGAAATCCCCTTGTGCCGCCAAGATAAAATATTTCTTAGCGTGATGATATAACGGTGAGGACAAAACACAGATTGCTTGATATTAATGGTAACATGTGACCTCAGTCTATGCCAAATCTACGCCTTTTCGAACATTTTCTCTAAGGAAAAACTAAAGTGTCTTTGCATGTTTCGGTTGTAATGTCTTTGAGGGAAATCTACATTTATTTGCCTGCCAACATTTTAAACATAGCAAGCACACTGGTGTTTTGCTCCCTCCAAGGTCGCAGTAAAGTGCTACGAGAGGAGACTTTTGTTTGTTTCTTTACCTAGTCTATCTTTGCCTGTCTTTGCATCCTTGTTAAATGTTTTTATCATGGGCTTACTTGACGGCCTGCTACACGTAGTGTCTACACTTCATACGATGCATATACTATGTGCTTAATGCACTGCGTGGAGGTTAAATGTAAAGATAACGCTCAAAACCACGGAGAATGTTACTGCCCCTTGTGTAGTGGAGGTGCAATTGCACTTTATTCTGTGAAAATGATTGACCAAAAAAAGTTGCTGAGGTCAAACACACCCATGTCCCCCTTTAGGCAGCTTTGCGCCCCAACGGAGGGCCACCCCACTACTTGAGGACCACTAACCTAAAATAACATTGTGTATTATTAACGCCTCCTAGTGGTAAAGAAAAAGATTGATTTGACTAATAAGTAAAAGTAAATGAACTGTTACATAAAAGTACACTTTAGTTTAGTCATAGGTCAGAAATGTGTATTTATTTAACATAACATTAGCAGGGATCAGAATGGAGATTTTCATTTTCAGCTGAAATAGCCAGCGTCCAGGAATAAAGCAGGGCGGAGCCCCCCCAAACCTGGGTTTTAGGCAATTTACTTGTCCAAAACCATGCTTATATTTATCATTTAAGTAACATTTTTAGAAGATTAAAATAATTTGCCCACATAACTGATTTTTTTGTAAATACTGCAAGATAAGTTCAATTGCAGTTCAGTCCCTGCAGCTTGTGCGACAATGCGGCCAATTTTTCTAACGGCCGCCAGGGTGCGCCAGAGCAATAAAGGAAAGAGTGAGACAGTCGGATTTTGAATTTGTTTGCTACGCAAGAGAAAAAGTGAAAAAGTCGGAATGCCTTTGGGGTTCAAAAACAGCGGAAATCCGCGGATCCGCGGAAAATTCTGATCCCTGCATTAGCCTCACCCTGAGGGAGCCGACATTACATTGCGCCTTCTTGCTGCTACAGGTATCCAAACACCCAAAATCTTGAGAAAGTCGCAAATGTGATTTGAATTTTGAAAAAGATTGCAGAATAACTTCCGATTTTCTTCAAATGAATAGTAAATGTACCGATATAACATATATGATTGACTTCATCGCTTGAAGGAATACCGGAAGTTGAATGAGATGACACTGTAAATCTCTTTGAGTTTTGGTAAGTTTAATTTTAAGTCTTCTTTGTGCTTTGTAGCACTCAATTCGGTTGCACTCAAGATTAAAGCGACATTTTGCGGTCAAATATTAGTGTCCCTATAAGTGGATTTTGAGTTTCAGCCAGGAGAGTTGTAAGAAAGAAGGAATTTATTTTTTATTTTCCATGACACAGTCTCCTCATCTTATTATAATAAGCCATATCCATCAATTTATTCTTTAAAATTGACATGGAGTAATGTAGAGGCGGAGTAGAGATTTATCTCTGCAAATTGTGGTGAACACGATAAATACATTCAGTCCTTAACATGATTAGTCGAGATCTTGGATTGATACCTCATGATGAAGTTGATGGAATGCATTCCATATGTTGACCTGCAAATAAAAACTATAGCATCCAAAGCATCTAAACCAAAGATTGGGTTTGCCATTACTTATTAATAGCAGACTGTTTTTCTTCAAGTTCAAAGTAATCACCGAAATGAGATGGGAACTTTACATTTGAGCAATTATTCATCTAGATGCTTATTAAGGCGACGCAATTTCTCCTTCTTGTTTCTGTTGCCGTGTTTTTTCCAAGGTTTTCCTTCCGTTGTTTCAGATTGAGCTTTTCCAGGAGTCACCATACCACTGCCAGGTTTGTAGCCCATGATACCTTGAACTCCTTTGGAAAGCGCTCGAACGTTCTCCTAAAACAGGCACACAGATGATAGATTACACCCAAATTCTAGTACTGTATTTAAAGCAGTGGTTCTCAAATGATCTGACTCCAGGACCCACAAATCCACCGTTATGACAGGCTGGGACCCATACAAGAAGAAAAATCCACTTCTCAAATGTGTCCAATGAATGGATTATGCAGCTAAAAGAAAATGTAGTACGATATATTCACCTTTTATGTTTTTCAAAAAACAAAATGGCGCAAAAGGACTTCAAGTACAGACGCTGCCCGACTTCTGGGCGATCCTTCCACAAGTTGAATTTTGTTCGTAGGTTGCTTCAGTGCTATATTTTGTATGGAATGTATGTTTAAGGTTTATATAAGTGTGTTTAAGGCTTGTATAAGTAACCTGTATCGTTTTGTCCTAAAAAATAAACATTTTATAAAATATGCTTTATATAGATAAATAAAAGTTAAGTTTAATTAACTTTTGGAAGATGAGCTTCAAGAGTTAGGCGAATTCCTCCTCTGTGGTTAAAAGTGGCCGAAAAAAAGATATCAGACCATTTTTTCAACAGCATCAAGCTTCCATATTCCATTCTCATTTCAAATGAAACAGCTCGCCTCTTCTTTACACTTTACACTAACCATATTGAATGGATGCACGAGATATTAAACAATAAAAATGTCAAAGTTCTTAGCGCGCTGGAGATACAGTATAAAATGTTCACAAACGAACTAGGAAGAGGAAGCGGATTTCTTCTTCGGGGTGGATGCTGGGTGACCTCTCACAGCGCCACCACACGTCGGTAGCAACGGAAAAAAGAACTTCAGTACTGTCCTCTACTCTGAAAAAAGGTGCTCACAATACAAAATCTAACTTAAAGCAGTGTCCGGATATTTTCGACTCCCGAAATAATTTGTCGTATCTACCAGTTTTTTTTTGTAAGTCAAATGGTCGTAAGTACGGGAGCGTCTGTACTGTATACAATACTCTCTTTCATTTAAGCGACACCCTAAAACTGCAAAATATGAATAAGATGTGTACCTAAACATTGATCATTATTTAATTATGTAGTCAAAAAATCTGTGTGTGTGTGTGTGTATTTATATATATATATATATATATATATATATATATATATATATATATATGTGTATATATATACACGTACTGATAAAAAGCTAAAAATATTACATTTTTAAACCATTTAATCTACCTCTCAGCAGAGTTTTAGTGGCAATCACTCATACACGATATTTGTATTTTGTAATAAATTTCTTTTCAGTAGCCTAGATGATAAGGCGCCCGCTTTGAGACTGGGAGGTCGGTGGTTCGCGCCCCGGCCGAGTCATTCCTAAGACTTAAAAAGTGGTCGGCGGCGCCCTCTGTTGGCTGCGGCTGCATCGGCTCGCTACAACGGGTCAGGTGCAATCGACATTTCGTTCTGTGTACATTGTTACACAGAATGACAATACAAGGAAATTATTATTATTATTATTATTATTCGATCATTCTCTTCACCGTTTTCCACTTTATCCCTCCCCTTATCTCCAACTTTCTTTGGATGCATTATTATGGGCAGGAAAAGGATATAAAACAGAAATCACAATAAAATGAGATGTGGTCCTTCTCAAACGCAATAATTGACTGAACAGGAGGAAGAGATTGAGCAGAGCGTTATTGCCATCTACTGTTATTGATCCTTTTTTTTCTTGTTCTCAGCATTATTTTGCTATGGTTAAAGCCTGCGACCCACTGAAAAACAGGTCTGCGACCCACTCTAGGGTCCTGACCCACCAGTTGAGAAACACTGATTTAAAGCATCGATATAAAATGTTGGTGTTGTAGGTTACCACATGAAAGAAGTTCTTGTCCACTGTATTTTCAATTCTTTTGACTTTTCTTTTGTTACAGGTTGATGAAAGGTCATGGTTGTTTTGGGAAAATTTGCTGTGCTGTGGCTGGAAGTCTTCAGCCTCTATTTGAGGAGGAGGGTGGCAGTAAAGAAGTTTTCCCTGTAAAAGATGAGACATGGATTTTTTCTCTACGAAAGTGACGTTTTGCAGAGGACAAAACAGCTCAGGGCCAATTGCAGCCCACTGAAACTACTACTGAGCTGCCTGCAGAAGGTACAAAAAAATCTGGTCCAAAATAGTGTATTTTTTACACTGCAAAGCTTTAAAGTGACATTGTTTATTATCCGGCGCCTCCTAGTGGTAAAAAAACGTAATTCATGAAAAAAACAAACATGTTTTGCATAATAAGTAACACTCATGAACTATCATATAGGCCTGCATCTTTGAAAAATACGGATAGGTCAAGAAATGTATATTAATTTTACATAAAATGAGACTCACTAAAAGAGAGCTGACCTAATTGTCCACCATCTTCCTGCTAATGGTACCAAAAACACTTTGAAAGGTTGGGAAAAAAACAGAAGAAAAATAGTGCTGTTTAGTCACTGACTGTCCATCATCTATAATGTACTTTGTGCTTTGAAGCACACGCTTTCAGGTGCACTACAAAATACCTTGACATCGAGTGGTCAAATCCCACATAGTATGCCTTTAGGTTTAACATTGAAATATGAAAATGAACTTCTTACATTTTGTAAGAAATACATAAATATCATCGAAACTATAATCATAAGATTATGTCTTAAAACAAAACATAAAATTTTGATTTTGGTGTGCCTTGTGTCTGAAGCACGAAATAAAGAAGGAATGGTGGAAAGAAGGAAGGAAAGAAAGAGAAATGGGAGAAATATATAAACAAAGAAGGAAGACCAATAAAGATACCAAGAAAGTCAAAGAGAGAGGGAGAAAGATTGAAAGAGCAAGGAGAAAAAAAGGAAAAGTAAAGTGATATAGAACAAAAGGGATAATTACAAAAACGAAAAAGAACCAAAAGAAAGAACAAAGTAAATTAAGAAATAAACAAAGATTTATAGAAAAAAAGAAAAAGGAAAAAAGAAAAAAAAGACTAGAAAGACACCGAAAAAAAAGAACACCAAGAAAGAAAGAACAAAATAAAGAAACCTAGAAGGGAAGAAAGAAAGTGACTGAGATAGAAAAAAAGAGAAGAAAATATGTTTATATAATATTTCTGTATTTAGCCATTAGAGTTTGGATACCTTTGACATAGAGACCTTGAAATGGACCATGAATGAATGTTACTTGAAACAAAACGTTTTGCACAATTGCACTCGACTCACGTTGACGTAATCTTTCAAAATGTAGCGAGCAGATCTGGGCTGATCAGGCTGCCCGTGTGATGTCATGAAGCCCCTCATGTCTTAAAGAAAAACAAAATGAGATTCTTGAAAAAAAAAAGATCACAATATGGTTGGGAATATGAAACTAAAAACAGTGACCGTTTAACACATGTTAGACCACTTCAGAAAATAAATTGACACTGAACATAATTTTTCAGAACAAATGAAGGGAATTTTCAGATTTTGACATTTTTTGTGGTACCCTCTAAGTGCGCAGTTTTTACGCTAAAAGTGTTTTTTAGACTTGGTCGCTTAGAGAGATTGTGTAATACAGACGCTCCCCCACTTACGACTATTCGACCTACGTAAAACGGTAGATACGAACATAACAGTTCAAATACAGTACATACTGTACTTTATCTCCAGCAACGTTAAGAACTTTGACAATTTTATAGTTTACTATCTCGTGCATCCATTTAATATGGCTGGTGTAAAGTGTAAAGAAGAGGCGAGGTGTTTCTTTTGAAATGAAAGTGGAATAAGGAAGCTTGATGCGGTTAAGAAAATGGTCGAAACTCTTTTTTCTGGCCACTTTTTACCATGGAGGAAGAAGTCGCCTCACTCTTGAAGCGCATCTTTCAAGAGTAAGTTAAACTCAACTTTATTTATCTTTAAAGACCATATTATTTTACGAAATGTTCATTTTTTAGTACAAAACAATACAGGTTACTTATACAATACTTAAACATACTTATATAAACCTTAAAAACGCAAAATTTAGCACTTAAGCAACTTACGAACAAATTCAACTTACGAACGATCGTTTGGACGTTCGTAAGTAGGGCAGCGTCTGTATTTAGCGCATCCGATTGGTAAAAAACAATTTCATTTAAAAAACAATATTGATTTGAATAATAAGCAAACGAATCCTTAACATATAAACGTGCAGTTTTTAAATACTCATAAATCGAGAAATGTATGTTTTATTTTACATGAGGATCACCGACAGGGACCTGACATGATGGTACGCCATCTTGGTGCTAGTGGGACCCACAAAACACAAAAAACCTTGTAAAAGGCTAGGCAAAAGGGTGCGCTTTGGTCCCTTTAAGTCTTCGTAGCTTGTATTCCTCCTTGTGCTTTGTCGCACTCATTTTCGGTCGCGCTGCACAATACACTGACATCAAGGGGTCAAATTTTACGCAGTTGTCCTATTAAAAAAGTTGCACATCAAAACTGATGTTACTGCAAGTGTACAGTAGATTGCTTATTTTGTAATCTGATATAAACTGACATAGTAAACTGCGGAAGATTTGCAGTTTTTGCAGCACTGCCATTATCTGTACATGTTGTTAATTTTAGGAAATGTTTTCTAATTTTGTGATATTTTTATATTGTTATAATAGTAAAATACGGAAAAATCATCAAGTGATAGACAGTACCAGTAATAAAAATTTTAAATGCATTGATATAATAATATGTTGATAATTTCACATATAAGTCTAACCGGAGACCAAACTTTGGAAGAAAAAAAAAATGCGACCTATAGTCTGGAAAATACAATACTAGAGAAAAACAAGTGAAAAATAATAAAACTTACAGTAAGAAATGTTTTCCAGCATTTTCTATTTTTGCATTGGTGTCAGTTATAGTCTTACATCCATACGCCATAAGCAGCTCTTCTGAAGTAGGGTGTCTGTCGGGGTCTTCATCCTCTCGCGGCCTGATGATGTTGATGCCGTACGTGCCCTCCAGTACGTGCCGAGGGATTGTTTGGCAGACTTAGCAACTTTATTAAGTTTATAACAGTGGGAAGATATAATATTGTGTTCTATCCCTGTGAATAAATCCAGGCTTAAAACACACTTCTGTTCTATAGCATATGAATAACCTATATTTCATGTTGACAATATCTGTTTATCATTTGGTCTTGCAACATCCATTGCAGCCTGGTCATCCTGGAAGGGGGATTACCTCAAGTGCGGTCCCTACTCAAGGTTTCTTCATTTTCCTCATGTTGAGGTTTTTGAGTTTTTCCTTGCCCTCATTGTAGGTTTTAGATCAGGGGATGGTGTAATAATAGTGTTGTTTGCAATAATCTCTGGTCTGTGAAGCCTTTTGAGACTCTTTGTGATTAAGGGCTATATAAATAAACATGACTTGACTTAAAGGATATTATAGAGATGGCTGATACGTGGTCTCTCATTTGGTCAATGGGTAGAATCCCGCAGCAGATCATATCAGCTTTGGTGGAAACAAAAGAAGGCATTACCAGACCGGGGCAGTCACACAGACAGAGACCCGGCTCCACGAACAACGTCTGTGAAAAACGAAGAGAAATCCATCACAAATGAGTCTACAGTGTAAAGCAGGCATGTCAAACAAAAGGCCTGCTAGGTTTAAACGATTAACCGAAATCTAATGGATATCGCCATGTGACGTAGTGCGATAGTGTAATCGCAAGACACTGTGTTTTTTTCAAGGATTTATAGTTCCAGGTACCCTGAGTAATTTGAGTGATGGAGTGTTTGGCCAAAAACAAGTTCAGGTTTTAACAGCGTCCGCTAATCAAAGGCAAGTTTTAATGACACGAGGAAATAAAGGCAAGGCAAAGTTTTCAAGCAGTGTGTGTAAGACCGTGTCAGTCAAGCAGACCTTGCACAAATGGCTACGAGAATAAAAACGACAGCTCATAGCTTTAACGGCTCGTTACATTGAGAATAAATTCATCAATTAAATCAGACTCTGAAAATGGTCAGAAAATACTGATCACCAGCGGGTGCTCGGTGGAATGTTAATCAGGTCCTTGAGCCGACTAAGGCGGCGTGGGAAGGGAAAGCTAACAAGTACCCACTGCAGAATGTGGCTCGTCACCAACGTCAGAACCTTTACCCATAAAATGGATGACTTGGGGCTACTACTTGTGGAAAAAAGCTACATATGTGACTCTTGTATGCTAAATATTGTGTAGACCTGGCTCAATCCGAAGATACCCGACACTAGCGTGCAGCTGGCCAGACGCTCTTTAAGTCGCTTTCTTGGACTGAAAGAAGCCCTCCAATTATGTTGTACTTTTGTATAATGACAATAAAGACCTTTTTTCAACTGCGATTCCAGTTTTATTTGTAGATCTATAGTTGTTATACGTTATATACTCTCAGTCGGTAATAACGTCATCTTGAGGCAAGTTTGCATGTCACTATGTTCAAGTCGAACGACTCCCAAAAAAATAAAACTAGCACAGAAAATTCACTTCTTATTAATTGAAAATCACATTGAAATAAACATAAACTCTGGCATTATTGCTTATAAAATTATATTTCATTTAATTTTAATCAAACATCATGCAGTGAAATAAAATGTGCTGAAAATTAGCCTTTGTCTAGAGAGCAGGTTTGGCGGTTTTGTTGAATGTTGTCTTAAAATAGGAGGCTCTAAACCCTGCTCTAGGTTATTTCTCTCCAAATTTATGATTTTATTAAAGATAAATACAAACCAAATGCTCTCTCTGGTCACAAGAGGGCAGTGTTGAGTTTGTATAGTGTGGTGAGTTGGTTCAGGTGTAAAACTGCATTCACCGAACAGTTAAAATAAAGCAGGTAACAAACTCAATCGCTATATGTTTGTGAAAAAATGCGTTGTGTTTATAAAAGAACTCCTGTTGTCCGTGATTACAATATGTAGGGTAGGTTACTAATGATAAAGGATAATCCTGAAAAACAAAGCTAAAAATTGGAGTGGACCTTCTTTTACTAATCCGCCCGCCTCAAAAAAGAAAGTCTAGTTCGAGCCCAGAGCCAGACTGAGTTTGAAATTCCTGGTGACGAGTGAAAAATTAAGTGGTTAAAGTCGGCACCTGAAAGTGTTTAGTATGTCCTGGAGTGGCAGAGACTGACACTTTCTTGTTTCTCAGAATGGTGTTGATGGTTGAACTCTTCCCCACATTTGGATAACCAACCTGTTGAATGCATAAAGGTGAAAAACACTTTCAATTCCATTTAATAACGGGACATAGAGTAATATATAACCAGGTGGTGTTGCTGTATTGAGTAGTGCAACCAAAACCAAGTGCTACAAAGCAGAAAGAAGAATACAAACTACGAAAACTTAAAGTGATCAAACTACATCATGTTGCATCTCATATGGGTTTGTACACATTTTTCATAGCCAAATTCAAGCACTTTTTAAAGACTTTCAAAGCCATGTTTCCAATTTGTCCGGTACCTAAATTATAATAATGATAATAATAGAGCCACAATCAACCTGTAATTTTTAATCTTGCTTGTGCAATTATTAAGATGTATGATTTGTTGATCTTGAGTAAATTGAAAATATGTGTTTTTTGAGACGTAGCTCTCCCCATATAGGTATTACATATGCTTGTAAAATGAATTTGCTCCCATTTTTTATATGTACTGTATATAAATTATAGGCAGCAAGGCGGCGCAGTGGTTAGGGCGTGTGCGGAACAGTTCTAAGGTCATGAGATCGGACCTTCCTGTATGGAGTTTGCATGTTCTCCCCGTGCTTGCATGAATTTCCTCCAGGCACTCCAAAAACATGCATGTTGGGTTAATTGGCCAGTCCAAATTGTCCAGAGGAATGAATGAATGAGCGAGTGAGTTGTCTGTCTCTGTGTGCCCTGCGACTGGCTGGCAACCAGTTCAGGGTGTCCCCTGCCCACTGCCCGAAGATAGCTGGGATGGGCTCCAGCACCCCTGTGACCCTTCTTAGGATAAGCGGATCAGATAATGGATGGATGGATATATTTTTTTCTTTTTTTTCCTGAAATAAAGGTTTTATTTTCCCACCGCTAAGTAAGACACAATGTCCGTTTAATAAGTCAGCTGAACTAATACAGGGTTAAGGCAAGTGTATTTAAGACTTTTAAAGATCTTTTTGTGCTTTTTGATATCAAATTAAGGACCAAATCAACAAAAAACACAATTGAAACAAATAAAACAAAACAAAAAAAACCCACATGAATTAGATGCAAGTTTTTTATTTTTTGTTTAAAAATCACATTTTGGTCCAGTTGAAAACTTTCCATCTGAAAAACTTAGCAGTCTCCAAAGTTGTCGTCATGGTAAACAAATAGTCGGTCAAAACTGGCAGATAACTACTAATTCCATAAAACTATTCTGCAACATTCATGAAGCATTTTTATCATCATGCATGATCAATTACTTTTTCACTACTTTTTCAAACAAATATAAATCTTGTTAATGTATTCAATTTTTTTAAATCTTTCAACAATGGATTCAAGACATTTTAATGCCAATTAAGGCTTTATTTTTAGAAAAATGAATTCAATGCATTTTAAGAGTTTTCAAGGATCTGCGGGAACAGTCATAGAAAAGGAAGAAAGAGAGAAAAAAATTACCTACCAGTCCGACTGTAAGTTGTCCCTCTTTACATGTGGGCCCGCTGTAAACCATTTTGAACATCTCCAGCAAATCGTCCTTGTGCAACAGACGCGAGGAATTTCGGAAAGGAGTCTCGTTGGATTTCCCGTCACTTTCCTCTTCTTCCTGCCACTCATCTTCTGAAGCAGTAAACCACTCCTCCTCTTCGACTATGATATTTTCCCGAGGGTCCTCGCTGTCGTCGCTCTCATCACTCCTGCCTTCTGCCTCTTGCAAACTCCTTTTTTCGTTGTCTGGCTCTGCTCCATCTTGGTCACTCTCTCCAGATTCTGGCTGTTCCATTTCCATGCCCTGAACACAACACATTCAAGGTTCGTACACTTGTATCATGGCCAAATTCAAGCGTTTTTTTAGGAACTTTCAAAGACAATTTTCCAATTTCTCCAGTATTGGGCAGGACCCGTGAGGGATGATGACGCTTCATAGGACATGGCATACAAACTAATAATAGCTGCTGTTAATCACAAGGGTGGAAGAAATACAATGGCAAAGCAATGCTACTAGAGAGCAGTGTCCGTGTCATTTTAAGCAGGTTTGTTGAGAAAGATAGCAACAATTTTAAGCATTAACAAGCACTTCACCCCAAATTCAAGCATTTTTCAATCCTTAAAAACATATTAAAATTCAAGCATTTACAAGGATTCAAAACACCCGAACGGACATGACACGTAGAAAAATGACTTCCTTTCAACCAGTTGAAAAATAAAATCATCGGTTTTAGCTTAAAAGCAGCAATAGGTAGGGATGCACTCTAATCTGGTCGCCAGCATGCCACCAGAGTACCCAAATGTCATTAATATATAAAACAACTCAAAAAAATGAGTCAGTTGAATTGAATAGATCATTATGTTGGTTGTTTTGAACAAAACAACTATCCAAAAAATTGTACCTTTTTCTTTAAGATAACATCCAAAAACTGAGTAAATATTAAAACAATTTGAAAGAGTTGGTTGTTCCATTCAAAACAATTCAGAAAGTTGTCAGCCCATTTGAATCTATTTGGAATTACATTTTTAAGCATTTGCATCCTGTAGACCAGGGGTCACCAGTCTTTCTAAAGGTTACAGCTCCTTTTTTTTACTGATCGGCAAGAAGGGCTAGTTTATAAAAGTAGATTATAAAATAACGTATCATGTTATTACTATGTTGTTAGAATCGTATTACCAGGTTGTAATTTTTAGAAGCAGAGATAAAATAGGCTCAGTCAACCACTAAAACAACATGCCAGTTAGAAATTAAATGTCCTTTGAAAATCAATGACTGGTGATCTCTTTTCAGGCGTTTCTACGATGGCCAAGTTTTAGACATTGTGAAAGAGTTTCTTTCTAGAAGTCAATCCATGATAGTGCACACTTGCGCCTCATAATGGCACGTAAAAAAAGAATCATGACTGGCTTTGGGCATATTGTTACTTTAGTCTCTGATTGAAACACACACCGTAAATGTATGTTGTGAATTTCATGGGCTAACCAATGTGTCGATCCACATTTGAATTGGTCACTATTGGCTCAAGATTTTGAATGCCTAATTGGTCATGACGACTTTTTTTTCCAATACAGGCCCTCATAGGTTGTCACAGGCCAAGGACCGTGAAGAAAAGCTTACAATTGACCAAGAGTTGAGTCAATCAAAAGGTCAGAGGCTAACAGAAGTATTGAAAATAATCTGATGAATCAGGCCAGTGAAACGTTAAAGGATAATTTTTCTAAATTTAAAAAAAAAATTGATTACGCTGCCACAGCGAGCAATTGTAAACACACTGTATATTTGTTTATTCTATTGCTTGTGTCCATGCACATTCACCTTTTCCTCTGCATCCAACCTGGTGCTCTCAGCGAGGGCAGACCAAAACACTGCCCTCAGGCCTTCTTTTTCAAAGTGTCTGGCCCAGGCTCGCCTCTGCTCCCTGGTCAGAAGATCTGCCTTATTTACCAGCAGCATGTTCACCTTATCCTTTGACACCTCTTTGACGTATAATTCCTTACAGCACAGAATAAGAAATGTGTAAATGGCAAAACACAATCAAGATGAAAAAAAAGCACAAATAATGTAAGCATGCTCACCAGGTCTGGACATCTGAACAATGACGGATTCCGAGCATCCACAATCTGAACAACAACGTCACTATAGGAAATAATGAAATGTCACCTCTGGGTTTTTTCCAACACCATTTTCTAACAGTACAGTCTGATGTTTAAAGATTGTATTTTTACCTTCTCTCAATCACCCTCCACAACTGTCTCCAGAACTCCAGATTCCTCTCAAATGGAGTGAGACACAAGTTCTGTTCCTCTTCCAGACTTGGGAAGCACAAACAAATACATTCTCAATATGTTGCTAAATGACAGAAGGTAAATAGTATGCAGAATATTACTCACTTTGCAAGCTCTCTTCTCCACTCCAAAAAGCTGTCTCTTTCTGCCATCTGTAGAGCCTCGGGGCTGGTGCTTTCATCCCAATGAGGCCTCAAAAAAGACAAAAAAAAAAAAAAAATCATGTGAGATTTTGGATTATTTAAGGGACAGGGGTTAAAAATTACCTCCGCGGAATTCTCAGAAAATGTTTGTTGTCTTCATGAAGGTTCTTCAGCCTCTTTCTCTCCTCAGCTGTCAATAAACCTGTTCTAGATTCTGCTGGTATAAACTTGATGTTGAGTTTCTCTGTGAATTAACAAAAAACAAAATAACTACAAAGTTGACCATATAAAGTTTAGTAGACACTAAAAGTAAGGAGAGGAGATAGCAAAGGATTTTGAACTTGCATGGCGGACAGGGAAACGGCCCAAACCTCAGATAAGATATTCTAACCTGTTCCAAAGGCCCTCCCCTGAGCCATTTATTTTTATTAAATCCCCTTGGTTACAAAAGCAAATCCGCCCAAAAGGGTGTGCATATCAAAGAACAGCAATCTGACTGTCAGATAATGACAAAGATTTAAGCAGTTAATATAAGTTAATAGGACAAAGAACCGTGCGCAATAATAGTCCAAATAACGAACTGGCATCTCATGCAATCTCTTTTGCTAGTGTGAAATATTAAATACAGAATAAAGTTATTAAATGTATTCTCATAAAAACAACTTACCGTAAATTCCGGACTATAAACTTTTTTCCCAAATGTTCAACCCTGCGGCTTATTCAGTGATGCGGCCGATTAATGATTTTTTTTCTAACTGCCGCCAGCGGCGCTCGAGTACAAAAGGTAAAATTTAGACCGGTGGAATATATGCGAGTTTGTTGCTAGCGTGTTTTTGAATAAAGGTGCGTGGGACAACGTCTTCATGGCAAAGTCTCTTTCCCATACTGAGGAGGACGACTTTGATGGCGTCAGTCATAAGGAGGAAGATGAGCATGGTTTACCACGAATATTACAAAAAAACGTTTTTTTTTTTAACAGAGCTGTTCACTGTGTTGCGAGCGTTTTCCTAGTAGCGTTTTTCTACCCTTCACAGACACGGTTTGGGATGAAAGTTATAAAATTATTATTAAAGCTTTGAAAACTCTCGGTGTACCGTCTTTCTTTGTAAATATTTGTAACCATGTATAATATGTATTTGCAACTGTATATTTTTGTAATGTATTTATTTTATAGACTTATTCTGATATATTTTCCACGGGCGACTCAAAAAGAAGGGTCGAATACAACGGGGGCTGATGGGAAGTGGAGTAAAGGTGAGACGTGTTTGTGGACGCAGCGGACAATAGTGGATATATATTTTTCCCACCCTTACCTTTGGAAATATACTTTTTTTTTTCCTTGGATTATTTTCAACAGGACCCGGACTCTGCAGGTCTGCGTCATATCTTGAGTACCGGTATCATTTTACGTTCAATTTGCCGGCTGTTGTTATTGGACTATGTACATCGAAATGGAATAAGAGCTTCCCCTATCCACTCCACGCATCGGCCCGGTATTGCAGTACCTCCGGGAACAGTGCATTCGCAATGATCGCAGCAAGGCTTTAAGGCTAGGACCTTAGCTTGGCCTTTTGGCTGAGAGTAAGAGTCCCGGCTTCTAGGCTTTGTAGCGTATTATGAACTGACCGATAATGGATAAAGAAGATAGAACAATAACCCTTAAAAAATCCCCTCCTACAATTGCGGGACTCAAAGTCGGGTTAGGGTTAATATTGTGATTGTGTTACATGTCTTAATGTGGGCGCATGCGGCTTATATACAGGTGCGGCTTGTGTAAGTACAAAAGCGATTATCCTCTTAAAATGTGGTGGGTGCGGCTTATAATCGGGTGCGCTCTATAGTCCGGAATTTACGGTATGTTAAATAAGGAACATAGGAAAACTAAATAATACAATTTCATGATTTTGTCCTTCCGTGTTGATTATTATCTCTAATTCGATGAAAGAGATCATAATAGGTTAACTTACCAGCGACAAACTCTGTCCCTGCAAGTTCAGCAGTAGCCAAAAAGTCATCCATGGAACTCTGTTCCGTCACTGACTGCAGGTTCAACCGTCCCCAATCATAGCCATCATTCAGCTCACTGGTGTGTAGCTACAAAAATATGAAGTACTTCCATAAAAATTCAATTACATAATAATAATAATAATAATTTCCTTTGTATTGTCATTCTTTGTAACAATGTACACAGAACGAAATGTCGATACACCTGACCCGTTGTAGCGAGCCGATGCAGCATCCCGAAACAAAGATGCGCTTAATAGTATACGACTATCCAATACAAAACATTGTACGGGACTAGATGTGATGTTCCAGGGTTCACGCCCAGAGTAGAGTTTGCATGTTCTCAGGCCCAGAGTGGAGTTTGCATGTTCTCCCCGCGCCTTCCAAAAACATGCATGTCAGGTTAATAGGCCGGTCCAAATTGTCCCTAGGTGTGTGTGCCCTGGGATTAGCTGCCAAACAATTCGGGCTGTCCCCTGCCCACAGCCTGAAGACAGCTGGGATGGGCTCCAGCAACCCGCGACCCTACTGAGGATAAGTGGTGCAGATAAAGCATAGATAGATAGTTGTGATTTCGTATGGTTTGCAGGTTGTATGGGCAACAAAAATTAATAAGACGCTGAATTATTTGATGTAAAGCTACCTCGTTTAACAACAGGATAATCACTGTCGTATATTGTGTGAAAAATATAACAGTAAGGCGATTTGACACAACAGGCTGAATTACTTTCGATTGTTCTCAATAGTAAACATTGGTTGTCTGTAGTCCCGCACCCTCATTATAACTTGGGGGGCATGTTGAGCCTCACTTTTAACATAACGATAGATGAGTTCCTTTCGTACGTAACACCACAAATCCAATGTAAAACGCTTTGGCCATATAGTTGAAATGGAAATCTTGCGTATAAATCATACCCATGTGTCGTCTCTTTTTTTGCGTCGACCTGTCTGAAATCTTTCTTTGATCAGAGCTCTGCCGAGTTCTGGTCCTCCCCCGGGCTTCTTCTTGCCCATCACGACTTTTAAAAACTATATTCACACTTCCACAAATTATGTATCTACTCTTATAGTCGCAACAAATCAACACCTACAAAAATACATGTGGACTGACTGGGTTGTTGTCGTAAGAACCGGAAGTGGAACATACCAAATTGGTATTTTTTTTTTTCGTTAAATAAGTCAGTGTTTTATGAAATGTATTCTTTGAAATAAGCAATTAATATAAAATTAAACAAAACAGATATTATTATCTTTGATTGAATGTTTAAAAATGTTATTATTGAAGACAATATTTAATACACTTGTGGGACGTTCCAAATATGTGTCCAACTACTATATATATTCCGAAATGAAACAAAAAGACACACGTTTTGTTCCGCTTGATTAGGCGACAAATACTGTATTGATTGTTCAGTACAAGTAAACAAATAAAACAATTAGTTGTTTAATTTGAAAATAAAACGTTTTTTGCTACTACAATCCGCCGTTCGAACATGCAATTAAAATTGTATTACTCAGATTATTTAATACCTGGTTTCTAATAATGAAATAAAATTATCTGCATTTATATAGCGCTTTTCAAGTCAATGACTTCCCAAAGCGCTTTACATTGTGCTTCACATTTTCCAATAGCGGCCGTGATATGTGCAGCCATGTAAGGCGCTAACCTGGTAATTGGGGGTTCAGTGTCTTACCCAAGGACACTTCGACATGTAACACGAACAAGCCGGGATTCGATCCCTTAAGACGATCGCTCTACCTCCTGAGCTATTGCCGCCCCCAATAATAAGTCTCTCTGTCTGTCTGTCTGTCTGTCTGTCTGTCTGTCTGTCTGTCTGTCTGTCTGTCTGTCTGTCTGTCTGTCTATCTACCCTGGTCATATCCCTCGAGAGGGGTGATCGACAGCAAGACAAACACATACACAAAAACAAAGAAAAGAAATAAGGAAAAAAGTAACAAAAACACTCAAAAAGAAGACATTTTCAAGGCTCCATCAAGGGGGCGCGGGCGCATTTTACTTCGGGAACTTTCTTTTTAACTCTCTCAGAATAATGTGCAATTGCATCTCCACTACCCTAAGGCGAGGTGGCATTCTCATTGATGATGTTTTGCTTCCATTTAGCCTCCATGCAGTGCATTAAGCACGGAATATAAGCATTGCGTATGATGTGTAGAATCAAAGTGTAATAGACAATCAAGGGACCCCTTGAAAGAAATATTTAATTCGGATGCGGAGACAGGCAAAGAGAGATGGGGTGAAAAGACCAACAAAAGTCTCCTCCCATAAGCTAAGAATTGTACATAGCACTTCACTGTGACCACGGATGAAAACGGGCCAAGAGTGGGGTGCTTGCTATGTTAAAGATGTTGGCAGCGGACAGGACAAAGCCAAATAAGTTAAGCTATCAATTACAGACATGACAACAAAATGGTGTTTTTTTCTGCGAAAATGTGCCCAAATGCGTCAAAATTGCTGGACAAAGGTGATGTGTTGTCCCCAATAAGGCACAATCAATATTTTGTCCCCGCAAATATTAAAAGTTATAATAGATGGGGTGGGGGATGTGGTAGGGGACACGAGAGGATTTCTTCTTCCGAAAGGGGGCCTGGCGGAAAATAATTGAGAAGCACTGATTTATGTATTATTTAGCACTTCTCAATGGCAAAAAAAATAGGACAAAAACCTATTGATTTGAAAACTAAGCAAAAACACACACACTATCTCATTAACGTGCATTTTAAAAAAACGTGTAGGTCAAGAAATTTGCATTTATTTAACATAGCTCCCTAGAGGGAGCTGACCTAATTATCTAACATCTTGCTGCTACGGCTAACCCCCAAAACATAAAAACCTCACAAAAGGTTGGGCAAAAAATGAGAAGAAAAACTTTGTTTTTTGATGTCTTTGAGTCTGCATGAATTATATTCTTCCTTGTGTTATAAATAATATAAATGCAGACATCTTCAATAAAAAGCAATGCAATATATTGAGTCCATGTTTAAACACTAAGTTTGATTATTAGTTTTTCTTAGCATTACTGTTAGTTGTTTCTGTGAAATATTTTCATAATATTATGATTATTACGGGCAGCACGGCGGCGCAGTGGTTAGCGCTTGTGCGGCACAGTTCATGTCATGGGAACCTGTCGTGGGTTCAAATCCAGCTCCAGACTTCCTGTGCGGAGTTTGTATGTTCTCCCCGTGCTTGCGTGGGTTTCCTCCGGGCACTCCGGTTTCCTCCCACATTCCAAAAACATGCATTTCAGGTGGATTGGCCGGTCTAAATTGTCCCTAGGTGTGAATGAGCGAGCGAGTGAGTTGTCTGTCCCCGTGTGCCCTGCGATTGGCTGGCAACCAGTTCAGGGTCTCCCCTGCTCACTGCCTGGAGATGGCTGGAATGGGCTCCAGCCCCCCCCCCCCGCGACCCTAATGAGGATAAGCGGTACGGCTAATGAGATGAGATGAGATGATTATTACGGTAGTATTTTGCATTATTGCTGTAGTGTTTTTGAAGTACTACTGCAGATGTATTTTTGTAGTATTTCTCTCGTAGTATTTTTATGGTATTCATTAAGTATTAGTTCCGCTGCAGTTATTCTCAAGTATAATACAACTAGAGAATTATTTTTGTTGTATTTCTTTAGTACTTTTTTCGTTTCAGGATGGAAGCAAAAACTATATATCAGGTCCCTGTTTTTAAGCGGGCAGCACGGCGGCGTAGTGGTTAGCGTTTGTGAGGCACAGTTCTGAGGTCATGAGATCGAACCTCCTGTGTGGAGTTTGCATGTTCTCCCCGTGCTTGCGTGGGGTTCCTCCGGGCACTCCGGTTTCCTCCCACATTCCAGAAAAATGCATGTCAGGTTTATTGGCTGTTCCAAATAGTCCCTCGATGGGATTGAGCGAGTGCGTTGTCTGTCTCTGTGTGCCCAGCAACTAGCTGGCAACCAGTTCGGGCACTAAATTTTATATTTAGTCTTGTAGAAATGTTGTAGTATTTCTGCAGTAGTATGTGTGTAGTAATTATTTAGGATTATTTCTGTAGTAGTTTTGCTTTAGTATAGTACCACTTTGCAAGTAGTTTCGTGGTATTTCTGTAGTATTCTTTATATCAGAACGAAGCAAAGTAAGATATCAGGTTCCTGTTTAAGTAATAAATTTAGTATTTATTTTTAGTAGCCAGTAACTGGCTGTTAAAACAGTAGGATTTCTGTAGTATTATTTGGGTATTAGTTTTTCAGTAGTATAGTATTACTGTAGTAGTATTTTTGTAGTATTTCGCTGATTTATTTTTCTTTCAGGGTCGAAGCAAATTCATAGATTAGGTCACTTAAGGGTCTGCTCCCTTTCTTATCTAAACTTTGTACTCAATTCTTATACCCTTTGCCGGCCATGTCCAAAGTCTGGCCTGGGGGCCAGTTACAGCCCGTGCTAAAAATGTTACTGGCCGGCGGCCTGTGTCCTAAAATTGAGAATATTTGGCCCGCCAATCATGTTGACAGTTTAAAATAAATTTGTACCAAAAAAAGAAATACATCACAATTTCAGCAGGTGATAGCAGTATTGAGTATCCATTAAGTCACCTTGCCCTCGGCTTTCTGTAAGAATTTTAGCCCACCCCATTTTACAACATGTCGAATGTAAATAAAATGAGGAAAGTTGACTGTGAGGGCCGCCACTTCCAGGACAAGTGGAAATTGCAGTATTTTATAACAGAAATCCGAAAAAAACTGTGTCTGCCTAATTACCCAAATGTGGCTTTTTAAAAATAATGTAATACCAATAGGCACTGCCATACAAGAATGCTGACTACAAAATAAGGTAACTGGAAACGAATGCTGTGAAAAGGTGAAGCAACTGGAAGCTGTTTTAACGGCACAGCAGCTTTTTTCTTGAGACCCTGCAGGTCAAATAAAAATTCTACAAAGAAGAGTTACGAGGATACGCTGATTGCAAATCACTGCAGACCTTCCATGGAGGTTGAATTTATTAAAGACTGTTCAAAGAATGCAGAGTTGAATAGTCGATCCTCATACATTTTCAACTGACCAAATCTGGCCCACTTTCTCAAAAGTTTGGACACCCCTGCTCTATGCTAAATGCATGGCATGGATCTTAGATGTAAAGAAAACACTGCCAATGAGAGTGCCACTTCTCCCTCGTGAGGTGGACGTGCTATTGCACTTGATTCTTTGTAAAGTTAAAAAAATAAAAATTCCCAAGGTCAAAAACGCCCGCGGCCAACTTGACGAAGCCTAACACCCTGCCAGGGGGGGTTGCCAGGGGTGTGACCTGGGGGGTGCAGAAGGGTGCAATGCCCACACGTGGACACACCTCTGTCCTTAATCACAAGGAGTCTCAAAGGGCTGCACAGACCACAGATTATTGCAAACCAAAGATTATTACACCATCCCCTGATCTAAAACCTACACGAGGGCAAGGAAAAACTCAAAAACCTCAACATGAGGAAAATTAAGAAACCCTGAGGAGGGACCGCACATAAGGCAATCCCACTTCCACAATGACCAGGCTACAACGGATGTGGCAGTAACAAATAACAGAGATATTGTCAACATTCATAAGAGAAACAAAACAATAAAAGACAAAAAGGCAGAAGAGACTAAAAAGAAGCACACAAGCAGGAAAATAATATGAAGAAGTGGAAAAATAAAGCAAAAAAAAAACATTTGAAAAGTAGTAAAAAAATTAATGAAGAAAAAGACAAAAAAAATACAAAATAAGGAAACAAACTGGAAAAAAATAAGTAAAAAGTGAGGGGGGACGAATTGGAGGAAGAAAAAAAATGTAGGAAAAAGGACAATGCAATATTCTGCACAAAATAAGTTAATATGTTTTCTAAAAATCTATTATTCTGCTAAATTATACTACCATTAATTTCCTCACACTGCCTTGAACATTTCCCTCATTTTTTCATACTAAGCAACTTTAACCTGCAAAATATCTATCAAAAATTACTTTCAGGCCATGCAACGACACGCTAGTTGAGAACCATTGTTGTTCACGGACAGGGTTGTGTAGGGTTACTTTAACTTGATTACTTTCAATTACTTTTGGATTACTCCAATACCAAATATGCTAATAAAAGACAAAAGAAACTAAATATGAATAAAATTATGACTCACAACACGTGGTAAGCTTTCTCTCCTGGCTTTGATCCCTTTGATCTCCGGCAAAACTGACAAAATGTGACAGAAACAAAATGAAAATAAATCCAAACAGCTTGCCAACATCATTTTTGCCGTTCCATATATTCCGTTACTTCCAAGCTTGCACAAAATTTAGTAATTTTATTCATATTTAGTTTCTTTTGTCTTTTCTTAGCATATTTGGTATTAGAGTAATCCAGAAGTAATTGAAAGTAATCAAGTTAAAGTAACCCTACCCAACCCTGTTTACGGAATAGTATTTGGTTCATTATAATTGCAAAATTCATGCTGCCAAGAAGTGCACTTCAGAGTGCAGTTGTCGTAAACAAACAGCAGACGGCGTAATGGATAGACGAGCGTCCGTCCCTCTGTTGCCTCCTGAGGCTTTCGTCTAAGAGCATCATCAGTTGGTTCGCTCCAACCCCTATGATAGCAAAATGGTTCGTTCCAGTATAAATCCTTCGGATCCCGGTGAACGAAGCTTTACTTGACAACTTGACTCCCCACGTGCAGCGATGGACTGCTTTAGAGGAAGGACTTATGAAGTACGGCGTCTCGTAGACTAGGAGTAGAAAACTCGTAGAGGAAGCATTTACTACATATTAGAAGTGCTTTATAAAAACAAGTTCACTTTTCCTTCTCTCTCAGTCGGGGTGCTCCTCGCTACGAACGACTCTAAAATGCTTCCCTGGAAGAAGAACAAGTTCGACTTGATCGAGGAAGACAAACAGTCCAAGCAGAAGGGTTATGCGGTGAGTCTCAACTATTCGGCGCTCACCTCTTTCGCCAAATCCTGCCCCGAAAGCGCCCTCAACCGAGTGGGCAACATGTTTAAATCCAAGAGGAAAAAGGTCAAAATCACCAGCGACGACCCCACCTACACGGTGCTCTACCTGGGCAACGCCACCACCATCCAGTCCAAGGGGGACGGCTGCACCGATGTGGCGGTCAGCAAGATCTGGACCAAGAGCGATCTTGGCAAGAACGGCACCAAAATGCGGCTCACCGTCAGCTCCCAAGGCATCCGGATGGTGCACGTGGACGACAAAGCAAGACGACCGGGACACTTGTACCTACTACACCGGATAACCTACTGCGTGGCGGACCCCAGACTCCCCAAAGTCTTCGCCTGGATTTACCGTCACGAGATGAAACACAAGGCGGTGATGCTCCGCTGCCACGCCGTGCTCGTCTCCAAACCCGAAAAAGCCAAAGCCATGGCGCTGCTGCTTTACCAGACCTCCGCTACGGCTCTTGCAGAGTTCAAACGCCTGAAACGAAGGGACGACGCCCGGCATCAGCAGCAGCAGCTTATTGGGGAGCAAACCATCCCACTGGCGCCCCTACGGAAGCTCCTGAACGGGCAGTGTTATTACAAACCGCCGGTGGAGCGTAGCCGAAGCGCGCCCAAGTTGGGCTCCATCACTGAGGACTTGCTGGGAGAGGAGGAGGAGGAGAGGGCCATGCACTTTGAATGCGATGACGTTTTGGACACGGAGCGATGCTCGATTGATGGGAAACCAGAGCTGACCCAGATTATTAACGATTTGGGCGAGATGAGCATCGGAAACGACGTGCAGACGCTGAAAGCCGACCTTAAAGTGACCAGGCTGCTGTCTGGGGAGAGCACCGGGAGCGAATCGTCGATCGAGAGCTCCCACGAACTCCACGCACTCACCAATGGCTTGGAGTCCATACAAGTGCAGTGACTTCTTTGAATGTGTACCTCTGCAGCAACGTGAGAAGTTGTTTTAAACAAAGCTGCCAAATACTGGACTCTTTTTGCCTCATGGTTTGTTTACCCAAGTTTTCATATGAAGAAAACATGCTCACTAGGATATCAATGTTATGTTAATTTTATTTTATTGAATTAAGGAGGACTCTTGGTTTGTGCAGGCTGAGGGCGTAGTTTTGGTCTTAGTATTAGTGGGGATGTAGCACATTTTTTTAAAGGTGCTTAGTTTGAGATGCCCTGCTTTTTTTCACCGCACCGATCTGCTTTTACCTAAATTTTAGCATAGCTGTTCGGAGTGGTCACATTAGGAGAGTTAATGGGGTAGGGGGGGCTGTGCTGGAGAGTGATGTTATGCCCTAACCCTGCAGGCTTTGCCTTTTGTTTCTATTTGTTAGTATTGCATGAAAATGGTGAAAGTAAGAAAAGGCTTGCTTCAAATACAGTCCAGACGCTAACATAAACCCCAAGAAAGATGAAAAAAGAATTGTATTCGAAGTTTACGTACTTACACTTGCATCATGAACGAGCTGGCATGGGCTGACATAAGACAGGAAATGGCGGCAGCGAGTAAAAAAGCTCTAAATTAAGTACAGCTCCTCTAAGTGATCACACTTAAAATTGGGACAAAAATGTGATTTCTCAATATTGGTGGGGACATGCTCATGCTGAAACTACGCCCTTGGTACAGGTCCATGCTGACGTGCAAAATATAACGGGATAGTAGTATGTGTTTTTTTTTCACACACCCCTTAGTGAAACCAACTTTTTTTTTTATTTGCATTTTTGTTTATTTTTTGCACTCTCTTGGACTGGAGTCGAGTATCACATTGATGACGTGTTTTTTTTTATGTTGTCATAAGGTTCATATTTTTGCTGTGCAAAATAAAAACACATTTTATGTCAGAAGTTTTGAACTATTCATATGTATTTTTCTAAATAACACAAAAATGGTTTGTTCTGTGAACTTCATGAATAAAAAAAGAAGTGATAAAGTGTGTTGAGTCATGAGTTTTGTATAAAAGTGTGTGATTTTTGTTGCTTGTTTCATATTTGCATTCAGTTAGGGCAGGTTTAATTTAAGTAAAGTGAAGTCATGTTTATCTGTATAGCCCTTAATAACAAGAAGTCTCAATGGGCTGGACAGACCATTGCAAACTACTGACTATTATTGCACCATCCCCTGATCTAAAACCTACATGAGGGCAAGGAAAAACCCAAAAACCTCAACATGAAAATGAAGAAACCTTGAGAAGGGGTCACAGGCTGCAAACGGATGTTGCAATAACAAATAATACACAGACATTGTCAACATGAAATATAGGTGATTCATAAGCTATAGAATTTAGTGCAAAGGGGGTGTAAAAACAAATTCAAAGTTATTAAACTCGCCTGCACTACCGCTTTACACCTTCGACTACTGCTTTTCTCCCCTTAAAAACGCCTTACAATTTAAAAAAAAAATTCAGCCTTTTCAAATGTAAATGACGACAAAAATCTGTGCTCAAGAATAGTATTTTAGTCTAGGGCTGCTTTATCTTGAAACAAAACTAAGTCTTTGTGCGTGAATAAACTGCTCCAACAATCACATTCGATTTCTATTCTGGTAAAGGTTCGCCATTTCCAGTTTTAAACAAGCGCATCTAGTTTTCTTTTAATATTCAGGCGACGGATTGCATATAGCGTGTACAAATCGAGTGCACGATACAGGCATTAGAAAATATCACCTTTAGGAGAAATTTACCGTTTTGAATTAAAAAAGGCTGATCTACTAACTAGATTTCCCAGTGTGAATCGTGCGTTTGAAGTCATGCATTTGAACTTGAATTGGTATAGTTTGCGCGGGCAGGAGTACTTTATTTATTGGTTTGTAATGTGCATTCAATTTTAGCATATCATACTCTTTTATTCATGGTACCAGAGACAAATGTTAAAAGTTGTCCTGAAAGATGTAAATAAACGCAAAAAAAGCACGACACGGGGAAAGTACTATTTGGTATTTCTGATGATGAATCGGACTTTGAAGGACATGAAATAAATTCTTGTTCAATTCTATGTTGATATTGTGATCATAGTTGTCAATAAATATTTCAAAACATGCCTACATGTATTCAAGAATGTTAGTCACTTTCAATCCTTAGTCTGAGCTGAGAAAACATCAAACAAAATTCTATACCAATTTTTAACAAAAGATTTGAGGTGAGCGCTGTACACAGTTACATATGCTATTTCCTCCAATCCTCCTCACTTTTTTAAGCCATGTTCCATTTTCATGCCTGACAATAACAACTTCCGCTTTTCAGTGTCAAAAAAGGCTGGCACGTATGAAATACTTGCACAAGATGTTACTGCATACTAAATTAGAACTCCCTTCAATGGAACAGTTTGTGTCCCCCACCTCAATGGCTGTCATGCCACTGAGGTTCCATTCATTTTCAGTTGCCTTGGGGCAAAAACAGAGCGAACGTAGTTACAAACATCTCATGGTCTTCACGACGACCATTTGCCATTGTTTTATTGTGTGGCGTTCATGAGTCACATGATCATTTGCCCATAATATGGTCTCTTGAGTGCGACTTATCCCCAACCGAGAAAAAAAACAAGTGACTTGTGACCAGCAAGTTTGAAATATCCTATGCCCCAGTTGCCCCTCATTAGGCTCAGTGATATAACAGCTCAGCCCAAAGGCGTGTTTCTATCGATGTATTGATACGCGTGTCACTGTGCAGAAGAGCACAGATAGACGAGAAGCAGACACCAAAGAGGGGAAAATACTGTCTACATGGAGACCTTTATTTTGGGAGGACAGCTGATACAATCCCATTAGCCGCGCTAGGATAAAGCTGCAAACAATACACTCCCTCTCTATGGGTGAAGGTTAAAAAAAGAGGGGATTTTGCATTCAAGTGAGTGGCTTAGTAACGACACAAAAAGGTAGTTCAAAGACATGAGTATTACCTTTTATTCATCTTTTAATCATCATAGACTTCAAATGCTCAAAATGCATTGTGCAAGTCACATTTATGTGTATAGCCCTTAATCACAAGATGTCTCAAAGGACTACACAGGTTACAATTACATCATTCCCTGATCTGAAACCAACATGCGGGCAAGGAAAAACTCAAAACCTCAGCACGAGCTAAATAAGAAAAGGTGGCTCACAAGAGGTAATCCCCTTCGAGGATGACACTGTGTGTACACTGAAAAACAACAGCGACCATATGACGAAGGTGCTGTATATGAGTCAGATCAGGAGGCTTCTCCTGCTACTGGTAGCCATAGAAACTAGTACTATAGGTTTCATTTAGCAGACTGTACTAAATCAGACAGTAAATGAAACAACTTTAAAAAAAGTTTTTATTTAGCACATTAAATTATCATTATCTTCACTTTGTGTCAAGAACCGGAACTGGAGGAGGACCCAGATGCATGACGTTTCTCACACAAGCTTTATTTTACGGGAAATGGGGCAGTCAATAACCTAACGCCAGTGATTCGGCGATCGTTGCACAGAAGATGTAAGGCAGCAGTCTGGCGTGGAATGACAGGAAGCCAGAGGCCGACAAGATCGATACCAATTGCACGAGCAGATATCGGACAGATGGGGTCGATACCGGACAGGACGGGACAGACAGGATTGATATCACTCACTGGAGATCGATATCAAACAGAAAACGAAACTGGAGATCAATATTACAAAATAGCCGAGCAGATAGACGGGAATGATACCGGACAGGAAACACAAGCAGTAAACCAGACAGAGTCAAAACCCTCGTCTTACGGGTACAGAGGTTCGTTGCCAAACTGACAAAGCGTGAGTGAGAGCACTGAGCTTAAATAGGAGGGAAGCCAATCACTCAACAAGCCGCAGCTGGCGCCAAACGGGCAGGGCCAATTGGGCGCCATGGCCAACTGTGACACTGTGATTAAAGTGGATCTTTAAAAGGTAAAAATAAAAAATGCATAAACATGAGTTGTGACACAGTTTTAGAAATAACCTGACCTTTTTTGCATTTTGCCTCGTTAACCACATCAAATGTCTTTTTTTCTTTCAGTTTATGCTGCTAAAAATTGCTTCCATTGAACTACAAGGGCAAAAGCTGGATGTGACACCAAATGAGACACTAAAGTAATCCCTCGGTTCATCGCGGTTAATGAGGACCAAAATCCCCGCGAAAAGTGACAATCCGTAAGTAGACGCCCCTTCATAAAAACTCATAAGGGTCAAACTTACCACAAGATAACGTCTTTACTGACTTAGAGTATACGACTACAGTATAACAAAATAACAACTATAGGTATACAAAAAAAAAACACAGAACAGAGATTTGTAGTTGAATGAATAGTCTTTATTGCCATTACACAACAGTGCAACAAAATTGCAGGGCTACACCTTTTCAGTGCAAAAAAGCGTCCGGCTAGCTGCTCGCTAGCATTGGGTATCCCCCAATTGAGCCAGGTCTCGGCAACGATTCAAATACAACTGTCCCGAATGGAGTGGTTCCCAAAAAGCAGTACTGCCCGGTTATGTGTTTCAAGGGTAAGGGTGGCGTTGGTGCGATACAGGCCTGACAGGGGTGGCTTAAAAGAGTTTTTAGCCAGATGTGCAGCCTGGCTATTAACTTCTCCCTGACGCCACCTGAGTTGCGATAATAATGCACCCGCTGATGATTTCCATTTTTTTGCCCTCTTCTGACTTTCCTCAGAGTCCAATTTAATTAATTAATTTTCAATTTAATGTAACGAGCCACTTAAAGCTATCTGGCGCCATGCTACCTAATTTGTTTTGCCTGCCTCGCTGTTTGACTGACAGCATACACCAGCCAATCACAGTCATGCACACTGACAGTAACGCACTCTCAACTGACAAAGCTCTCCATAACCTGCCCCATGTGATAGCATTTGCTGTCTGCTGCAGAACACAATGCATAATGCATTGATACCAATGACAATAAACAAAACTCAATTCAAAATCCACGAAGTGAACCAGCAATAACCGAAGCACGAAGTAGCGAGGGGACTCTGTATTTGTCGCTCTACGTGCCGCTGGACATACTTCTAGGTAAACACGTTTTCCTTGACCTACTTTTTCAAAGCAGCTACAAAACCCCACAAAACTCTAAAATGTTTTTGCCCAGGCCTTGCTGAATAAAGGTCATATACGCATTGTGTGAATCTACCCAAACACTATGATTGTGTTTGCGATCAAAATTGCTTTTCAAACATCCAAATGTGGCAATGGCGTGAACTGCCTCAATGATAAGAGAGTCCTTTCAGGTTTACTTGTTAAACAAACTCAAATCTGTTTGCTCTACTTACAATCTGGCACTGAAGCACAAATAGAAGGCTTCCATTCTACAAGATGGCGCTAATCAAATATACATATAATTCACTAGCTGGATCAACTTGTGATTGTTTTGGCAGTCAGTAGTCTACAAAGTAAAACAAGGTGGAAATTCAAGAATGGAGCTTATCATACATCGTTTGTGCAATTAAATGTTTGTTATTTCGGTCATCATGATATTGAAGGTGGACAGACTTTTTTTTCCTATTGCGTGTTCGAAGAAAAATCTAGGTCGCGAGTTTTAGTACATTGCTCTGATCAGATGTAAAATTCTCAAAACTACTTGTTCATTCCTCACAACAGTGTGTCACTAGTGCACATCCAAAAATCATCTACTCATTACTAATTTGCTGCAAATATTTTTTGCGCATCCATGCAAATGGTTTGATATCATTCTCCACTGTTTCCTACAATATTAGCTGCATCTGTCATGTTGCTCACAATGGATATAATGGGTCTCTATTGAATCATCTCACCACCCGCAACACCTAGTCATTAGTTCGTTGCATACTTCTTTACATGCAAAATAGTTGAACATATTAGCAGAATATGTCAACATTCCTAATCGTTTTCAATACTTATTTTTTAAATCAGTCTTAAATTTGTAATACGCTACCAGGCGAATCTCTTTCTGATGCGTAACGTTAACCACAAGTTTATTGGGAGAAAGAGAAAGGGAAGCGCCTGCGATCCGGTGCTCGCTGTACGCGGGAAGCAAGCTGTCACAGAATCAGATCGTGTTCCAAATACGGAAGTGGATCCTCCGGAGCGAGAAATATTGATGTTGAGGACGGAAAAAACAGGTCGTAAGCCTGGACGGGAAAGCAAACGTGGTCGGGGTCAAAAAAACTGGTCGTAGCCGGAGACAAACAGGGAAATCGGGAACGTACAGGTGGAAAAACGGGTGCAAAAAGCGGGACAGACGGGAGTCAGAGTCGAAGTGCTTGCCTTGTAGGGAACGTACAGGTGGAAAAACGGGTGCAAAAAGCGGGACAGACGGGAGTCAGAGTCGAAGTGCTTGCCTTGTAGAAACAGAGGTTCGCTGACAGACTGACAACAGGCGAGTGAAAGGACTGAGCTAAAAAAGGACGGGGAACTAATCAGGTAGCCCGCAGCGGCTGGCGCCAAATGAGCGGGCACTCGTGATACGAATCAGTCATAATGACAATTAGAAAAATAACGAAAAGATCAACTAATGACCAACTGGTTCTCCGAGATATGTCAAAGGTGCATCCGGTGAACCATCAACTGGCACGTATATAAAGTATATACAGATGTCTAATAATAAAAGGACAAGAATTTGGACGTGGTCAACCCCCAGGGAGAAGAACAGGTGGTGGCGTTGCAGGGAATCGTTTGCAATGAGAATGAGGTTCCTCCCACCATACTCCCAATTCATCTATCCCAGCAGTCGGGAACCTATGGCTTGCGAGGCATATATGTCTCTTTTCATGAGTACATATGGATTGGAAATAAAATAGAACATACGCAAATATCTAATACATTGTTACAGCCAGAGCTGATTGTAACACATGACTTAGTACAAACTTGCCTTGTTCTGTGAATATTTTTAAGAAAGATATTTTCTCACACCAGGGCAGCACGGCGGCGCAGTGGTTAGCGCATGTGCGGCACAGTTCATGTCATGGGAATCTCCTGCGCGGGTTCAAATCCAGCTCCAGACTTCCTGTGCGGAGTTTGTATGTTCTCCCCGTGCTTGCGTGGGTTTCCTCCGGGCACTCTGGTTTCCTCCCACATTCCAAAAACATGCATTTCAGGTAAATTGGCCGGTCCAAATTGTCCCTAGGTGTGAATGAGCGAATGAGTTGTCTGTCCCTGTGTGCCCTGCGATTGACTGGCAACCAGTTCAGGGTGTCCCCTGCCCACTGCCCGATGATTGCTGGGATGGGCTCCAGCACCCCCGCGACCCTACTGAGGATAAGCGGTGCAGCTAATAAGATGAGATGAGATGAGATTTTCTCGCACCTTTTTTTGAAAAATGACCAACAATGAGCCTGCACATTCTTAAGTAACTGCAGGAAAGAGACAAATTTTAAGTAGTATATTTGTATTAAGGCGGGACGGTGAAAGGGTGGTTAACCTGCAGCCCCATGGTGCAGTGGTTCAGGGTTCAAGTCCAGCTACCTCAACCTCTCTGTGCCTGCGTGGGTTTACTCCGGGCACTCCTCCGAAATCCCAAAAATATGCATGTCAGGTTAATTGGCTGGTTCAAATTGTCCCTAGGTGTGAATGAGCGAGTGGATGGTTATATATCTCTGTGTGTCCTACGACTGAAGAGATGGATGGATGGATATTGATATGGGACACAGGCCCTGCAATTATTATTATTTTATGTAAACATCAGCACGCCACAGTGAAATTAAAAGTGCTGAAGAATAACCTTCTCTCTCTCTCTCTATGGTAAAAAAAGCGCTTATTACAATAGAACAAATACAATAAATAAAACTGAATATTCTGGGCTTGTGAGTACTGAACACGACTGTAATGATTGCATACCTGTACTTTCAAAATGGCGGACAATCTTTTATATACCATAGTGGTTGAACATACAAGTAAGTGTAAATTCCCAAGGTACCAGCTTCACATCAGTCCTTTATCGGGACCAGGGATGTCAAACTCAGTTTGGCTCTGGGGCCAGATCCAGACTTTCTGTTAGCTTTATTTTTCAATGTTATGCTTTATCACTCAGCCTACATGAGTAACCTAACCTAAATATAACAATGAAGAACGACATCAGTTCTTTTCTAAACACAAGACTTTTACTCAGAAACAATGGGTGGGGAGGGGGTTTCATTTTTGGTATTGAATTTGTTAACTGGTTTATTTAAAAAGTTGAATTAATGCAGTTTTATACAATACAAAATTGCAAAATATTTGTTGGCCCTGGTGGCTCTTTTGCTCTCCACCAAAAGGTGAACTGCACTCGTGCGGCTGCGATCCGTTATCCCTGATCTCATTTGCTGATAGCAGGGGCTGAAAAAGCAAATGTGTAATGTGTGGTATCTCTTTTTTTTCCATTCCTTGCAACTAAAATGAACAGCACAAGTGCTGCGGCGATCCATTATCCTCGGTTCACTTTTTTTGCAAGTGAGGTCATGTTAAAAACGGGGAATGGGATGCTAAACGGTGGATCATCACCGTTTACTGTTAAGGATTGTTATTTACCCTCAGTTATTTTTGTTTTCTCAGCAACTTTTTGCCAAGACTGTATCACAATATCTAAAATATATAATTGCCATATCAATCAATGTTAGATGCACAGTGCCAAAGGAAAGTATTGGGCCACCAATAAATTTGTGCCATTTTGACAAATTTCAGGCTTCAAACTAAAGCTAAAAAGTAGTAAATATTTTTTAAGAATCTACAACATTTGAGACACAATCGTGAAGTGGATCCAAATTATTACATATACATATTATATACTATATATATATACAAGCAGCATGGCGGCGCAGTGGTTAGCGCTTGTGCGGCACAGTTCATGTCATGGGAACCTGTCGTGGGTTCAAATCCAGCTCCAGATTTCCTGTGCGGGGTTTGTATGTTCTCCCCGTGCTTGCGTGGGTTTCCTCCGGGCACTCCAGTTTCCTCCCACATTCCAAAAACATGCATTTCAGGCGAATTGGCCGGTCCAAATTGTCCCTAGGTGTGAATGAGCGAATGAGTTGTCTGTCCCTGTGTGCCCTGCGATTGACTGAAAACCAGTTCAGGGTGTCCCCTGCCCACTGCCCGATGATTGCTGGGATGGGCTCCAGCACCCCCGCGACCCCAACGAGGATAAGCGGTACGGCTAATGAGATGAGATGAGATATATTTACAACAAAAAACTGAAAAGAAAAAATATTGCCCCCCCCTTGTTCTCCTAGCTCAGCCAACTGGCTCCAAAAGTTCCCTGATGACTTGTGAATTTCCCTTCGGGGATGAATAAAGTATCTATCTATCTATCTATCTATCTATCTATCTATCAATGTTGACCCAAATGACTAACAAAAACATACAGAGTGTATTTGTGTGTCATTGAAAATAACACTGTACATAACATCCCCACTGTCAAACATGGTGGTGGCAGCATCATGCTCTGGGTTGCTTTTCTTTAGCAGTGACTGGGAAGAGCGGTGAGTTGATGGAAGGATGCATTGAGCCAAATACAGGGCATTTCTGGAAGAAACTCTGTTGGCGTTTGCAAGAGATTTTTGCAACCCATTATTTTCAATGTATTATTTGTTAGCATATTATAGAATAAATGGTTGGACACATTGTGTTTCTTTTCATGATTGTGTCTCACATGTTGTAGATTCTTAGAAAAGATTAACGGTTTTCTTTATCTACAATTTTAAAGACTCAAATATGGCAATATGTCAGGAAGTTCTTGGGTGGGAGGGGGTTCGGGGGTGGGGGTTGGATTCTTTTGCACAACACATTAGCTTGCCTTAAGTTCTTCCTCTTTATCATTCATGAGAAGTTTCACTCTTAAATGTGATGACATTGGTGAGATCTGAGTCAGAGTAAGCGAGCTAATGTGCAGGAAAAGTGTCAGAGCACCTTTGAGTCGTGACAAGTTCGTGCACACCCCGAGAACATAATTAGACGTTTGGTAGCGGCTGTCCCCGCAATCTGGTGCCGATGCCGAGCGTGACACTGCCATCCGCATTGACTCAGCGTGTAATTAAAACACAGACTTAATTAAAACGCACCTCTGCTGGAGGTGAGTGCAATGACTCACAAGGTAGAATTAGAAGAGGAATCACCCTCTTTTCTCGACTGCTGATAGCGGGCAGACAGCTTCTTCTGATGAAGCGTTCTTAAAATTGAATTCACAGTGAATTTTCAAGAAAATAGATACCTTACACAAATGTCAAAGTCAAGGCCTGTGGGCCACAATTGGTCGCCAACAAGGTTTTCTACGCCCCCCTTAGACTGTAAAGTTGGCCGTTTTGGATGTACATCTCTCAGAATTCAGTCCAATGAAAATAACTTGTTTTTATATTCTTAAATATAAAAACAATCTTTCTCTCACACACACACACAAACACAAAGTAACGTTTCAATAATGAGTGTAATTACATCTTTTGTGCGTTTATCAATCTTATATTCTTTTATTGTGAAGTCGTGCTCATGCGTGTCCTGTTTTCACTGACGTATAATAAACCATGCCCACCGTTTGGGCTTCCCTTTTTTCAACCAACATGTAGCCTCGTGAGTACTTTGCAGCTGCTATCACGATGTAGTTTTTAACAATATATGTATTTTATCTGCGTAAATACAGCCACCAAGGAGTCTTAATAATGACTATCTTTGACATAGACAATCATGATTTGTTCTTGTATCATACACATAGGCGTACCCAGCCTGTTTTTGGGGCAGCTCAAGCAACAACTAATGGCTCAAATTCAATTGGTTGAATGCTTAAGTTAAAGTCAAAGTCAGCTTTATTCTCAATTCTGCAGCACAGAGAATTGAAATTGCGTTATTCTCAACTCTCAGTGTCCAGATACAAGGGTGGCCAACCCGGTCTTCGAGAGCCACATGTCCTGCATGTGTTTCTCTGCTCCATTAAAAGTGATAGCAATCACCTGGATCATTATCAAGCTCTCACAAAGCTTGCTAACAGCTGAAAATTGGCATTACCTGTGTTGGAGCAGAGAAACCTCCAAACATGCAGCTGTCGAGGACCGGCTTGGCCTAGAAAAACCTCCAAACATGCAGCTCTCGAGGACCGGGTTGGCCTAGATTCTAGAATATAAAAAAAACCCACTATGCTACACTAAGACACACAAGTAGACTTTACGATACATAAATAGACAATGTGGACACATAAGTCATAAAGTGCATAAACAAAAGTTTAAGGAATAAGGAAGCACACACCTGGAAGAGGCAAAACCAGGGAAAAGCATAGAATGGAAGCTGACAGACAATATGGAATTATTCAATAAGTATTGATGGACAAAATATACGGTATATTCACGACAACAAGTTTTGGGCCGTGCGCGAGACTTATATGTGAAATTATTATCACATTATTATATCATTGAGTTTTGCATTTTTATTACCAGTACTGTATATCACTTCACATGTCATTTTCACACTAAACCACAAGAGGGCACTATAGGCCTGTGTTGATAATTTCAACATTGGACCGCGACGTAAAAGCGGAAAGAGGAAGCCGGCGCATCAGCTACCTCCGCTGCACAGTTGTTTATGTCAGGACCAGAACGGAAACAGGACCCAATTGCGTTACGCTCTCACAAGTTTTATTGAAGGTCCGGTGTTCGCTGGACGCTGGAAACAAGTCGCTCTCGTACTCGGATTGTGATCCGAACACGGAAGTGGATCTTCCATTGTGAGCGATGGCTGTGTCTGGGATGGAAAAACTGGTCGGTAGCCGGGACTGGGAGAGCAAGGCGTGGCCAGGGTCAGAAACAAGTCGTAAGCCAGAACGGGAAAGTAGACGTAGGCGGGGACAAAAAGAGGTCGTAAGCCGGGACGGGAGAGCAGACGTGGTCAGGATCAAAACAGGTCGTAGCCGGAGAAAGACGGGAGCAAAAACGGGACAGGTAGGAGTCAGGGTCGAAGAAGCCTTGCCTAGTATACACTGAGGTTCGCAGACGGACAGACCACCGGGGACTGACAGGACTGGGTTCAAATAGTGACAGGGAGCCAATCAGAACCCGCGGTGGTTGGCGCCAAATGAGCGGGCAGAGGTGATGCACATCGGTAATCATGACAGTTTAACGTAAAAAAAATACACAAAGGATGAATATTTCATTGTATTTAATGATTTGGAGAGAAGAATATAGTTTGGTAAGCATGCTCTTTACCTGAACAATTCTTAATTTGTTATATTGTTACTGACGAGCGTGTCACATGCACAAAAGTGTAACGTTAGTATTGGCTGTGGATGGCTGACCCATGTGGCTGAGGCAGGAATATGCAGGCAGAGGTTCTCAGCAAGAGTTTGGTGTTTATAAAAAAAAACAAGACTGAAGTACCAAACAAACAAGTGGGCACTAAACAACTAAGAAAAAAGCATAACAAGAAATGAGGGACAAAAAACAAACTTGACAAAGTACATAACTAGAAACAACGACCAAAACTGGAAGTGGAAAATGCGAGGATCAAAGTTAAAATAAACCAGACAACAAACAAACCTGGCGTGGTGGTGATAACGAACTAAGTATACCAAAATAACTCAAAATCACCCAAAAGTTTGCTGAACAAAAATGTCATTTTAAAGGCTTCATGTGTGTAATAATTGGACGTGCCTGGGTCCAGTTCAAAACACCAGTTGGTGCCCTCCAGTGGTGGGAGGTATGCCAGACCCGAACAAGTATACCGTGTTCTTTAATTTGATTTTCAATTGCCTTTCAAGATGACATGTATATCTTTGGTGTTGTATTTCGTCCCACATTATATGCTGAGTGTGACCTATACATGGCTTTTCTTCCTTAATTGTGCATTTTTTGGCTGGTGTGACTTACACTCTGGAAAATAAGGGAATCAAAATCACATGATTCCGATATTTTATATGCCAGCAGAGATGGCCTTGCAGGTCTTTACGAACCATCACTGTATCATCATTACCTGACACCAAATTGTCTATAAAACATTTAATAACGGCAGTACGGCGGCGCAGTGGTTAGCGCACAGTTTCTAAGGTCTTGGGAACCTCCTGTGTGGGTTCAAATCCAGCTACCGGACTTCCTGTGCGGAGTTTGTATGTTCTCCCCGTGCTTGCGTGGGTTTCCTCCGGGCACTCTGGTTTCCTCCCACATTCCAAAGACATGCGTTTCAGGTGGATTGGCCGGTTCAAATTGTCCCTAGGTGTGTATGAGCGAGCGAGTTGTCTGTCCCTGTGTGCCCTGCGATTGGCTGGCAACCAGTTCAGGGTGTCCCCTGCCCACTGCCCGATGATTGCTGGGATGGGCTCCAGCACCCCCGCGACCCTTAAGCGGTGCAGTTAATGAGATGAGATAATGAGACATTTAATAACCTGTGATTGAGGCAAAGCTTTTTCAAACGGAAATATAATTCCTAACGTACATTTACATACCTTTCTTGTTGTACAGGTGCATCGACTTGTTGAAAAAAAAATGGTCCTTCCTCAAACTGTTCCCATTGAACCGAGGTAAACAATTGTGCTATGTTCACATGTTGAACATGTTGACTTACTGTGGGAAACGGGTGCAGGTGCAAGGGGGCTTCCGCTTCCTTTTACCGTCAAGCGTCCACTTCTATAGATGGCCAGTACACGCTTCTTCCGCTCTCGACATTCTATAAAATGTCCACGTCCGAGAAGTTCTGACAATGTTACGATTTGACAACAGGTTGCAGAACAACACTGGCGTTGGACCGATAACTCTTGTACAGGATGAAATTTTCTGGGGGAAACCTTTCCGTTTATTTCAAAGTCAAAACACACGGGGGAAAGTGATGATGTTCCGAATTCTTGACATTTGTAGGTCACGGATCAGATAGATGAGAACCACAATTGCGTCACGTTGAGAAAGTTTATCTGGTGTCATGTCTAATCTCGTTTTATACAATGTTTCAAAACGTTTATAGTAATTACAATAAAGACAATTAGTTTCAAGTATGGCTGCCGTCTTACTAATTGGGAACCCCAATTGACCATTTTGCCATGCTAGCTTGTCATTGTGGTGCTTTTAGCATTAAACTGTCACTTATTCCACACAATTGAGCCCCAAATCAGATGGTCAGCGGGCAAGTCGTATCATCTCAGTATCTTTCCCCCCTTTTCTACTGTTTCTTTCTAGCCACTCACATTATCAACTTCACTGCTGGCTTAGCTCGCTGTTATTGTTGGCTGCTCCAGCTTTCTTTCAGTGCCACCCACTTTCCATAGCCGAATGTCACCAAGGTCTGTGATTCAGGCTTTTTATACTTTTTTTGCCACTGTTTCCTTCTCCAGCCATTCTTCTTAGCCACTTAACTGCAGGTTATGGATAGCAGTTATTGTTATTGCAAGCTGCTTCCTCTTTACCCTGCAGTGTCACTCACCTTCCACAGGTAGTCGTGCTAATGTCACAGTCGGATTTTTTTTTTTTATTGTTACAGGTCAATTTCCTTCTCTAGCCACTCGTGTTAGCACCTTGGTCGCAGGCTGTGGCGTATAACGGCCTAAAATAATGAGTAAAGCTCCTCCCCAGAAAAACTACCACTCAATCATCCTGGAAGGCGGATTACCTCATGTGCGGTCCCTTCTCAAGGTTGCTTCCTTTTCCTCATGCCGAGGTTTTTGAGTTTTTCTTTGCCCTCATGTCAGTTTTAGATCAGGGGATGATGACCATCTGTGCCCTTTGAGACTCCTTGTGATTATGGGCTAGACAAATAAACACTTGACTTGACTTGACTTTACTTGACTAGGGATGGGGGAAACAGGAGAGAGGGTCTTGGAGTGAAGATAAATTTTGAAGTGGAGATTTGGGACTACCTTCAAGGAAGATGGCTTGATAGATGGAACGAAGAGGAAACTGAGCAACAAGGTTGGCATGGCAGGTCTGCAACACCGGGGCAGAAGAGAAGGTAGAAGGGTCAAACAAGTCCAGGTTCAGTGTGAGAAGCGCAGACAAACAGGTTCCAGGTGTAGACTTTGCAGACGATCTGACAAATGTAGGCTGTAAGGCAGGGCTTTAAATACACATCTTGATTGGCAAGGAATTCAGAACAGCTGGTGGTAAATGAGAACAGACAGGTGGAACAGATCAGGCTGCAGTGACAGTGCAGGCAGGTGATTGGTGCTGGTTACCGGTAGAGAGAGAGCTCATGACATTGTAAGGTACTGCCACGGAGAGAGAAGTTTCTTACTAACACAAGGAGGAAAATTGACAGTTTTTGCATATCCACAATTATGATTGTTATGTGTTAAATGTTGAAAAACGTCTTTAGATATTGTTTTTGGATACAAGTCGACTGCATGCATTCCAGTTGCACTCTGATTTAGTACTTGATTAACTCAGGTTTTTAAAAAACATGATTTAATCTTACTAGTCAATTAGGCCCAATCCCATTCCTCTCACTTGGCCCTGAGAACCCTCCAGTGAGATCCTTCCATAAGAAAGTCCCCTCAGTGAGTGGAGTGCAAAGTGAAGATTGTCCCCTAAGAAATTGGACAGGACTTGCAAGGCTGAACCGTGATTTTCTGCAATTATCCTACTCTACGGTTTGGAGTGTGAAGATTTTTTGTTTTGCGGCTCCCTCGGTAGATTAGTGCACTTCGTAAAGTAGCGATTTAGCAATGTTCATGTTTTAACGCGAAAATGCGATTTTCTATTGCATTTATGTCTTACCAAGATATCTCAATATATTTTGTTGCAAATACATGCGTAGTTGTGGAAAACTACTTACATTTGTGCGGTTCCTTTCCAGCCATGTTTGTTGATATTGAGAATTCGCAAAGCCTTCTGGGTAGTCACTTCGCTCCAAGTGAGGTACCGACCTCCCTCGATCTGAAGTGGTTGTGTCATGGGTTGAGGGCACTTCTCCCCCGGTCTTGAGTATTGGGACACATCCCATTTTCACATGAACGCGCAAAACCGAGTGACTAGGGCAAATAGCGAGTGAAAGTGAGAAGAATGGGACGCAGCCTTACACTCCAGAGAGAGCTTGGTAAAACTGGCTTAGCATGAAACAATACAGTACATACTTTATATTATATTTTATTTTATCTCCGTGCCAGATATACTCATAAAAAGAGCCAAATATGGCTCGCGATCCGTAGGTTCCCGACGCCTGCTTTAACACTACTTAAATGAACATATGCTCCTTATCTCCAAATGTTGAATTCACACAGGTTATTTTACTGTGATCTGAATCATTTCTTGGTTCCTGTCACTGTGGCCCTAATATTCCATAACATGTATTATTTGCACTATCAAATCAGTTCAGTGCCACAGCCGCTGTGATGTTTCAAGCATCGTGACACCTTCCGCACATAACTCTGTGTCACACTTTCTGTATGGCTCTCTCTCCTTACCCTGTGAAGTGCTGTCTGTGTCCAAAGACTCACTTCCCCCAAGCCGGGCCTTGAAACTTTAGATCCGTCCCATTCATTCAGCGGCACGCTTGTTTTCCACTTGCCGCAACACAAAAGCCTTGTCCCCGGAGAGCCATAGATTTCAGCTGGGGTTATTTTGGGCTTTCCGCTTTCAGAGAGGAAATGGAATAATAACCTAGAGGGATAGAGGAATAAATGCAAAATCACTAAGTGACCCCCTCGGACTCTGACTGTCTGGGGATCCTTTCATGGGTCTAATCAGATAACTATCATTGTGCTTTGAGCTTGTTATGCTGTTCAGTAATGGCAGCACGTGAAGGAAGCGGGCACTGCACACCACGCTTCCTTAGTTACCAGCACGTTTGGCCTACTTTAGTTGTGTCAAAATCCTCATGTGTAATTTTCCTGCCATTTCCAATGAAAGGCTTTTGCCTCTATTGTCCGTTAGGATGCAATGCATCTTCAGATCTGTTATATGTCAAAGTTTCTCAACTCATCCAATGGCAGACATTTCTCTCAAATGGGAAGAGCCAGTGCCAGCAAGGTTTGCCATTTTGACTCATTATTGAAGAGATAAAAAAAAAAATGTTCCGTAGCTATATATGCAAAAGACATATCAATAAGAACTTAAACCCTCATTTTTCATAAGGAAAAAAATGTCAGAACCAGAACAAAAGGTAGACCCAAACGCATAAGGTTTCGCAACAAGCTTAATTGCGGAAGCGGAGAAGTCATGCGCAGAAAAACAAACGCCAGCAATTCGACGATCGCTGGGCAAGGGAAGCAGGAAGCCCACGAGACCAGGACGTGGTTGGAATGCAGAAACGAGTGGAATAGCCAACAAGGTGCGATCAGAGAATGGTCGATGTGCAAAAACGTGTCAAGTAGCTGGAGCGGTAGGTCGGAGCGTGGTCGATGGACAGAACGGGTCAAGTAGCCGGAGACGATCGGGAAGTCTTGGACAGACAAGCAGGATACAGGTGAGGACGGGACTGACGGGATCGATACCGGATACAGGATACGGGATAACGGGGCTTGGATCAGGGATTGAAACAAGATACAGGATACCGGACAGACAGGATCGATAACGAGCAGGATACTGGACAGGATACAAGATACGGGGCTTAGATCAGGGATCGATACAGGATACGGAACATGTACATTTCTTACATTTTAAGCCCATGCATGGCGAACTTGATATTGATGCCTTTGGCTATACCAGCATACCCTCCAGTATTCATATTCGATGTAATTCAGTTTTGCACCGAAATGTTTACGTCATGTGCATTTGGATCATGAGACTATTTAAGATGGTCATTAAAAATTTGAGCACCTATTTACTACTGCGACGAAAGAAAATGTGAAGAAATATGAGGCCTGGATTTTGAGACTACAGCACCAGGCAACCATACTGTAGTGTGGAGAATAGTGCAGAATTTCAACACAGACATGTCCTTTTGTGCTGTTGTCATTTGTTGTTGCGCCATTAATGGACCAAATTGCATTTGCTTGTTATTGTTCCTCGAGGATTAAAGGAAACTTCAGTGACCAGACATTGATGCGGATGATACGGAAAGAGAAGAGTAACGTTGTTGATTGATAACTTCTATTGCTGTTAAATTCGGATGAATAAATTGAGGACTTGATTTGCGGGTGAAAAATTAGAAATATTTTGAGTATGTTGTAGATGTTGAATAAAGTACTGTTAAACATCCCATTTATGTATTACTGTATATAAATAATGTGGCAAAAACATGGACCAATTTATCTAAAAGCGGGTGATAACGGTTTATAGACGTTATTGTGGTGTTTTGTTTTTTGAGCGCATGCGTTGTGGAAAAGAGCAGCTCGAGGTTTTCCTTAGTGGCGCCACGAAAAAGAAAGCGCTGTACCATATTTAAAGCAGCAGTATTTAAAATGTCGCTAAACCCAGTGGGTTGTAGTCCAGAATTTACGGCAATTCATTCACTAATAACACAATAATAAAAAGGTAGGTTTACCTGTTTCAATACATTTCAGGCGGCAGCCATTTTGTCACCTTGTTGGCTCTGCAGTTGCTTGAGGCTTAGGAAATCCCCAACTATGAGTTTCAAACTCAGTAAACATGTAAATTGTGATTAGTCAACTGTGACATTATTTCCATGTAACAGCAAGTAATATAATGAATTCCCTCTTAAATTGATAAAAGCTAGTGAAGGATTTTATACATTTGACTATAAAGGATTTTATACGATCGAATACAAATTACATTTAATGCAAAAGATATTCACTGGCTGGGCTGTGGTGTGATGTCAAGGAACCCTAGTAGAAAATGTTGTTTACAGGAACGGCGGAAACGGGACGTAAGGCTGATGAGATAATCAGCACATCCAGACGCAGAAAGGCCCTGATGACGTAGAAACGCTCTGTGTTGTTTTGGTTATTCCAGACATCGCGACACTCTTCTCCGAGATGGTGAAGCTCAGGGGGCTTCATTGGCACGCCCATGGGGGGAGCCGGCACACCATATTGTGGGGAGACGTGGGCCAGTAAGAAGAGAGCTAAAGGACTTCAGAAGAGGACTTCCCAGAGACCCCAACGACACTAATTTGTCTGTTTTCGATGGAGTACACTTAGTTAAATGGTTAATGAAATTAAATCTGCCCCCGTGTGAAAATGTTGGCTTTCTTGTTCATCTTTCCCCTCGAGAAACGAGCGCGCATAAATTGTTGGGTGAATGTAGGTTGTGTTTGGTTAATGGAGTCAGATAACTAATTCGAACAATTTGGTAAACGCTACGTTTTGATTTTTAGTTCCCAACACTAGCTATCTTCGATGCCACCTTTTTTGTGTTGGTACTCATACGATTCCCAATTCTAGGGTTTTTGGTGATGCCTCATAGCAGTAGCACTATTTTGATTCATGAAATTACTTTCGTTTGAAAAATCATATCTTTTTAAAATAACTTTAAATCCCTAAAAAAAACCTTAACTTGCATTTATTCAATAGCAGCTGACCACTTTCATATACAGTAATCCCTCGGTTATCGCGGTTAATGGGGACCGAGACCACCCGCGAAAACTGAAAATCCGCTAAGTAGCGGCGCCCCTTCAAAAATGCTTAAAAAAAACGTATACAGGTATACAGTATACCCCCCCCGCCATTAAACCGAAGTGATCGCTGGCATGATGGCAAGGAGTATTTGGGTGACTCATCCAGAACTCTTCACACTGGAACTGAATGTACCAAAACATGACCCACAAGTGTAGCCATGTCTTATGTCAATTTACACGGAATAGGACTGAGGCGAAACCACTACGAACCATTCAGTATGTTTGTATTAACCGCTCTCAACCACATGCGGCCATCGCAGTTTATTTCGCTTGTTAACACTACCGGTTACATATTGAAAATAAAAACAGTGAAAATGTGATATTTGATGAGTGTTTCTGAAGCATTTTGGGAAACAACAGTTAAAAAAATGTTCTGTGTTCATTTTAATGAAAGTGAAAGAGCTACCTTCTGACAACAACAACATACTTTAGCTAGAGGCATCGAACGGCTTTTACAACAAATACACGAAACCACACACAATTAGCCGTGTTTAGGTGGTACAAACAACCGCTCGCTTTTGTTATAATAAAGTCAAACTTGAGATGAAATGTGACGGAAAAGAATATACTTACGTCGCGTCGCCGAGTTCCTACATGATAAACTGAGCGCCACATAAGAAGGGGGTGAGGTGGGAGGAGTTGAAGGAGGGGGGGGGGGGGTGAGCGAAGCGGTAACTAAGCATTGTGTCAGGGCCTCCCCCTCTCTTTCACAATAAGAGTGTCCACACCGTGTCCTCAGTTGACATAAGCTCGCGCTCAATGGCGTCAAGTCAATAAATGCTTTTATTGAGAAGGTAAGGTATATGTTTTAGACCCGCGAAGCTCTGAACCCGCAAAAGTGGAACCGCAAACTAGCGAGGTTCCACTGTACTCTTAATTGTTAAATGGCCTCTAGAGGGTAGACAATATAGGTATTGGCAAGATTTGCAAGTACTGACACAAGCAAAAAATTGTGGTATCAGAATTGATACAATACCTGGTATTGGTTCCTACAGAAAACAATACTATTTGCTGCTTAAGTCAAATATAATTAGCAATGATGCTGTGCTTAGCCTATTGGAGAAAAGATAAAACCAAATCAAAATGAGATAATTGTTGGATCTTTTACCCTCTATTTGGTGACAAACGGCATTGAGAAAGATTTTTCCCTCCACTTCCGTTCTGGTTAAGATTAAAGACAATATCATAAACAATCAACCTTTTTCAGTATTTACAAATTTAAATCCTTAATTGTGTGTTCAACTGGAGAAACTGTCTTTAAATTCCAAACAGCAAAGTAGACAGTCGAAATTTTCATCAGGTGGTATTCAGCATAGTCCGGAAGGTCAGGCATGGGTTCGTTACACTGAGTAGACGAGGGCACTGCGAAAGGGGTGATTGGAACGGGACGAGAATGGCTAAAAACTAGCAAGGGACCAGGGGGACGGAGTACTGATAAAGGGGACAAGTCATGTTGGGGGGAAAAAAACAAAGACAAGACAAAAAATAAAGACAAGTGTCATCAGATGCGAGGAGGAAAATAATGTGGAAGCCGGAAGTGAGTGACCTAATAACTTAAGGGGCCGGTCACACAGACATTTGCGGCTGAATCACGGCTAAAATTTTGCGTTTTTTTTTTGCCCGTAGTTGCCCGGGATGGAAAATGCGCAAATTTGGCCAACCCGCCGTTCATCTGTGGTATGGCCGGAAAAAAGACGCCGGCGACTGTTCCGCTTCCTCATCGCGTCATTTCTGCGTCATTTTCTCGTGTGGACCACGGGTATAAAAGCTCCCGAGCCGGTGATGTGCCCAAATCCGACTCCTACGCTGTTTATACGCGGAGAAAGGCGTTTGACTGTCACACGCGTAACACGCTAATTTCACGTAATAACACCGTGATACAGGCGCAGAACATGCTATTACCATGCTCCACCCACGATTACCCGCTGAAATTTCCCGTCCTACCCATGTGTAAGCACGCCCTGGCCGCGGCCAGAGCACGTCGTTTGCGCGTCATTTCCGCGTCATTTCCTCGTGTTGACCACGTGTGCGGCACGCGGTTTAACACGTGCTCAAACTTTTGAGCAGCTCAAAAGTTTTGAACGCGGCCAACCACGTGAAAATTTCCGACCGCGAGTAAAGCACTGCTCTATCTCGTCTATATGGCGGTCTCTAAACGTCCAACAGCGCTCAACGGCATCTGCTTCACGGCCAGAAACTTCTGGCCGTGGTTCAGCCTCAATACGCACGTGGAAGGCTGTGTGCCCGCGCCCTGCGCCAAATAATTTCGCGCCGCCACCCGCGCGCGAATTTACGACTGCATGTTAAGCACCGCTGTATCTCGTCTGAATGGCGATCTCAATGTGTCCAATGGCGTCCGCCTCAAAGGCAGAAATTTCTGGCCATGATTCAGCCGCAAATGTCTGTGTGACCGGCCCCTAAGGCCGAGTGAGAGATAAGAGACAGAAAAAGAACTATGCATGACCGTGACAAAAACTGGTTTGAAATAAAATCTGTTAATGTTGATTTACGTAAAATATGATTACTTCAACACACCTCTAAATACAAGACTTCACTTTGTGCTTCTTGTATCGTAAATAGCAATTTTTTTTTCAACTTGATTATAAATACCATGTACAAACACGATAAATTCACTGACACAAAAAGTAACACTCTTCCGAGTCCAGAAGTGATGATTATATTGGTATGTCTAATCAATTTGGTTTTTTTTCTCTTCATGGGCTCACTGATCAGTACACAGATTATGGATAGGAACTTTCAGGAACATGCCTCAGGCAAGCCTTTTTTTTCCTGTTGAGTGGATATGTAATTCCTGGCATTTGGCACACTCGGCATCCCAAACTAGTCTGGATCAACTCTCATCAATACAGAACCAGGATGATTGGGTTCAGTCAGCCCTGTAATTGCCCCTAAAACACATTTTTTCTGCCCATTTACCACAAACAAAACAAAAAAATGTTGGCAGGAAATGCTACGAAAGACTAAAACTCGTACTTTACACCGCTGGTTTTCAACTGGTGTGACATCAGGACCAACCATCCTATCCTAATGACAAGCGGTGACTCAAATCAAGAAAAAAAATCCTGTTTTTGAATTTATTTATTGATAAGATTGTGCAGTTTAAAGCAGAGATAGTAGATAATATTTACCCTCTTCACTTTTTTTTTAATTAAAAAAAAAATGACCGACCGGTAACACCAAAATGACATCAAGTATTGCATATACTCGCACACAAGCCTACTTCTCATATAAGCGACTGTCACGGTTGCCTGTTGCCCTCACTTGGCCCTGCATGTTTGGCGCCAGCTGCGGCTCGTTGCCTTATTGGCTTCCCTCCTATTAAAGCTCAGTGCTCTCACTCACCCCTTGTCAGTCCGTCAACGAACCTCTGCACCCTCAAGACTTGTGTTTTGACTCTTTGCGGTATCCTGCTTGTGTATCCTGTCCGGTATCGATCCTGTCTATCTCGTCCTGTTTGATATCTGACTTCAGTCCCCATTGGCTGGTATCAAACCCAGTCTGTCTCATCCTGTCTGATATCTTGCTACAGTCTCCGGTATCTGGTATAGTTTCCGCCTGTCTCATTCTGTCCGATAACCTTCGCCAGTCTCCAGTATCCGGTATCGAGTTCGTCTGTCCGGTATCTGCTTGTGTATCTGGTATCGATCTGGTCGGCCTCTGGCTTCCTGTTTTTCCACGCTGGACTTCTGTCTTATTTCTTCCGTCCAGCGATCGCCGAAACACTGGTGTTTGTGTTCATGCGCATGACTACCCCATTCCCGTAAAATAAAGCTTGTGTGAAAACGTTATGCATCTGGGTCCTCCTCCTGTTCTGGTTCTGACAGCGACCCCCGAAATCTGATTCAAGATAGTCACATATTAAAAGAAATTCGAATCCTAGTAAAGTATGTACCCAAACATCATAAACTAACCATTTATGTAATAAATACAAATTGATATATTGTTCAAAAGCAAAAAATGTTACTGTAACTTCAAGCAGCACTTCAATGGCAGAAACTCATGCACCAGTTTTCGTATTTCGCAATCGTTTCTTTTTTCGAGTCAACCGTTGTTAGTGTTTTCATATTTTCCTTCCTCTTATCGCTTACTTTCCTGGGATTTATAGTTATGGGCAGAAAAGGGAAATAAAACCAACAACATCACAATGGAATGAAATGTGGTCCCTCTTAAACGCTCCAATTGACAGGTAAAAAAGATTGCCACCAACTGTTAAGGTGTATAAATGACCCTCCATTTCCTCCCCCCTCCTATTTGGCATTATTTTGCCATGGAAAAGGCCGCGACCCAATAAAAACTGTTACTGACAAGTTGGAAAACACTGCTTTTCATCAGTATTTATCACCTTTTGAGCCAAAGCACGCTTTTATTTCTTTGAAAAATCTCATTGCACACTGTTGAGAACTTCAAAACAATAATTCATGGTACCAGTTTCATATTTTTTGTTTGGACCCTCAATTATCGTATGACCTAAAGTGACAGTATAATGTTTTTTTTTATCAGTTTTGGTCACCGTGGTTCAGAAGGTGATGCAGTGTATTGATTTTGGCTAACAATTCTGCAGTCATTTTATAGTTTTACCATATCCTTACCTTGTGTTTCTAAGAAAAAAAGCAAAAATATGACCTAACATGAGCAAAAAGCATTAGTTTAACAGTGTACTCCCCCCACGCTTTTTAGTAAAAAACAATACAAAAACGAAGACAACTATATGCAAAATTTTTCCCTCATTTAATTAAAAGTTATATTTTGGGGATTTTAATATATTTGTATCCGTTTATTAACTTTTACCATATTTTATCTTGTGTTTGTTGAAAAATAGCAAACACACCCATTTAAAGTGAGCAAATATCTGCCAGTGGAAACTTTTTTTCTACTAAAATCAAACTGTTTCTGTTATTATTATAGTTAAGTAAGAAAGTACTAAAATCATGAAACTTTGGAGCGAGATTTTTACTTGATTTGATTTGAAACAGCTTCATCAAACACAAAAAGTTATCAAACATTACTACTCAAATAATACTACATTGGGAGAGGATAATTGCCGTACTTTAAGGCTCACCTAAAAATTGAAATTTGCGAGAAATTAGAAAGTACCAGGTAAAATCGTGTGGACCTTATAGACCGTATACAATTGCAAATGCATGATCACAATAAATTATTCTGAATATGGTAACTACACATTTATAGATTGATTCATTTTGATGTTGAAACCAGATGTCATAATTTAAATTTTTGTTCTATAAAATAAATAATTTCAATTTAATTGTATTTATTTATTTTTGATGAAATCCTAGCTTTTACTGTACTTTTAATTCAATGCGCCCTATATTCCAGTGTGCCCTATATATGAAAAATATATAACAAAAGACTATTGTTTAGGGGGTGCACTTTTTAGTGCAGAAAATACAGTGTATATAAAAAAACATAGTAATCTTCTGCCCCCGACTGATATGAATGAATGTTACAGTTACTCGATTGTCATTGGAATTAAGCAAACATACTGAACAATTGCATGCTTCTATCATGATTTGCCAATTGCTCTCACCTGCGCTCACTCGTTCAGCCCCAGCTGTCACTCGTTCCCTCATTTAGTCCTCCTCCTATTCAAGCAGGTCATTCTTGATCACTTCTGACCAGTCCGTCAGCATGAAAGGCAAGCACTTTTGACTCTGGGTCCCGTTTTGATCCCGACCTGTTTTGTATCGATCCCCGATCCATGCTACATTCTCCTGTCTCAGCTACCCGTATCTTGATTGTGTTTCCTGTATCGATCCCCGATCCAAGCTCCGTTCTCCCATCCCGGCTACCCGTATCCTGATTGTGTTTCCTGTATCGATCTCTGATCCAAGCTCTGTTCTCTTGTCCTGGCTACCCATATCCTGCCTGATTCTGTTTCCTGTATCGATCCCCGATTTCTTGGCTAACCGCTCGTCCTGGCTATACACGACGTGCTCCGGTCTCCGACCACGCTCCGTCTCCCATCCCGGCTGCCCGACTTGTTCCGAACTCCGACCACGCTTCATTCGCAAGGGCTTCCCGCTCTTCCTACCCAGCAAGCACCAGATTGCTGTCTTTTTCCTCTCGCCCTGACTTAATAAAGCGTTGTGTGAAACGTTACGCATTTGGGTCCCCTGCTTGTACCGGCTGTGACAGCTTTTTTTGCAAAGATAAATAGGATTCATATGGGTGCTTGAAATCCTTGAAAATGCTTGAATTTTAATGTTGATTACTCAAGGGTTTACAAGTTCTTAATTTGGGGTGATTTGATCATAAATTCTTGAAATGGTTGACATTATTCTCAAGAAGTCTGCCTAAAAATTACGCCTACACTGCTCTCTGTTTGCTTTCCCCTACAAATGCATTTCTTCCCTTGTGATTAACGGCAACTGGTATTATTTTGTATGGCATTATGCTGTATAAGAGGACAGGTGCATATCTAAATAGGGCACTATGAATTGTGCATTAGTACAGAGATTACATATCAATTATGGACATTTGTGCCATGCAAAAATAAGGTAGTGCTTTCTAGCGGTGAATTGTTATGGAAATAATTTCCTGCAACTTTTTACCCAATACCTATGTGGGCAAATGTATTTGCGATCTACTCACTATCTAAACTATTATGATAAATGCACATGAAAGGTAAAAAAAATTGCATATGTAAATTGCAGAGCCACAAATATAATTCCCTCCAGATTTCTTGTTTTAATGGTACTGGAAAAAATGAGAAAAACGGCTTTAAAAAGTGCTAGGATTTGGCTTTTAAAAAAGGTGTACAAACCCAGGATAAAATTAGCGGCACACTAGACAAGTTCTTGGTACACTTGTTGAAAAGCACTGCTTTATAGCACCCATTTGAAACATATTTTTAACAAAATGAGTCCTGGAATTTTCCGCTTACATAAAAAAAGTACATGCCCGCAGTTAAGAGTTACGTAACATCAGGAGCTTGAGGATCTTGATGCCATCTTGCTTGCCCAAACCACAAGAGGACTGAAACTTCGCTGTGGTCTCATGAAGTGGGAAGAGTGCTAGAAATATGTCCTCCTCCAGGGCTGAATGCAATAAAAGGTCTTTTGATTGCAGAGGTCCATGCAATCTTGCTCGTCTATAAAAAGAGCAGCGACACTAAGCGTAAGCCACAGGTGAATTCAGATCTTTAGCTAACAATTAAACAAAACTGCTTTGTAATATCTCTTTTAGAAAAAAGTATGGACTGTATAATACTGTGCTATACTGGTGGGATGCATTTCACATCTAGGCCTTCAGTGATTGCCTTCTTAGTCTAGATTGAACAAATATTCATCCAAATACCATCATTTATGGCAGGGGTCTTGCCACTTCCATCCATCCATCCATGATCGGCACCGCCTTTCCTCTGTAGGGTCCGGGGGTGCACGGGTTAATATGCATACTCAACACAGGGAGGCTGCGGTAGCTGGACTTGAACCCAGAGCTTCTGCAGCGTGGGGCTGCATGCTAACAACCCATACACCATGCCACCCTGAGTCGGTAACATGTTTGACCCATAAAAGCAAAAATATCACATTTTGAGAGAACCTTAGCATATATTTTGGGACAACATTTATCAAAACCGGCAAACCCGGTCTCCAGACAAAAGCTAATTCTTCAGCACCTTATGTGTTCTGTGTTTCCTTTTCTCTGTGCTACTACCCCTGCTACTCTGTTTGACAGTGCCGGGGGGCTAACCAGTGCGCACACGTGCCAACACATGTGTAGCGTGTGCCCTCGTCGGCCAGTCACACTTTCTTCCTCCTTCATCCTCCCCCTCGACCTCACCAAAATAAATATGAAAATTGGGTTTACTTCGCACTTGGTCCATCAAATCAAAATAATTTGTTGGGTTTGGGCAGGGCAGCACGGCAGCACAGTGGTTAGCTCATGTCAGGCACAGTTTTGAGGTAATGAGATTGAACCTTCCTGTGTGGAGTTTGCATGTTCTCCCCGTGCTTGTGTGGGTTTCCTCCCACTTTCTAAAAACATGCATGTCAGGTTAATTAGCCGGTCCAAATTGTCCTTAGGTGGGAATAAGCGAGTGAGTTGTCTGTCTCCGTGTGCCCTGTGACTGGCTGGCAACCACTTCAGGGTGTCCCCTGCCCACTGCCCGGAGATAGCTGGGATGGGCTTCAGCACCCCCGTGACCCTACTGAGGATAAGCCGTGCAGATATCAGATGGATGGATGGATGGATGGGTTTGGGCAGGGCCAGGCTTCAATACCCGAGGGCCGGATCTTGTCAAGCTGGATTTTGAAGCCCCATCTTACTTCTACTGTGCTCAGATGCCAGCACTGCTGATTCTGAAGGCCTTGGGTGTATTTTATACGAATGAGGACACAGTCTAGCTGAATTCTGATTGGATAAAAACCCTAAACTAAAACTACTGGAGTGTCACCAAATATATAATGAAAAATACAACATATGGAGAATGATTATAAACACTTTGGAAAAATAGATTTAAAATGAAACTTGAACACTTGTAAAGCTTTTGATAATGATGTCTGGTTACGTTAGGCCAGCAAAGAAGGTCTTGCTTGCTTTGACGGCTCACCAGTAACAGTTTTAACTCGGTTATCGCGGTTAACAAGGGGAAGAACCCGTCGTTTCAAGATGATGATGATGTGACTTTCGTTCCAAGGGTGGTTCAGCCCCCCATTAACCACGATAACCAAGGCAATACTGTAGTAAGAAAAATATGTTGGAATTTCATTCATTCGTCAAGGGAATCTTAAGTACGAACCGTCTACATATGTGGATGGCTGCATCAGGTTTAGCCAGATGGCCGCTTATCTCACCGAAGCCTTTGAAATCTTCTTAAGACGGAGGCCACGAGCGACAGTAGACAACGGAGTGACCGCATTGCTCGATTATAATCCCCTCGACTTAGATAGGCTGCCAGTGCCTAGCAAATTAGCATGTCGTGGGCCCCCGGGAGCCAAACACAGTCCGGGAAATACTCGTCAACATTGCCTGTTGCCATGCCTGCCTCCCCTCACCCAGACGGGGGCCAGGTTGCACTCAAATAATGCGGGGCCACGAGTTGCACTTCTGGTATTTGAGCACAAAGGGAACAGCAAAAACTTTGCAAGTGTTTTTCTTATTTTAAGGTCATGTCAAATGCTAAAATTGGTTACAGCATTATGTTAATACACTCATTAAAATTATGTTTATGGAGCTTTAACTCATTCATAGCCGTGATGTATAAATACGTTTTCAGAAGAATTGTCCCTGCGGGCCAAAACGTAACATTGCATTTTTCCTTTTTCATTCGAAAAAAGATCATCATAAAGGGTTTGGCGCTGTTCATCAGGAAGTATCAAGCCTCTGGGAATGATTTCAGTATGATAAATCACCATTGAATGGCTTTTGATTACGGCTTATGAGTGGCTTCAGATCTTGTCCACACATTGAGGGAGTCTCAACCTCCTTGTGTTGCTTTCTGTATTCAGCGAATGAGTGTGTGTAGACGACCCCTTATGGCGGGCAGGCATAGTGAAGCGGTTTGGTGAGAGTCACAAGATATGAACGAATAGTAATGGGCTGTTAATTCTTCAACAGAGCTCATTTCCTTAAGATGACAAAGTCCCATCATCCTCGTCCATTCGCAGAGGGAAGATGTTTCATGCACGTCCGTAGAAACGCAGTCAACCAATGGAAAATAATCGCCATTGTGACCAAAATCATGCGATCACTTCACTGAAAACATTGGGCGATGAAAAGTTCTCACTATCATAGAGAGAGAGATAGGGATAGAGAGAGAGATAGACATAGAGATAGAGATACAGATAGAGATAGAAAAGGAACCTACAAAGGCACAGGAACCAGAGTGCAAGAACGTGACATTAATTATACTCTGGGAGTCAAAGAAACAGGAATGTGTAGCTTGTGATAATTACGTGCAGAAAAAAAATCTGTAACAAATACCGAAAACAAATAAAAAAATTATAAAACAAAAATGATTACAGTTTTAGTCATAGCAGGGAGTCCTGCTGCCATCTTTAATGATTGATTTCACCATGTAGCATACGAGTAACCTAATCTTCTTATATGTAATAACTTGTGAAGCCCTTAGAGACTAATTGTGATTAAGGGCTATACAAATAAAAATGACTTGACTTGACTTGACTTGACATGTACGTTATTCGTTACTTATGGATTTGAATTCACTCTCCATATACCTTCCTCTTCCCCTTGTTGTCTTACAGACTTAAAACAGACCCGAAACACCCCCTCACAAAAACAAAACAAAAAACTTCCCTGACTAAATGGGTCCCCACACGTGTGTGCAAATATGCAATAACAACCATGCCGGTGACATTCTTGCAGTGGCTTTTGCACTTCCTTTGACATTCCTTACTTGTTTTTGTGTCTCTTCCTTACGAGGGACCGAAAGTGACGTCTCAAATTCTTTACAACACACAAAGTCTACGCATGGTAAAGTCATACAAATAATAAAAAATGTGACATTGAGGAAAAAAAAACTATAAAACATTATACATTCACCTATATTAATAATATCATTTCACAAGTAATACATAATATTTGACTTTGTACAGGTTTCACACACCTTGGTCACGGCCAAATTCCAGCACTTTTTAAAGGATTTCAAAGCCAATTTTTCAGTTTCTCCAGTACCAGTAAAAGAAGAAATCTGGTGTGTATCATGCATTTTAAGATCCACAAATATATCTGTGATTTACATATGCGATTTTTAATCTTGTGTGTGCATTTATCAAGACATATGATTTTTAGATCTTGAGTAAATCGCAAAAACATTTGTAGATCTTACGATTACCTGTGTAGGTATTGGTGAGACAAATCTCTCCCCCATATACAGAGACTCCCGACTGAATATCGTTCGTAAGTTGAATTTGTTCGTAAGTTGCTTCAGTGCTATATTTTGTATGTTTAAGGTTTATATAAGTATGTTTAAGGCTTGTTTAAGTAACCTGTATTCTTTTGAAACTGAAAAATAAATGTTTAATAAAATAATATACTCTACAAAGATAAATAAAATTAAGTGTAACTTACTTTTGAAATATAAGCTTCAAGAGGTCCTGCTCTGTGTTAGAGGGTGGCCGAAAAATAGCATTCCAATAATTTTCTCAACCGCATCAAGCTTTCGTAATCCACATTCGTTTAAAAAAAAAAAACGGCTTGCCGGTTTACAGCAACCATATTGAATGGATGCACAAAATATTAAGCAATAAAAATGTCAAAGTTCTTAGCGCGCTGGAGATGATATAGACATAGTATAGACCAGGGGTGGCGAACACGTGGCTCTAGAGCCGCATGCGGCTCTTGCCAATAAGAATGCGGCTCTTTGCTTCATCATATTTTCTATATACAGTGGCTCTTTGCCTTGTCTCACGTTTAGGTATTTTTTTTTATGTATTGATGGTGGACACTTGAAATCAATCCTTGAAATCAACACAAGAACAATACTTGTTGTATTGTAAGGAGAGGAGTGTGTTATGGGAAATAAGGTTTTTAATTGTGTGAGTTTGTGTGTGTCTGTCTGTCACGGCAGGTCAGTGCGTGGTGTGGCTCTTTGACTCTCACAGTTAAAAATTTCGTCTCTTTGTGTTAAACTTGTTCGCCACCTGTGGTGTAGACAGTACTGTATAAGTAACCTGTATTGTTTTGTACTAAAAACAAAACATTTCATAATATACTATGCTCTATAAAGATAAATAAAGATGAGTCTAACTTACTTTTGGAAGATGCGCTTCAAGAGTTAGGCGACTTCCTTCTCTGTGGTAAAAAGTGGCCCAAAAAAGCATTTCGACCATTTTCTCAACAGCATCAAGCTTCCATATTCCACTTTCATTTCAAAAGAAACCAACCATATTGAATGGATGCATCAGATATTAAGACATAAAAATGTCGAAGTTCTTAGCACGCTGGAGATAGTATAGATATAGACAGTATAGAATGTTTACACACGAACTAAGAAGAGGAAGCTGATTTCTTCTTCAGGGTGGATGCTGGGTGACCTCTCACAGCGCCACACTCCGGTAGCGGCGGAAAGAAGTACTACAGTAATGTCCTGTACTCGGAAAAAGGGGCAAAATCTAACGAACCATATTGAATGGATGCACGAGATATTCATCAATAAATAATGTCAAAGTTCTACGCGTGCTGGAGATATAGTATAGAAATTGGATTTCTTTGGAGTGGATGCTGGGGGACCTCTCACAGTACCACCACACGCCGGTAGAGGCATGTACTCGGAAAAAGGTGCAAACAAGTTACAGCAATGTCTGGATATTTTTCGACATCCCGAAAAAAATGTTCGTACCTTCCGTTTTACATAAGTAGAATGGTTGTAAGTAGGGGAGCGACTGTAGGTATCACTTAAATGTAATTTATGTATCCAGTTGCAAGAAATTCTGTCCAATTTCATTTTATTTTTTGATTGGCTCCTAAGAAATGTCGATAATTGATATGTAATCCTTGCACTAATACACATTTCCTAGTGCCCTGTTTAATTATAGTAAGCACCGACCTCTTGGGCGCGACCCATAGTGGGCAATGACGCTTCATAGGACAATACCATACAGACTAATGCCAGGTGCCGTTAATCACGAGGGAAGAACAATGGCAAACCAAAACAACATTTTTAAGCAGACTTATTGTGAAACAATTTCTAGCATTTACAGGGACTTTACCCAAAGTTCAAGCATTGTTCCATCCTTGAAGACGCAAAATTTGTATTCAAGCATTTTCAATGCTTGCACCTGTACTAACCCTGTCTGCATATTTCTTGATGTAAAACGTATGCTCTCTGCCTTTTCCACTTAAGTTAATATTTTTTACCTCGCTTGGCTGTTATGTCTGCGTACCAAATGTTTCATCCCAGTCACAACAAAAACATCAGCATGAGCACGCGTGTTTGCGCGGGTTTTCCACACAGGATGACAAAGGGAAATGGTAGTTGTGCGGGTTCACAGGATGGCCTTCGTCATTTCCTTCCTGTTTCCTTTATTTTATTCTGTGCTGAAAAGCGGCCCCTCTTTCCTACACCTGGAGACCCCAGCACAAACACATAGCATGAATCAGAACTCAAAAGAATTTACAAACTAGCATTAGGAATATTGTAATCATGTTTTCGGTTCGAACAACTTGACTGTAACCGGAGGGATAAGCAAACTAAGCGGCTAATTAGAGAACCACGACCACCAGGGGCCCTCAAAAGCGGTTAACTTTTTTTGGTGCCATCTTTATCCCCATTGTCCCCGACCAAATGTTCTTTTCATGTCCAATTATGCAAACGTTCTGGCCGAATGTTCAGCTCTGGCTCACTTCTGTCATCTCCACTTGGACTCCTTTTACAGGACAAGAATGACAAAAATGCAATAGATGTTATCTTATGTCAAGCAAAATTATTCATCCACGAAATGTTTTCAAAATGTAAACCTGTTTTTTCCAGAATGTTGTCAGTGAATTTGGTTGTGATTGAATCTTTGAGTTTGATGAACACTCCCAGTGTCCAATGGATTTCTAATATACTTAAGAAACTGTATTAATTTAAACTTGTCATTACTTTGATTTTAATTTTAAAGTTGGTCTCAGCCGGGTGGCGCTGGATTCTGTCGCAATTGCCACGGCGCCCAATTGGCCCCGCCCATGGGAGAGACGCATTGACTGATTGCTCCTAGGCAGTACTTAAACGCGCTCCTTTGAGCTGTTAGTTGTCTGAGCGTTTGTGAAACGCCTGTGATACTTCTGCAAGACTTCTCTTAAACTCTGTGTTAAATGCCTAGTTCTGTGAATCTGCCTGTGTTTGATCCTGTTTAATTTTTGGCCTGATCCGTTTGTTTTTGAAAACTTTTCTTTTTCAGATTTGAATCCACTTCCACCACCATCGATCCCCGGATCGAGTTTGCGCGCATTCCTCCTCTCCCCAATAAATTGTGAGTACTTTACGCTATTGGGTTCTTTTTCCTGTTTCCTGCCCTGGCTCGTGACACTTATGTTCTCTTGAAATAGTTACCTATTGTTTTTTGACTTTTCAATGCAATGTTCAATAAAAATCGTTAAAAAAACATAAACTTTGAGGTCACATTTTGACGCTATCTGACCTATAATTAATAAACATAGCAGACGAATAGTTATCAACACATCCCAGAAAATCATTGGCTGCTCTATGCTGCCCAGTTAAGAGGACATTGGGATACTACAGCAGAGACAACACTATAAATGACTCCATTTGCGGGTGGGAATGGAGGCATACAGCAAAAGGTTTAGTTTTTAAAAAAAATCTTTTTTTTTTTTCAACAATGTAATAAGATTTTTTTTTAAATGAAAATACGTAAAATGAGCAAACACATCTGCTAATTGATGTTTTTTTTTCAGAGTTCAGAGAATAGATTAAAACAATTTTGGAAAATCAAATCTCGCATGGGCAGCACGGCGGCGCTGTAGTAAGTGCATGTGCGGCACAGTTCATGTCTTGGGAACCTCCTGCGTGCGTTCAAATCCAGCTCCAGACTTCCTGTGCGGAGTTTGTATGTTCTCCCGTGCTTGCGTGGGTTTCCTCCTGGCACTCCGGTTTCCTCCCACATTCCAAAAACATGCATTTCAGGTGAATTGGATCGGTCCAAATTGTCCCTAGGGGTGAATGAGCGAGTGAGTTGTCTGTCCCCGTGTGCCCTGCGATTCCTTGTGTCAGAGCGTCTGCGAAACTTTTTCTAGACTCTGTGTGATATGCCAAGTCCTGTGAATTTGCCCGTGTTTTGATCCTGTTTTATTTTCGGCCCGATCTGTTTGATTCGGTCCACTCCTTCGTTCTGATTTCGATCTACTTTCGAACCCCAGATCGAGTGTGCGCGCATTCCTCCTCTCTCCCCAATAAATTGTGAGTAACGTTACGCGATTGGGTTCTCATTCCTGTTTCCTGTCCTAGTTCGTGACACGAATAAAAGACCACTGTTTGCGGTAATCATTTTTTCTGCAATTTGCTTCCGCACCACCTGAGTGGGTTCCTGACGGATAGACCTGAGTCTTTGCCCAAATCAAAATGTGCTCAATATTCACAAATGGTAAATGGATCACATTACGTATCACAAATCGGCTTCTGTCTCAGCAGAGGAGTAGTTTGTGATTATATAAAGAAAGTTCAGATGGAAGATTGCTCATTCTAAATATACCTGTGTCAAGAATAACCCAAAATGGGTCCAAAAACTAGACAGATCCATTATTTGGATGAATTTAATCAATCTTTCTGTATTGTTTTGTATGGAATGACCAAACCTTGTGAGTTTCACCACACCAAATGACCCAATTTTGGTTGTTGTTTAAACCTCAACCCACTTTTCGCGTTGTTTTACAAAAACTAACGTGGTGATGACTCCTCTCGCCTCTTAGACCTGCTTCTCTCTGGTGGGTGCTACAGGTCCTTTAAAACAGGGACTAACAGGCTCAGAAAGTTCCACAGTTTCTTCCCCGAAGCCGTCACCACTTTAAAAAAGCACACAAGACTGAAACAATATACAGTATATCTTGCCTATGTATAGAAAAATGAGTATTCGCATCTTATTTATAGACTTATTTCGAAATTATGTTACTGTTAATTGTCATTGCACTATTTTCTTTGTACTATTAAATTCTAATGCACATAAAACATTTCATTGTAAATATTTTGGCTCATTTGACCTGAATTTCTTTTTATCTTCTTTTCCCTTTTTCATACCTTATTAAGTGGTTATCTTGTTTATCCTGGATATGTTATGGTTTTTGGCATCACATACATAATACTGACATCAGGGCCTACACATTTAGACCATGTGAATTCACATAAGTTATATGTGATATCATAAAAATATAGAGGGAAATCCTGTTAGAATTTGGCTTGCCAGTCACATCACGTCTACTGATGTAGGAAAACAGAAAAATCGTCGGAGTGCTAGCCTGTAAAAGATTAACACAAGGCTATGTAATACTTTAATTTATGAAAGTGAAATCGACAGGTACTATTGTTTGCTCCAATAAGCAACCTGCGTTTATTCAGCGTGACAGGAATGTTCCCAGGCAGGATAATCAAATGAGGTTGTCCTCTGCGTGGATTATTGAGAATGTTTTCCACCAAGTTGACATAATCTAGCACAACCACATTTAAAGATAGAAAATCAATCAAACATACGCACTGAATAAAACGCTAATGATACAACCAACAAAAATATTTGAACCCAGAAATAATGGTTGGCTAGGACTTAACCCTGCTGTGTTACGAAGTGCACCTTGTAAGAAACACAAGAGGCTTTTGAATGAAAACAATTACCCCTAAGTGGTTCTTTAATCCAAGCTGTGCTAAACTAATAGGATTAATACTGTCATTTCAGTTCAACTAAATTAGGGAAAAATGTATGACACAGACATAACACACTATTATGTAGTATGCACTCATCCCTGCATTAAGGGGCCCACAATTCACCCATGCATCCATGTTCTATTCCAAAAATTCCGCTGAGGGCCGTGGGAAAATAGAATCCATCCCAGAAATGTTGGTGTGAAAACTACACCCTGGACTGGTCACCTCTGGAAAAACAACAACCATTCTCATTCACGTGAAATGAATCGTGATTAATCCAAATAACTCGCAATTCTATAGTGTGATGTGTCTTCTTTCGCTAGTCTTTTGATCATGTATACATGAGTCTACATGCAAGTTTTGGAAAACTGACTGTACTGTAAATGCATAATTTAGACTCTGTTGTGCCACACAAATAATTTTTTTTCCTCTCAGGCTGCTAGCTAAATGCTAACACAAAGATTCCATCGTCATAGAGAAACTGAAACGATTAGCATTAATAGATGGAAGAAACTAATACTTAAATGGTGTAAGTGTCTGAAGACACAAAAAAAACCCAAGAACATACACTTTTTTTATTTGAATGTAATTTATCAGGCCGACAAAAATAATTTTTTGTGTCTTTTAGGAAATGCAGAATTTCAAGAATTACTTCACAGGGATAGTGTGTGATATTTGACCACTAATTGTCGCTGTATTGGATAGTGTCAGTGAAAATAAGTGCTTCAAACCACAAGGATAAAAAGTACGGTGACTCAAAGTGACCAAACCGTACAAATTTTCTACCAATTTTTTAGGACCAGCCTTTCACTAAGGGGCCGGTCACACAGCCGTTTGCGGCTGAATCACGGCTAAAATTTTGCGTTTTTTTTTTTGCCCGTGGTTGCCCGCGATGGAAAATGCGTAAAATTGTCCAACCCGCTGTTCATCGGTGGTATGCCCGCAAAACAGATATATACGGTGTGCATTACCGTTCGATTACGTTCACAACAAAAACAAAGACGGAATGGTTTAAGTTGTATTACATTCCCAACAAATGCAAGACGAAGTGGTTTTGGTTATATGTTCGCCATTACATTCCCTAAAAGTGATATAAAAGTGAGATAAAACGAGGTAAAAGTCGTTGTAGTAGCGAGGAGATGCAAATCTCGGCAGGGATGCATTTCTCGGCATAACACCGGGCTGTAGAAATCATAACCGCTCAAGACACGGTCCCGTCAAGATCAAGATTTCAAGCTATGGCACCGAAGAAGCCAATATGTTATTATTGTAATAGTTTTTCATTTTTATTTTTATTATCTTGTTATGAAATGAAAATAAATGTCAAGAAATAAAAATGGATTAAGACGAGGTCACTACGCTGACGGGGATCCATGTTCACCGTCTCGAGCACAACTGACATGTGCTCGGCAAATCGCGCTGTAAATACGCGGAGAAAGGCGTTTGACCGTCACACGCGTAACACAGACACCCAGGTGCAATTTGTTTAAAATTTTGTATTTTTCATTTTGCAGCGTGTCTGTTACTTTTATTTAGATACCAAAGTTACTGCTCCATCACGTTTGTCTTGGATTCAACTTCTTTGCACATACACAAAGAGGTAAGTATTAGTTTCAGGAGCGAGCAGCAGCAAGTCAACTGCAGGAGAGAGAGTGGGAAAGGTGAGATGGCACAACATTCATTTGGACAAGTAACTTAAAATTAGTTTTACCTGGTTATATCAGTATCAGAAATTATTTTCCCCCCATTTTATTATGAATATTTTGTTTGTTTGTTTGTTTGTACATGATTCAATTGTTTGTTTGTTTGTACATGATTCAAATTGAATCTTTTCTTCCGGCGCCGTCACGAATGGCAGCCACTCCAGCAGCTCCCGTGTTATTTTCGATTGTTCTCGATTGTTCTCAGCTCAGGGATGCTGCTGGAAATGTGAATTTCCCTTCGGGGATGAACAAAGTATCTATCTATCTATCTATCTATCTATCTATCTATCTATCTATCTATCTATCTATCTATCTATCTATCTATCTATCTATCTATCTATCTATCTATCTAATAACACCGCGATACAGGCGCAGAACATGCTATTACCATGCTCCACCCACGATTACCCGCTGAAATTTCCCGTCCTACCCATGTGTAAGCACGCCCTGGCCGCGGCCAGAGCACGTCGTTCCGCGTCATTTCCGCGTCATTACCCCGTGTGCCGCTCGCGGTTAACACGTGCTCAAAGTTTTGAGCAGCTCAAAACTTTTTCGCTCGGCCAACCGCGTGTGAATTTCCGACCGCGAGTAAAGCACTGCTGTATCTCGTCTATATGGCGGTCTCAAAGCGTCCAGCAGCGCCCAACAGCGTCTGCTTCACATTGAAATTTCTGGTCGTGGTTCAGCCTCGCTACGCCCGTGAGAGGCTGTGGACCCGCGCTTTAAAGAATTGAGCAGCGCAAAACTTTCTCGCGCTGCCACCCGCGCGCGAATTTCCGACTGCGTGTTAAGCACTGCTGTATCTCGTCTGTATGGCGATCTCAAAGCGTCCAATAGCGTCCGCCTCACAGGCAGAAATTTCTGGCCGTGATTCAGCCGCAAACGGCTGTGTGACCGGGCCCTAAGATAGGCAGACGGCTAGCCTGCCATGCTAATTGTTTTTGTCCCCAGCTGTGTTTGTGTTTGTTGCTGTAATCATTTTTTGTCGTTGGATCCCAGATATCCTGGCTGCTAACTGCATGTTTTTGGTCAGTCAGCCTCACCAATTTTTTCACTGATCAGTCCCGATTCGCCCTCTATAGTATCTGGCTAGCCTGTCGTGATCATTTGTTGTATTTACGGCTAGGTTCGTGTTTTTTGCCGTAATCATATGTTGTTCTTGGCTCCAAATTATCCTGGCTTCTTACTACATGTTTTTGGTGAGCCAGCTTTCTCGTTTTTGTTCCGTTGATCCGCCCTGGTTGGACATTTTTAGCAACAGTCTAACCTGCTGCATCCCAGCTTGGTTCTCCCTGTTAGCTCTGTGTGTTATTTTTGCCAGTTTGACCGATTTTGGCTGCATGCCATTTGTTGTACCATTGATGCACCCACCTGCGACAAAACGCTTAGCCATTCTCCACAAAAAAACGACCAAAACACGACAAACCTTTTTGACTAAAGAACATGTAAACCAAAATGGTGACTGTCTTCCCATGGTGCTGTTCTTCACATGACTTCAAAGTGCAGGAAATCAATGAGGAGACAGACTATCTTCAAAACGAATTAGATAGTTGGATGGATAGATAGAGATATTTTGCAAAAAAACGTAGTATTTCTCACATTAGGTATGTTTTGGAGTTTGGGTATCGCTTTCTGTGCAGCTTTGCAGAAAAGGTGACCAGGCTGGTGAAGCGAATGTGCCAATCCCTCCACGCCTCTGGGGTTAAGCAGCCAGTGGTCGATCCCCTCCTTTTTCTGAAGTAAGAAGAGGAACTTCCTTTTGTCTAGGCCGAAGACAAGGCAGAACCCTTGCTTTTGGAAGCGTTTGAAGACTTACTTGATTTTCTCAACTATTCACCCTCTCTGACTTAGATGTTCTCCCCCCAGGAGGGGGAGACTAAAGGACCAGTGTGCAACGAATGAGCAAAAGCTCTGCCGGCCACAGAAAGCCCACCTCCGTTTGGAAAACAATCTGAGTTAAATTTGGACTTCACCCTTATTTCCCCAAAAATATTTTGGTAGTAAATAAACTTCTCTTTGTTCAACCCTAGAAAACTGTCTCTTGGTTGTGTGTTTTTGCAAGTGTAAAGCCTACCCGATTCCCTAAGTTGTCACAGTACCCATAGCAGCAAGACGGCACACAATTGGGTCAGCTCCCTCTAGGTGAGGATCATGTTACCTAAAATAAAAAAAAATAATCAAACTTTTTGTTTTGTTTAATTATTCATGTACTTTTGCTTATTATTTTAATCGTTTTTTTATCCTTTAGGTGATTTCTGGTGTTTACGGAGTGCTCAATTGCCTAACACGCGAAGGTCAGAGACCAGTTGGAAATATATGTTCTGTAAAGGGATGGATGCCACTAGGCTGTACTTGCCTTAGACACCACAAGAAACGGTAGCCCTATGACCTTGGTGGTTAAGGGTTTCAACCAACAAACCAATGTAAAAAAGAATTAAAAAAAAAAATCTTGTTAAATTATCATGAGCTGAGCTAAAACCATAACTACTTTGCACCTACTGAGAATCACTAGACGCTAATACTAGCACCCACCTTAGTTAAGCTAAGTGCATTTGTATTATTGCTATGCACTACACTAATACAGGTTACCAGCAGGTGCAATAGGCACCGATGATCTGTTCCGCGGTTCTCATCGTGTGCTGCACGGTCTTCTTACAGGAACTCGAGCAGGCTCCGTACCATTCGGTGATGCTGAAGGTCAGGATGCTCTCTATGGTGCCTCTGTCGAAGGTTCGCATGAAATGGGCGGGGGTTCTTGCTTTCATCGCTTTCTGGAGTAAGTAGAGGCGCTGATTGGCTTTCTTGGCCAGTGACGTGGTATTTGAGGTCCAGAAGAGGTCCACAGTGACATGCACACCTGGAAAGTTGGTGCTGTTCACCCTTTCGACCACCGTTGATGGTCGGGGGTGCATGCTGAGGGGGTACATAGCTCGCACAGACAACGTTTATTTTTACGTATAATGTTCATGGATATAGGAATGAAAAAATATATACATACAAGGATCCAAGGATGGAAAGGGCACTGAGAGCTTGGGCTTTGTTTTAATGCCTTAACAATTTGCAACTCATCGGACGTCAGAGCTGAGGCATTCATTATCATTGGCATGTAGCTTCATTGTGCTGCCAGCAGCACAAATGAAAGCCTTTAATTGCTATAAAGAGTTTCATAATGGGCGGCAGTTGCTGTTGGGCCTGTGCCAGATCTTCGGGTTTGGTCAGTGTAGTATTCGTGCCATGTTGCTTGTTTTGGTTTATAGGTTCAGATGGGCTGTCAGTATCCAGTACTTTTAGAATTTTTAATTGTACTCAGTACTCCATGGATACTCAGTACTCCATGGGATTACCTCATTTGCGGTCCCTTCTGGAGGTTTCTTCATTTTCTTCATGTTGTGTTTTTTTTTAGTTTTTCTTTGCCCTTGTGTAGGTTTTAGATGGTGTAGCAAGAGGTGGTGTAATAATAGTCTGTCGTTTGCAATAATCTGTGGTCTTTGCAGCGATTTTATACTCCTTGTGATTAAGGGCTATACAAATGAACAAGACTTGACTTGACATGTGTCCCAAGCCGTGTTTTAGAGTAGGTGTTAGATCCCTCACATGAAACAGATAGCACTGGTTTCAATGGTTTCTAGTTGCAGGACAAATCTCCTGATTTGACTCAGATACAGCACCTCCATCATCTTGTTGCTCTTGTTTTTTGGGGTGAATCGTCATTCCGCTTTTCAGAGATTAGGCAGACCTCAGCATTAACAATACTTTGTCCTTTAAAAATATAAAGAAACAATTTGAAATGACTTACATAAATACATAAATAAATAATTCAATAAAATGTTTTCAAGAGAAATACTTAAATACATATCTATGATACAAGAATTAATAAAGATCATCCTAGGGACAGAAGAAAACCCAGTGGGCCTTGACTTTTACATTACATTTGCTGCCCTACTTAGGAACGAGATCCGGACGATCGTTCTCAAGTTGAATTTGTTTCTAAATTGCTTCAGTGCTATATTTTGTATGTTTAAGGCTAGTATAAGTATCCTGTATTGTTTTGTACTAAAAAAATAACAATTCATAAAATAATATGCTCTTTAAAGATAAATGAAGTTGGATACTGGGTGACCTCTCACAGCGCCACCACATGCCGGTAGCGGCGGAAAGAAGCACTGCAGTAATGTCCTGTACTCGGAAAAAGGTGCATACAATACAAAATCAAAATTACAGCAATGTTCTGATATTTTTCGACCTCCCGAAAAAAATGTTCGTATCTACTGTTTTACGTAAGTCAAATGGTCGTAAGCAATGTTCCCTCTAATTTTCCACGGGTCTGAGCGTTCACACAAAGTCGGTGAGCAACGCTTGAAACAACAGTGAGCAACCATAATCCCAAGATAATTCATTATCGAACATGTCCCAAACTTGACTTCAAGTTACATTTTGCTGAGTTTCCGGCAATGCAAAATATTTTTTCTCTTTTGAATGAATTGACTCATGTAGTATTGCAAAGGTTGTACGGCCTACAAACGTCGTTTGTTCTTACCATTCTTTCACAAGATATCCATTTCTTTTTATATCCTGATATATTTTGTCGCATAATATTAACATTTTGGGGGGCTTATTTAGTCGGTTGTAAGATACAGAACTGCACTTAATCACATTTTTTAGTGGAAGTACAATGTTGGCAACAAGATTCACTTGATATAATTGGAAATTATTTGAATGCAACACAAACTTTTTCTTCTTTTTTCCGTGTTTTTTTTCTACTTTTTTTTAAATTCCTTTAAAAAAAATCTCATTATGTTTATTTTTTCAGAGCTGTTACTTTTTCTTTTTGTTCTCTATTTACTTCTTTCCTACATTTCTTTCTTTTCTTTTTTTCTGGCTTTTTTCTACATTTTTCCTTCTTTTTTCTCTTTTCTCAGCTTTTCACTACTTTTTCTTTTTGGTATTTTTTTCTTTTTTGTTCTATTCCCCCTTCCTTTAAGTCATTTTGTGCATAATTCTACATAATATTTGGTCATGTTGGGATTAAAGAAGCAAAAACAACCTGAAGAGCCGTTTAGGACCCTTGTGCGCTGGCTAGATTTTCTTGTGCGCTGAGAATGTGCGAGTAGTGCGCTGTTGCGCACGTGCGCAGTTTAGAGGGAACACTGGTCGTAAATAGAGGAGCGTCTGTAGTGTTGTAGATTAACCCTTTTAAATCATGACATCCCTCAAGTGAGCTAGCATATTTAAACCCTCCGTTGTTGACAAAAAAACAAAAAACTACCGTAGATGCTTACCGTGCTATCACAGGGCGAGCACAAAACTCAACATGCCCACGTGACTTTGATCTTGACTTTGAAGACATTTTCAGTGGCAGTCCAAAGTTAACCCTCATTCCGTTGGATCAAGCAGAAAAGAAGAGTTAAATGTAAATGTTCTATATAGCGCTTTTCAGGTCAATGAAGACCTCCCAAAGAGTTTTACAATGTGCTTCACATTTTCGCTTTTACACACACAAACTAACTAACCGATAGCCGGGTCAGCCATGCAAGGCAACTACCTGCTCATCGGGGGCATTAGGGATTGAGTGTCTTGCCCAAGGACACTTCGGCATATAATTCGTAGGAGCCGGGAATCGGACCTGCGATCTCTTGATCTCAAGACGAGCGCTTTCAACCTAGATACTGCCGAAGGGAAAAGTAGGAAAGAAAAAGTGAGTTTCGCAGCAATAAAGCGTAATGTAGCAATGTGCTTGACAACAATGATACTTGAAGGGTGCACCCAGTTTCTGTTGTATAACAACTTTGAGAATCTATCCTGTTTGGTCAGTTTCTTGAAACCAACTCACAACTTTCAGTCTTGAAAAGTATGCATGAAGTCATTTTGATTAAATATGTCTTCAGCGGGATCTTAAACTCAGTTTGGCTCTTGGGCCCGGATTTAGATTCTCTGTTTAGAGGTGTGTTTTGTTTTTCAGTATTATGCTTCATCTTTCAGCCTACATTAGTAGCCTGTTCTACATAGTATAATTATGGATGGATGAAAGGGATCTTTTCAAAACACAACACATTTATTCACAAAGCACGGGGACAAACGATTTTCATGTATGGCATTGAACGTGTAACAGTTTAATCTTAACAGTTGTGTGAATGAAGTTTTACACCTGAACCAACTCGCCGGGCAAAACAAACTCAACTGTCTCATCTAGCGGCTGGGTAAGGCAGTTGGTTTCCATTTATTTAAAAGATCATAACTTTTGAAAGAAATGACCTGGAGATTCGCTTCATTTTTGACATACTCAGAATTTTATGGTGAGCAGGATTAAATCATCCAACAGGCCGGGTCTTTACGCTTCGGTTAGCGCTGGTTTACTACTTTGCGGATTTTTGTTTGAATTGTAATTATTGTCATTTATAGCAACGTATCGCGTGTTGCGTTCTGCAGCAGACAGCACACAGCAAATGCTTTCCCAGAGGCAGGTTTGGTGAGGGCTTTATGCATTGTGTGGGCGGGACCATCTTTGTGTGCGACAGTGATAGGCTGGGGTATGCTGTCAGTCCGACAGCGGGGCGGGCACACAAATCAATGTGGCCACCAAAACAAAAAGAAGCACAATGACAGCTACATTTTAGCAGCTTGTTACATGGACAATATATTCATCAATTAAATGATACTCTGAGAAAAGTCAGAAAAGCGCAAAGAAATGGTGATTACCAGCGGGTCCTTTGTAGATTGTTATTACGTCCGGTGAGAGACTGAGGCAGTGTCGGGAGAGAAGGTAATAGCGCTGCTGCTACGCTACTTAACAAGCCACCCCTGACAAGCCTGTATCTTACCAATGCCAGATCCATTACCCATGAAAACTATCACAGAGACCTGGCTTAATCTGAGGATACCAGATACTAGCACACATCTACCCAGCCGCCCTCTAATTTGCTTTATTACGCTGGAAGGAGAAGCCCTCCAATTTCGTTATCCTTTTGTATAATGACAATAAAGACCATTCATTTAACTGCAATTACGCGTTTTGTGTTTATTTTCTTAAATCCATAGTTGTTATTTTGTTTCAGTCGTATACTCTTAGTCAGCAAGGACATCATCTTGAGGTAAGTTTGACCTTTGGGGGCTTGTATGATGGTGCAACACTACTTTGTAGATCTTCAAGTTTCACGGGTAGTTCTGGTCCCCATTAAATGTGAGGGGTTACTGTAAATGTATGTATGCATGTCACTCTATTTTGTCTTTAGTTGTCGGAAATCGTGGGTGTGAAAAATTCCCCACTCCAAAACAAATTTCACAAAGCTCACAGTAAGTAATCTCATCTCATCTCATCTCATCAGCCGTACCGCTTATCCTCATTAGGGTCGCGGGGGGGCTGGAGCCCATCCCAGCCATCTCCGGGCAGTGGGCAGGGGACACCCTGAATTGGTTGCCAGCCAATCGCAGGGCACACAGGGACAGACAACTCATTCGCTCATTCACACCTAGGGACAATTTGGACCGGCCAATTCACCTGAAATGCATGTTTTTGGAACGTGGGAGGAAACCGGAGTGCCCGGAGGAAACCCACGCAAGCACGGGGAGAACATACAAACTCCGCACAGGAAGTCTGGAGCTGGATTTGAACCGACGACAGGTTCCCATGACATGAACTGTGCCGCACAAGCGCTAACCACTGCGCGGCCGTGCTGCCCACAGTAAGTAATATTTGTTCAAATTTATTACAGACCAAGCAAGTGCTTTATAGTTTGAATCGCAAACATGTTTTTTTTTATTAGCTAACATGTGATTGATCACATTTCTATAGGTGCTATAGAAGCAACATTAGCATTAGCTTACTCTGACAAATAGCATCAATTATATAAAACATTTTTTTTTCTCATTTTAGGATATTTTTTAATTAACTAGTACGCTATTTACTTTTGAATATGGTGTAAACTAATAATTTACTGGTTGCCCCAAAAGTGAAAAATACAGAAAAAAACCCTAAAATGAAACAAATTACGTTATATGGCAAATTACAGGAAATCTAATGGTGGTGTGTATAACTTAATAAAATAATCTACTTGCTAACGCCATTTTCTGGCTGATATCATCATTGCAGCCTCCGTCAAGCTGCCCGTGTGCTGCGTGCACGTACGTGTCTGTCTTGGACGCACTAAAATAAACTCTTCCTTTTTCATCTTTTGGGGGTTTGGGTTGGCATTTAGACATTATTTAAAACAGTATTTCACCATTTCACCATTTTCATCCTGTAATTAATGAAAATAACCAGCACGCGCGTGAAGTCACTTTATGACAAGTCCCGAGGTAATTTTGATCAAAAGATATTTGTTTTTAAATAGATACAAACCAAATGCCCCTTTTGGCCACTAGTGGGCAGATAACGATAGACTGTACTGTACTCCCAGCTTTAGTAGGCCCAGCCTACTAAATAATATTTTGATCAGATGTAGTCTAATTATATTGCTCATTTTGTATTTCTCTTTTTATCAATTTCAAACCTGTACCACAATTAGGGCAAAAATATATCCATCCATCCATTATCTGCACCGCTTATCCTCAGTAGGCTCGCGGGGGTGCTGGAGCCCATCCCAGCCATCTTCGGGCAGTGGGCAGGGGACACCCTGAACTGGTTGCCAGGGCACACAGGGACAGACATTTCGCTCACTCATTCACACCTAGGGACAATCTTGACCGGCCAATTAACTTGACATGCATGTTTTTGGAATGTGGGAGGAAACCGGAGTGCCCGGAGGAAACCCACGCAAGCACGGGGAGAACATGCAAACTCCACACAGGAAGGGTGGTAGCTGGATTTGAACCCATGACCCCAGAACTGTGCCGCACACGCGCTAACCACTGCGCCGCTGTGCTGCCCGACAAAAATATATATATCTATTTTTATAGCTCCCACTTGAGCTTGTATAGCGAGGTGAGTTGGTTCAAGTGTAAAACTGTATTCACTCAACTGTTAAAATGATCAGTGCATTCAATACGAAGCATGAAAATATTTGTATTCCTATTGTTTGTGAATAAATGTGTTATGCGTAATACAGATACATTGTCATACATGATTCTGATATGTAGGGTAGTGTACTAAAGTAAGAAAATGAAGCTTAAGCTAAAAAGGTAAGGTAAGGTTTACATTCTTTAACTTATCGGGCCTGCCTGGATCCAGCTCTAGAACCAAGCTGAGTTGGACCTCCCTGTTATAGTTCCTCTCACTGACAGGTACAGCGTGTACTCTGTACCATCTGACTGCGCCGTGACCCTGTAAAAGACACGCCGTATACAAAAGGGATGAAACATCGCCGTGCTGAAAACTTCACACAGCAATGTACTCATCATGAACAAAGTATTTGCGATCTCAAAGTTCGTGTTCCATCCGGGCAGTTCCAGTTCGATGCAGTTTGAAGTGTTTAGCTATTTGCATATAACAAGTTTGGAACGGTTGAGCCCGAAAGAATGCGAGCAGGAATTTGCATGTTGGTTTTGTATGTGTATCTTCGGCGAGGTTGCTCGTGCTGGCGTAAAAGTTTCCTGTCAGAACATCTATTATCTCTGCAACGGGAAGGGAAGCGTGGCTTTGCACCATTTGCGTTAGCAAAGCCGAAGGATCAACACGTTGGAACTCACAAAGCTGACTACATCCGACATACAACCGGCGGTTTATAAATAGATACGACGCCTTATCTATCATCGGCTCCTTCTAGGGTGAATCCCATTGGGGGTTTCTTTGTTTTGACTCTCGCAGGTTCCTGCAAACAAAAGTAGTTAAAATGAAACCGAGAACAATGCACTGTTACTCACATTTTAAATGGACTATTTATTACTAGAGCAGGGGTTGAAAAATTACGGAGCACACCACATATGGCCCGGCAGTCATTGTAATCAGTGCAGTGCTGTTCAAAATAATAGCAGTGCAATGTGACTAAACACAATATCCATGTTTTTTAGTATTGAAGGATTTTATACATTTGACTATAAAGGATTTTGTACGATCAAATACAAAATATAAAAGATATTCACTGGCTGAGCTGTGGGGCGAGGTCAATGCAACATAGTGGAGAATGATGTTGACAGGAAAAGCAGGGAACCGGGATAAAGGGTTGATAAGAAAATCAGCACTTTTCGACGAAGACGGCTCTGATGACGTGGAAACGCTCGGGGATGTTTTGACCATTTCAGACATCAAAACGTGGGGGACTTTCCTGGCACGCCCATGAGAGGAGCCGGCACACCAGCTTGCGAAAAAAAAAAACGTGGGCCGGGAGAAGAACTTCGGAAGATCGAGAGAGGGGGCTTGACGGAGACTCGAGCGACACTAATTCGGCTAATTCGATGGAGTTCACTTAGTTAAATTATTTAAGAAATTAAATCTGCCCCCGTGTGGAAATGCCGGTGTCTTGTCCATCTTTTCCCATCAAGAAACGAGCATGCATTGTTAGGAGAATGCAGGTTGTGTTTGGTTAATGGAGTCAGATAACTAATTCGAACAATTTGGTAAACGGTACATTTTAATATTTAATTCCTAACAGTATATATGTTATTGTTACCTGCCAGACAAGTTACCAGCAGGTGCAATACATTCTCAGAAAACAAACAACACTCAGCTGTCACGACCGGTACAAGCAGTGGACCCAAATGCGTAACGTTTAACACAATGCTTTATTGAGGGATTGGGGAAGTCAGGGCGCATGCTGAAGAGGACATGCCCTCTGGTGTTTTAACAAGACAATGACCCAAAACTCACCAGTAGACGACGGGCAAAGTCTTGGTTCCAAACCAATAAAGTTCATGTTATGGAGTGGCCAGCCCAATCCCCAGATCCCAATCCAATCGACAACTTGTAGGGTGATAGCAAAAAAATGCCGCTTGTGAAGCAAAAATAAGGAAATGTAAATGAATTGTGGAATGTTGTTAAGCAATCGTGGAGTGAAATACCAACTAAAGAGGCCAAAGTTGTGAAGCACTTATAGAAAACTGTGGTGGTGCAACTCAATATAAAGATTGCTAAATCCTACCTTTTTGGGGGGGAAATACAAAATAGTTTTGAGTTTGTACATTCAACAGCAGACACTGCTAATTATTTTAACACATCCCTTTGAAGTATTAGCCCAAATGCACAGCCTTCGGAGCGTGCCTATTACATAGCAGTCAACCTCCACGGCTCCATGCCCTTACAAACTGTCATATTTTCCCTTACAAAATCAAAATAATCTTACACCATATTTTTTTTCCAAACATGTTTATGTCGTTTAACATGTTATATTGTACATGTGTTTCGTTATATCATCTATATAGTGCTCGACATGAATGAGGTTTATTATAAAAAAAGTTCAAAAATTAAGTAGCTTGGACGTTCACTGTAGAAGGAAAAAATACATGCAAAGATAATTGTGTAATAATACATTTTCTTATTCAAATTCTTAATTCATTTTCTGCATAATGTTAAGTTATTGTTGGTAATATACTGATTAAAGGGATAACCACAAACCTTTCTTTTTTAAATTTTCTCCTTTTATACTTCCTTTTTTTCTTAACTTCTTTATACCACATAATAATTCCTAATATAATGCATCAAAGCAAGTGAGCCTTTAAGAGCCGGCTCTATTTAATGAGTTGAGCTGAAAAAGCCGGATCTCTAAAAAGAGACGGACTTCCTTTCACTACACAACTACCACATGACATCCGATGTTTTTTAAGACCACATGTATTTCAAATTTACTCAATCAACCGTGTCTGTTATTTTCAGATAAGAATGACTTACGGTATTTTAATTCAGGTTCGGCCATTGCGACTTGATTATTGTATCCAAAGAAAATTCCAAACTTCGTTATAATGTAATGTAATGTACTGCTCTGCTTTCGCTTTGTTCACGTGTGATCGGAATGATGCATGATGGGAAATAAGGCGGCAGATGCATGCGCGGAGTAGCAGCTAATGAGATGAGATGAGACTATTCAAATAATGCTGATACAGTATGACGTCAGACTAATAACAAAGTGTGTAACTCACTTTTTGGGCCAAATTAAGAATTTTGCCTAAATTGGCTTCCCATAGACAGCTACACTATGTGTACAAGTACTCAAGTTGGTAAAACCAATCATACAGCAGATAACAAGCATGTTACACTTTTGCCTAACTACTGTTGTTGACTTTGACTATTTTTTTCTGGATATATGCATTTTTTTCAAAAGTCCTGAAAATGACTGAGGTAATTATGATTTAATAAATAAATATAAACAAATTATTGTTGTTCTGGTGGAGGGTGACGTCTTTAGCTCCGCTGTTTTCCTCTTCCTCCCTTCAAGATTAAAGATTGTGATTTTACAGGCAAGCACATATTTACTACTCTGTGAACAAAAAAACGAAAATAAGGCCGGGTCACACAGGCGTGGTGGGTTCTGCTGTATTAGACCAAATTGCCTTGGCTTGTCATCGTTCCTCATGGAATAAAGAAAACGTATGTGACCTGACATTGACACAAATGACGGAAAGAGAAGCATGGGGTTTTTAATACTACTACTACAACTACTTACGACCATTCGACTTACGCAAAACAGTAGATACGAACATATTTTCGGGATGTCGAAAAATATCCGGACATTGCTGCAAGTTAGATTTTGTATTCTATACAAGACATTACTGTAATGCTTCTTTCCGCCGCTGTGAGAGCTCACCCAGCATCCACCCCGAAGAAGAAATCCGGCTTCTACTTCCTAGTCCGTGTGTGAACACACTGCACTGTATCTCTAGCACACTCAGAACTTTGACGTTTTTGTTGTTTAATATCTTATGCATCCATTCGATATGGTTGGTGTGAAGTGTAAAGAAGAGGCGAGCCGTTTCTTTTGAAATGAAAGTGGAATAAGAAAGCTTGATGCGGTTGAAAAAATGGTTGGATCGCTTTCTTTGTCCACTTTTTACCATGTGGGAGGAAGTCGCCTAACTCTTCCAAAAGTAAGTTAAACTTAACTTTATTTATCTTTATTGTCAAGTCAAGTCATGTTTATTTGTGACGCCTTTAATCACAAGGGGTCTAAAAGGACCACAGCATGTCAACGCCTAATGTGCATCTTTGTTTTTCAGTACTATCTTTATCATTCAGCCTGTTTTGTAACGTTATAGAGCAGGCGTGTCAAACAGGCGGCCCGCGGGCCGGATCAGGCCCGTTAAGGGATTGAATCCGGCCCGCGAGGCAAGGCTGAGGGAAGCGCACGGGAAAAATGAAATGCAGGTTTAAATAGGTCTTCTATCGTGTGGCCCCCGAGTTACAATTAGTTTGACACCCCTGTTATAGATCATATTATTTTATTAAACGTTTATTTTTCAGTTTCAAAACAATACAGGTTACTTATACAAGCCTTAAACATACTTATATACAACATACAAAATATAGCACTGAAGCAACTTACGAACAAATTCAACTCACAAATGTTGGTAAAAAGTGCAGCGTCAGTAATCAATCTTTTGGCCGATATCCAACTTGATGCCTGTATTTAAGCCTCTCATTTTTAAATAGTACGCACCCTGCATAATGAATTTGTTTTTTTTAAAATTGAGAATTTTTACGACACTTCAATGCATTCTAAACTATAATAGACCCGACAGGTTCAGACGAATGGTTCGCCTCAAACCATTTTACGAAAACAAAGCATGCCCTGACTCAAAAACATTGGGGGTAGACAATAAACGTCCCATTTTTACAATGTGTTTTTAATGAAGGCACACAAACACAGAAGCCCACGCCAGCACACAGACACAGGATGTGTAATGAATAAACAGGCTTCGGTTGAGGACAAAAAGCTCCAGTCAAATGTTTTTCTTGATGACGTGACTTGCACTTGCTAACCTCCTTCATCACCTTTGACACATCTCCAAATATAACTTATCACAACTTGTGATCCTCTCACTGCTGTTAAAGTGTCCCTGCTGCGGGGAAGTGGTACGCTTTATTTTCCACTGCTGCAAAAATGCAACTTTTTTTACACTGACACGATAGAGAACTAATGGCGGAAACAATTTGTAGCATGTGTTATGATATCCTAGTGAGGTGACTGACATTCCATACTTTATTTGGCAACAAGCAAGTGGCAACTTCCCTGCACATTCCAAAAAAAGCCTTAACCGGTCCAGGTTGTCCGGTTGCGAACTTAAGTGTGAATTCTTGTTTAGTCGACCAGTGTGAGGGCTAGCCGAAACGGCTGGGATGAGCTTTCACCACTGGCGCCAATAATGACTAGCTTTGTGGATGAGTGGATACATATTTAGCTGCAGGAGGTCCAAAAGTGTTAGGTGAAGAATTGCGGAAGTTGCAGTTATAATTCCTTGAAAACCGCACCCATGAATGGTATATACCTTTTGTTACCTCACTTTTTGGGGGTGATAGATTTCAAGCCCTACAGCAATGAATGGAATTCTAAGTACATGTAGGCTTGTTTTTGCTATAACACCGTTTACTTTTCACCATTGATGTGCAGTGAGCTTTGAGTCTGGTGAGGCATAGCCAAGTTTACAAATAAATTCATCTATATCTTATTCGTCATTTGAGTAGGAAAGCAGTATAAAGTGGTACCTCTACCGAAAAAGGTCTCTACAAACAAAGGTTTTAGATTACAAAGTACCTGAACGGGAAAATATTGCCTCTAGTTACAAAGGCGTTTCAGGATACAAAGTCAAAAATACAGTATGCGTTGCCATTCGGCGCTCCCAGGGTATGTGTGAATCCCGGCATGCTCTTCGTGTCCCCTACCCACTCTATAAACAGTCTACTGTATGGTACCGCGACAAAGAGCAATCATTCATAATGGACCCCACAAAAGACGTTCAGAAAGGTGGACAAGAAAGAAAGAAGAGGAAGAGTCGTTTTCTGGCCTTCGAAACAAAGCAAGAGATAATAAAGGGTATGAAAACACACACCTTCAGAGACAGAAACAACAAAGAGGAGGATGCAGCCAATATTCCCTCAGCCCAAATTAAATACATTTTGGCAAAAGTCCATGAACTCTCAGAATGTGTCGAAAGGAGTCACCCAGAAAAAGTGTTAAGAGGTCGGGCTGCGGGCTAATTATGATAACATCTGCCTCACGCATTTTCAAGGGATTGTCAAGAGCCGGCAAAAACAGACGTCATTGGATCAGTTTTTCAAGAAAGGCCAGGTAAAAGCATTGCTTAGGATCAGTAAACAAAGATGCCAGTTAAAAAGTAAAATAAATATTTTCATTGTTTGCGTTCTTTTTTGTTTTGTCTTTACATTTTGTGCCTCTTGTTTTATGTTTATTTTGCAATAATCCAATTTTAATATTTAATTGTCTTATGTTATGATTCTCTTTTATGATTTATTAAAGATACAGATCATACTTCTGCGGGGCTTAGAACGGATAAGAGCATTTGCATCCAAAAGGCGTCTCTACTTAAAAAAAAATGTTTCATGCTACTCCTAGATCTAATTCAGTTTGTAGAGGTACCACTCTATAAACGTTGGCAAAGAGAAAAAAATGTTTTTGTCTACTCATTTTGAATAAAAGTGTCATAATTACTCATTGCACTCACCTTTGCCTGCTTGTTTGGCGCCAGCTGCTGCTGGTTACCTGATTGGTTCCCCCTCCTATATAAGCTCAGTGCTCTTACTCGCCCTTTGTCAGTACGTCAGCGAACCGCTGTTTACAAAAGGCAAGCACTTGACTCCCGTCTGTCTTGTTTTTACACCCGTATCCTACTCGTCTGTTCCTGATTCCCCGTTTGTCTCCGGCTATGACCCGTTTTTGACCACCGACCACGTTCTGAACTCCCATCTTGGCTAACGACCTGTTTTTGACTACCAACCACCCTCGTTGTGTGCCAAATCAGAATCTTTGGTCCCACTATCACTCTCTGCTATGATGCAACAGAATTACATGCCTCAGTCTGACTCTGCAGACACAGTAATATGTTTCATAATACTTGTATTAATAATATTAATAATATAATGTGAACGCTATTTCAAAAAAGTGAATCCAAAAATAGCGAAGTTTAAGGAACACAGCCAATTATTTGGCCACTAGATTTTGTGTACTGTAACCCAAAAGTGCTAAAAAAGACAAGCAAGACTACAAACTACAGAGGCTCAACGTGATCAAACTGCACCATCAAGTTAAATTAAAAAAAAAAAAAACTCATATAATACATATTGTATTTCCACGATGGCTGGTAAGTCACTTTAAATTATATATGGCAGAAGGTTTTCTGGAATAAATAAATGTAAGTTCCACCTTTAGGTATAATTTAATATACACACACTCTTTATCCAGCACTTAGCATGTGAAGGGGTGATGAAGAATCCAAGGAGACCGTCTGACAAAGGAGACGTGAGGCGAGCACTTGCAGGTCAACCGACCTCCAAAAACATTCTCTCAACCTCTGTCCTGTTTCCTGTTTACCGCCGAGTGCCATTGTCCGCAGGAGCTTCTGAGTGGAAGAATCGGCTCGCTGTGAAAGAGCCTGACGACACGCTTCCATATCCTGTTTGCAAACCCTCTGTTCCATTCCGTCGAGATGAGCCAACGGGGAGCCACGGTGTATTTCATTTCGAAGCTTTCACTATAACGGGCCCTTTATAACTTCCGCATTCCTTCCAGCGCTCATCTTGCTGAATGTAGAAAATTCCTCTTGCCAAAATGTCAGTGGGGTAGCGAGGTCACGGTATGAAGAATTATGATTTTACAAAAATCTATTTTTTTGAAATAAGTAAAAGGGACAGTGTGTATCATTTTCAGCCAACATTAGTAACCTACCCAACATATAATCACGAATGACAAAGGATCTTTTCAAAACACAAGTCTTTTATTCACAAACTATGGGGGAAAACATTTTCATGTTTGCATTAAATGTCTTAACAATTGAGTAAATGCAGTTTTACACCTGAACAAACTCACCATGCTGTAAAAAACTCAACACCGCCCTCTAAAAATGATAAAAATAATCAAATGTAAAATGTCAGTTATATGTTTTGGCACGTTTTTTGACGCATAAAAGTGATCCTCCAATTGTTGTTTCAGTCTAGATCTTAAAATGTTTTTAAAATTTTTCAGAAAGTTTTTATCGAACAACACCATTGACCAACTGCTTTTGACTTTATCGGGATGTCTTTTTGTGATAAAAGCGTGCAGTTTTTCCCAGCAAGCACATGCTTCCTTAATTTCTGCCATTCATAACATGATTGTGTCCCCAGCGACTCTTTTTCATATCCAAATCATAAAAGGCTTTTCCATAGGTGGCTGTATGAGGAATTTGGCACCACACCTTATAAGGCAGGACATTTGACAATCAAAGCAAACAATACCACCACCACCACCACCCCACACCGCCTACCTACCTCATGTACTCCAATTCCCCCAGTCCATGTGAGTTTATGTCAATGTCGCAACTGTAGAGAGTGCAGTCCTTCAAGTTCCCCGGGGTCCACATCTCTGCCGATTTCTCCTGGACATCCAACACCTCTGCAAAAAAAGCAGAGCAGAGGCTGCACATCCTGAGAGTTCTCAGGAAGGAGCAACTTAACATCAGCCCGCTGGTGACTTTTATCGGTCAGCTATTGAGAGCCTGCTGACCTACATTGTGTCTGTGTGGCACTCAAGCTGTACAGTAGCGGACAGGAAGAGACTGCAGAGGGTAACCAGCACAGCACAGAGGATCACTGGCCACCCCGTACCAGTCCATCATTTATAACTCACAATACACATTCTGGCTTCCATTTTTTCAACCTGCTGCCCTCTGGTAGGCGCTACAGGGCCTTACCAGCCAAAACAAATAGACTCAGAAAGCTTTTTTCCAAGAACTGTCATCATTTTCAACTCCAGTTTGCACTAAAAAAACTGAACCGAAATCAATCATCATTTTGCACTGCCATATGACAGCGTATTTTCTCAGTATTGGCTTTATTGCACACATTTCCTTACCTTATTTTATTCTATTTTTCATTGTATATATTTTCTCATTCCTATTCATGCGTGCCCTTGTAGTGAAGCTCAAATTTCGCTATACTTGTATAATAACAATAAATTAATTAAATTCAATGTGAGGTGTCACGGAGAGGTGTCTTGCTCTGCAACACGGTAGGCACAATCCTTGACTCAATCAACGAAGGGTTTGTGTGGGTGTTTAGCCCCAGTTGCTCCATTACAGTAGTACGATGTGGCTCAATTTGGGCTGCAACAAAAATGCAACGCCTTAACCCTCTTCGGGAGGTTGACTGTACACATTCTTCCGGACATTAGTGCTGTCGGAGCTGGGGAACACTCCTCTTTTTCTGCCTCCAGGCACGAGCACCTTGCTGACGGGTAGGACCAATTTAAATAATTGAACGAAAACATTCTTTAAGGTTGGTTTCGATTTGTGTTTTCTACACTCAGGTGTTTGCCCTTTGCTGCTGTTATGGCTCCACCAGTTATGGTTTGGTCAAGCCTCGGCGGTGTGACTCAATGCCTCACTTTTTTTTTAACAGCGCAGACATTTTTTGAATATATTTCTCTACAAGTTAAGTTTGTGTTTGTCGTGATGAAATGAAATGAAATGAAATAAAAATGAAATGATCTGCATTTATATAGCGCTTTTCAAGACAAGACTTCCCAAAGCGCTTTACCGTGTGCTTGACATTTCCCAATAGCGGCCGTGCAGCCATGTAAGGCGCTAACCTGCTTATTGGGGGTATTAGGGCTTCAGTGTCCTACCCAAGGACACTTCGACATGTAACACGGAGGAGCCGGGATTTGAACTGCAATCTCTTGATCCCAAGTCGAGCGCTCTACCTCCTGAGCCACTGCCGCCCGTCTTTCTGTTACTGGTTGTCAGACCGTCTGCGAACCTCAGCTTACGCTAGGAAAGCCCTCCGACTCTGACTTCCTCCTGTTTTTTGGCTCCCGTCTGTTTCCCGGCTTCGACCCGTTTCTGTTTTTGACCACGTTCTGCTCTCGCGTCCCAGCTACCGACCTGTTTCACCGCTCTCGACACCGCCATTGCTCGCTACGGAAGTGCCACTTCCGCATTCCGAGCGATCTGCTTTGCGTGACCTACGATCACCGGATCGTGGGTGCAAGCCCTTTCTTCCTTCTCAATAAAACTGAGAGAAACGAACACAGGTGGGTCCTGTCTCCATTTATTGTTTCTGACACTGTTTTTGGGTACGGGAAGCGACGTAGGTGGCGTCTGGAGAGGAAGCAATAGCTACTGTTGAGGCTATGTGACAATTATCAAGCAGATTTGAGCCAGTGTCTCACCAACACCAGATCCGTTACCCATGAAACGGATGACTGAGCTACAACTCGTAGAAAAACGATTGCTATGTTTTAATCATTAAGCAGACCTGGCTTAAACTGTTGCTAGCGCGGAGCTAGTTGGCAGCTCGTTACCTCATGTCTTGCACTGAGGGTAGAACGATTGGATAATGACAAGATTCATTCATTCATTCGTTACAGTTACCGGTACTCATCTAATCACTAAGAAGGCAAAGATACTAAACAATGGCATGGTTTCATGCGGAGATAAAATTGGGTAAATTCCTGCCGCACACTAGACACTAGACACACTGGTGTGCCTTGGTTGCTGTAGATCACATTAGCACAATGTAGAATAGGGTAGCACACATTTTATCCGGGATATTTTTTCATCAACATCAATAATTATGTTTGACCCAGGAACAAAATCATTTGTAAGTTCACAAACCTCTCAAGGTAACTCTACTAAACCACTAAACTTATAAGGACATCACGCCCACCATGTGCAACACCTTCCAGCTAGAACATGATACAAAAGAACTTCAAATCACTGTGAACACGTGCACAATCCGTTTTGCTCTCGATTGAATGTGGTGCTAATTGGAATGTCTGACCCTTTTTCTACACGCTGCTGCAAGCTCTGAAAGAAAAAGACCAAAACGTAGGAGTGAGTGAGTGAGTGGGTGCGTGCTTTCCGAATATGCAGGGCACTAAATTACAGTGAGTGGGCAAAGAATTGTCCTCCTTGTGTATATTTATTAATAATGACAGTCATTACATGGATACAATCGGATCAGGGTGTGCAGAAAGATTTGCTGCTGACCTGATGAGAAACAAGGATACTGTGCAAAAATATGAACCTGTTGAAGGACTGATAATTCCATGAAACAATGCCAAAATACAGTATTAATGAGAGCATTTTTCGTGTAGCCCCAATGGCAACCTCTCACCTAGAGAAAATTCCAGGCTCCAGTTAGTAAGAATTTCAGATAGACCATGCTGGTTTCACGTTGGTGTTAATAAAACAATAATGACCCATTACAAAGTGAACCTTTCTTTGTGGATCGGTAACAAATGACTTATGGTACCAGTTGGGGACTACTGATGCAAATTATTTATTTGGCCTGCTCCAATCAGTGCCCAAGAAACAGATGGCAGTTCTCTGAGTGTTTTGAGTGTACTGTCGCTTGTAAAGTGACATCTTAATTCCACAAGTATATAATTATCCTTGGTAGCAATTAATGAAGAAAATCCACCGAGGATTCATAAGTCAAACTGCGAAATTGTGAGGAATATCAAAGGTCAAATGCTAAAGAGGGATGCTATCATGATTGACCCTCCCACAACGGGGCATTCAAGCCTCTTAGGCACAATTTCATAAAGCTTTTGTGACTCGATCAGGCCGCATGATCAGAAGACCATTGAGAATGAACTTGTATTCTAATCAATTGTCTTTTAAAGAAAAACAATTGCCGATGTTATTGTTAATGTTGTTAAAAGATATGTGGGTAACTCACTTAAAGGGGAGATGAGGGAACACCTGGGTAACTCACTTTAAGGGGGATATGTGGAAATATTGGTTGGAACTAAAGGTTGAAACTAATGTACCCAGGTTAGGAGTTGACATGGTTACCATGTAACAATGTTTTATACATTGTCTGGATGACTGAGACCCACATGACGAGTGTATCTGTTCATGCTTATCAGCAACCCACAACATACTGTCTGGGAATGGGCGTGTCCTTTAATCTCCATAGTCAACTCCCAACACAAACACATCTCCCCCGTTAATTGACTTATTGACATTATGTTTTCAACAACATCAAAAGCAACATCAACAAATGTTTTTTTATATGAATATGGTATTACTAGTCCATTCTAACAGGTGTTATGATCATGTGCCCAGATCAAGCCAGAGTTAAAGTTTCTGGAAGCACCCAGATGTCAGTTTAGTTATGACATCCAGAGGGCATCTCCATACTGGAGGATTTAGGTGTCTAAGCTGAGCCCGTGATGCCTCCAGGTTGCCCTGTGTTCTTTACCCAGACTCTCTGGCCTGATCCGAGCTCCTGTCCCTGCTGCGTGTCGCTTCTTTTGTGGAAACACGATGATTTCTTCTCCTTCATTAGTCAATCTTTCTTCCAGAAACTACACCTGCAGTTGCTAACACTCTTTTCAATCATGAATTAACATGTATCGATTTATGTTTAATCTGATGATGGAAATCTGAAATATGAATAACTTGTTTTCGTACATAATCCTCCAAAAAGCAAAGACCAGATCAAAATAATGGTTGCTGCATCCATGCTCTGCTGAGCTTGTGCTGTCAACAACAGCACGTGCTTCTTTTCACCTGCACCTTTGCTTCTATAGTTAGCCACATGCAGCCAATACCCAGCTTGAGGCTAATCTGTGTCTGACTTGCGCAAAACAACCTCCCCCATCACTGCCGAGCAGGTTTCTGTGGGGCAGACACCAGGAACAATCTGTCTGGTTTATTTCCAATTGCTGCCAGTGCAGGAGAGGAAAAGAACCAAAGGACCTCCCCACTCCTGGCTCGTGTCCTGGCAGGCTTGGGAAGAAGCCTTCCAAAAGGTATTTAATTAAGAGCTGCCTCTGACGCCAACGTCCTGATGTTGAACCCCAAGCTTTTGTTTCAAATGAGGTGGTGCTTTTTGATCCAGTTCCATACAAAGACCTATTGAAGAGACAGGATGTTTGGTCATCTGGTGAAGCTGGCACAAGACCTGACACAGCATCTTTTGCGGCTTTACAAACTCTTTTCAAGTTGACGTTCAATCATTGTGGACAGTCAAACAAGAGGCATGAAAAAAGAAGTGAAAGTTTATGCATTGACATCCGCACCTCGAGTACTCCCCCTTAAAACTTTTGTGCAGAGGTCAGAAATGTCTTTGTCTCACAGAGTAATGAAAGCAAATATTTTGATTTGGTTATAAGAGCCACACAGAATATCTTAAGACAAAATTCAACCAAAGCGCCAAAAAAGCTCTCCAGTAAAAATCGAATCCTCCAGTACATTTTATTTTACTGTACGACATTTGATGACTTGATAATATCTATGCCATTATTAATATTTTATTTTGTATTTTGTAAACATATCACAAAATACTGCAAACAAAAGAGCAGTGTTTCACTCCCGGTGGGTCCCAAAAGAGGGCCACGGACCACTTTTCTGTGGGTCACGGGCATTTCCTTTGACAAAATAATGCTATGAAGGAGAAACAAATGAGGGTCGATTACAATCCTTAACAGTCGATAAGCAGGGCATTATTGCCAATCATTTCTTTCTGTTCAAGAGGGACCACATTTCATTTTATTGTGTTTTTGTCAGTTTTATTTCCTTTGAATTCCCATAATAATGAGCCCAGAGAAAGTTGGTGATAAGGGGAAGGAAAAAGTGGGAAACAGTGACAACAACAATAAATTTGAAGAAGGAAACGATTGTGAAATATAAAAATCGTATACGAGTGTCTGCCATTTAAGCACTGCTGAAAAGGTAAAATTGATGGTATGAAAATCTCATATTTTTGAGCTTTTTTACCAATATATTAATTTTTATCATCTACATATGTAGATGATTATCCTTGTTTGGGTATACGTTTTATTAATATTTGTGGCAAACTGCACAATCCTTTCATTCGATATATTTGACAAGTGGATCTTATTTTTTGTGTCACACCAGCTCGGTCAATCAAATTGCTTCAGGTGCTAGGCTGGCATTTTTGAGTGTTTACAGTTTGTTCTGTGGGTTTCCATCCTCAAGTGTCTCAACTTTAAACATAGATTGTTTAATGAGATTCCATCCAAATATTTTTGGGGTTTCCATCATCAAGTGTCTCAACAGTAAACATAGATTGTTTAATGAAATTCCATACAAATATTTTGGGGGAGTTGTACAGCCAAAACAGTCGTTTAGTGTACCATCATGAGTGTAAACTGTTAAAACTTTTCCCTATATGTTTTGGACCAACCGCTTAACTTATCGTGTTGCTTTGAGTTTGCATACAATAACATTGGATAATCACAGAGGCATTTACATTGGCCTTCATTTTATTTCTGAGCCATATGTACTCATGAAAACAGCCTTATCTGGATAACGAGCCATAGGTTTTCGACTCCTACTTTTCGCGGCTGCCAACAAGCTTAGCACAGGCTAGTCAGCTACTTTGACATGCAAGCATGCTAAGTAAGGAAGAGGTAGTTTTAAATCACAATCAGGTTGGAAACAAGCGGTCAAAGGTAAGAATGGCGGCCATGATTAAAGGACCTTAGCTCAGTTGCAGCTAATTCCTCTTTGAAGAGGGATTTTTCAAAAGCACTGTGAAGACCAAAATTTGTGTGAACCTTTCAAAAGTTTCACAGTGAACTCGAGTGCTTTTTCTAAGTTCACAGGTATGAGTAGAGAATACGTAAGTCCATCAAGTTCCTGAAAAACATAGAATGGGAGCACTTGCATTAGCGTGAAGTTTTTAAAGCCCATGATTGGAAAGAGGTCAAAAATCAATTCACTCTTTACTGCTTTAACAGAGCCAGCCAACCAGTGATGTGCAGTCAGGGGAGGCAGGTGAGGCAGTGCTGTTAGCAACTACAGACTTCCTCTTTAGTAAGTGCTAATTAAAAACTCACATCATATTTAATATAATTTCTGTACTTTTATATTCACTTAGTATATTTGTAGTATATTGTATTACTCTAGTTGTTATTTTTGGGTATTTTTATATATTTTTATAGTATTACTGTATTTTTATTTTGTAGTATTTTGTGGTATTTTTACCATGTCATCATTTTTGTATCATATATGTAGTATTTTTGTTGTATTACGGTAGAAACACCCTGTAAAGCGCTTTGGGAGGGGTTCAGTGACTTGAAAAGCACTATTTAAATGCAGATCATTTACCATTTTTACCATTTACTTTTTGAATGTTTTTTATCAAATAGGAATATGTGTTTTATAGCTATTTCGGGCTAACTTGGATGATTGATGGAGGCCACGACCAGATTAATTGGTTTTCAGTTATTTGTTATAGGGGAAGATTATTTGAAGGTACTAGAAATCCTACATATGATCTCCCTCCGGTAAACACATTCATGTTGTTTGTAGAGGGACCACTATGTTTTGTATCTGGTCACAGGGTCACAGTTTATAAATAAGGGGGTAAATGAATAAAAAAACTAATGAAAATATCTAATTTTTCCAATCAAAACTGGCAGATAATTCTTCTCATTTTCAATACTTTTTGAAAATATTAATATATATTATATTTTGTCATATTTCTTGTGAAAGAAAAAATGAAACTTGAAAAGAGTAACAGAATGATTATTTTGCTCATTCTGAGTATTTTCTTTTTATTTTATCATGATATAATAAGTTGAAATAATAATAAATCAGTTAAAAATAAATTAAATGAAGTAAAACAACGCATGGATTGGGCTATACTTTATGCCAACATATTTTATGCAGTGTGGTATTCACAGCATTATGATTTGATAGTGTTATAACAATGATAATGGCTTTGGTGATGTACCAGAACATCAACTTCTAAACCTATGCATAGCATTTAGCGCATGGAAATGTTGTCAAGAACAAATGATCAACAATACAGAAGTGAAAAATATCTTCCTGCTTTATGCGTTTTTCCCTCCCTTTTTTCCAGGACATTCAGTTGAATGCAATAAAACATTTGTGACTTTTCTCTATGCCAACTGACCCTCAGGGGAGGGGTGAGAGCGGATTGTGGCTGCATTTTTTCTGCACAGCAACGCACATCGATGGTCGCACAATGACAGCAGATACTGTTTGGTAAGAATAGCTCCATATTCCTATCACAGTACAAAATTCACACACACTCTCTCAGTCAAGTTGTATTTTGAGACCTGAGCAGGCAACTGTGAAACTATACACTTGCAATGAACAATTGCAGGCAATCATATTCCATACTCGCGTCGATTCAAGAATGCACTTTAATAGTTTTCAATATCATAAACTGCACATAGTATGTATATATTGATAACGGGCTACAAACTGATCCAAAAGAATTACAACTGTATCCATTGCCAATTATTCAACCATAGTGAATGTTTTTATTGTACAACGCAGTATGGAATTGAAATCAGAACAGAAAACACAAAAGTAATGACTGACGATCTCCAATGTATCACCATAAACATCACCATCAACCAAACCAGAGAGCTAGATTCTGTCACAAAATTTAAATATATTGGAGCTGTCATACCAGAAGAGTGGTCAGAACCAGAAATTATGTCCAGGAAAGCTCAAACCACAGCCGCATATGCCAGACTTAAACCGATCTGGAGGGAGAAGGACATAACAGGGAAATCAGAGATCAGACTCATGCAAGCGCTGGTTACTTTCATTTCCTCTGTGCTTACAAGACATGGATTCTCACTGCAAAACAGAAAATCCAAGCCATGGAGATGCGATGTTACAGGAAACTTCTGGGCATCAGGTAATTTGCCCATGTGACAAACGAAATGGTGCGCAACACCATCACAGGGCACGTTGGACGCCACGAAGAACTGTTGTCAACTGTGCGCAAATGGAAACTTCAGTGGTATGGTCACGTCACAAGATAATCAGGACTGGCCAAGATGATTTTCCAGGTCATAGTCCAAGGGGGTAGGTGGGAGGAAGACTGAAAAAGAATTGGGCCAGCAACATTAAGGAATGGACTGGTGCCAACTTTGCCATGACCCGATAACAGGCCAGGGATCAGTGGAGAAGGCTGTCCATAGGTACGTCCTCATTGGTGCCCCAACGACCTATGTTAGTAAGAGATCCGTGAACTGTCAATGTTATTTACTATGAGACCTCACCAGGATCTTCAGGATGAAATACTGGAAAATGTTGATCTTAATGTTGTGTTTTCTATCATTGTAAAGTGCTTGAAATTTGGGTGAATTGCTTTTAAATGCTTGAAATATTTGCAATTTTTCTTAACAAGACTGCTCAAAAATGACGCCGAGACTGTTCTCTGGTGGCTTTGCTTTGCCATCGGATTTCTTCTCCCATCGTGAATAACAGCAGATGGCATTAGTTTGTATAGCGTTGTCCTTAGACATGCCAAACCACCCTCTACAGGGTGAAAAGAGGCACTTTGTTGTTGTTGATTTGGACTTTTGTACAGTTTCACTTGAGGTTGATTATGTGTTGTCTTTTAGTACCAACTCAAAATCCATTGCAACCTGGTTGTTCTGGAAGGGCAAATACCTCACGTGTGGCCACTTTTAAAGGTGTCTCATTTTTCCTTATGCTGAAATATTATGAGTTTTTTCCTGCCCCGATTTAGGTTTAAAATGAGGCCATGTTGTAACTATCTTAACTGTGTTTGTGCTGCCCTTGGAGACTGTCTGTGATTGAGAGTTATACAAATAAATGTGACTTAACTATAGACGACTGTTCTTCTTGTATTGAGCATGATCAGGTAAGATTTAGTAAAACAAGATCAATTATACTTTAAACAAGAAACAGCTCTATCAATGGGCCACACAGGGACCCCTGACTTTTTAGCGTGACCACTTCAACCAGCTCATATCTTTTATTGCTATGTCAGCACATCCAAATATTTCCCATTTCCATGTGACTCTTTCACAATCAGCGAGTGCAGTGTGAAAAAGGAACAGATTCACTGTCACTCAGGAATGCATATCTCAGTTTAACTACTGTCTTTGTGACTCATTTCTTTTAGCGCTAGTGTGAGTGATGATGTGTCATACAAACATAAAAATCTTTTGCTTTTAATACTGGCCTCAATTAGTCTTGGCTTGTTAAAAATATTTGGGAAACAAATGCTCACAAAAGATTTACTGTGTTTCCGGACTTTAAGTCTCTCCGGTGGATAAGTAGCACTAGGAAAAAAATGCATATTTGAGAAGTGAAGTCAAGTCATGTTTATTTGTATAGCACTTAATCACAATAAGTCTAAAAGGGCTGCACAGACCACAGACTATTGCAAACTCTAGATTATTACTACACCATCCTGATCTCAAACCTACATGAGGGAAAGGAAAAACCCGTAAATCTCAAAAAAAGCATGAGGAAAATTAGGAAACCTTGGAAAGGGACCGCACATGAGGTAATCAACCTTCCGGGGTGACCAGGCTGCAATGGATGTTGCAATAACAATTAATACAAAGATATCACCAACAGGAAATATCAGGTCATTCATAATCTAGAGAATTTAATGTGTGTTTTAAGCCTAGATTTAAACAGTTCCACTGAGGTTGCAGATCGAATCTCAGGGGGCAGAGCATTCCACAACACTGGAGCCCGAATGGAGAGCGCTCTCGAACTTGCGGTTCTCTTCTTGACTTTAGGGATCACTACTAGATCAGCATTTTAAGAGCGAAGGCTCCGGACCGGAACATAGGGGGAAATTAAATCTGAAAGATATTGAGGGAGCAAGTCCATGCATGTTTTTTTATACTACCAACAGAACATTAAAATCACGTCTTAAGCTAACAGGGAGCCAATGCGGGTTAGCTAAAATTGGGGTAATGTGATCAAACTTTCTTGTCTTGGTTAAAAGCCTCGCAGCAGCATTTTGTACCAGGTGCAGGATCCTAATACTTGCGAATAATATCACCTATTGGAAGCATGTAAATGCTGAAAAGAAGAAAACAATAAAATAATATGTTATCTGGAGGCGACACAGCAGCTGAGTGGTTAGTGCATCCGCGGCACAGTTCAGAGCTCATGGGATCAAGTTCAGCTACCATCCTTCCTGTGCGGAGTTTGCATGTTCTCTACGTACTTGCGTGGGTTTCCTCCGGGCACTCAGGTTTCCTCTCACATTCCAAAAACATACATGCATGTAAGGTTAATTGGCCGGTCCAAATTGTCCCTAGGTGTGAATGGGCGAGTGGGTTGTCTGTCTCTGTGTGCCCTGCGACTGGCTGGCAACCAGTTCAGGGTGTCCCCTTCCCACTGCCTGGAAACAGCTGGGTTTTGACCCAGCACCCCTGCGACCCTACCGAGGATAAGTGGTATGGGTAATGGATATCTTAGACACACTTGAATACGTCGGTAGAGAAAAAAACTGACCTATAGTCTGAAAAATTAGCTAATCTCACATCTGTATTATAGTCAAAAGTGTATTTTACTGTTCGGATACCCTTCATGTGTGCGCACAGTATTTCAACATGTCAGGTATGAATGTCCTTTCTCATTGCCAAATAATTCAAGATGAAAAAGATAACACTCAACAAGAATTTGTAAACGGGAACAAGTTCTGTCACTACACCGGATAAGTGCTAAAATGGATGAAAGGTTTTGTTAACATGAAATGTATTATATAATGAATTGATTGATGAAGGTTTCTCCATTCTCAAACTTTCTTAAGGGTCACAATAAACATGTTACATGTCCTTCTTCAAATATGACAACTCTAACATTCTACTTTCTGAACCAACTCGCAGCGAAATACCAGCAACACCCAATACTAAATCCTTACTCTGGATTCAAGTTTTAACAGTGGATTGCTTGTTTCTTTTTTAGCTCATCAAGCTGTTACAACTCCTTGGCTGCCAAGAAACAGATCTTAAAACTAACACACACACACACACAGACACACACACGCACAAGTAACACAAGTTGGGTATTTAGTGTTGTCTCAAACATACAAGAGAAATAAGCATAAACCTCTAGGCCCAAGTTAAAGGCAATTCTCAAGACTGACGACTGCAAATTCAAGTCAAGTTTCGGGTATTTGAACCATAAGTCCAATTCTCTTAGTTCCAAGTCAAAGGAAATCACTAAGTCTGAAGGGCCACAATTAATGCCAAGTCTCCAGTCTTTAGGTTCCAAGTCCATTCTTAAGTCTTAAACCTTTATATGTAATGCTTTTGGTTACATGTACAAGGAAAGTCTCAGGTCTTCGAGCTACAACTTTAAGCCAAGTCAAAGTCTTAAGGATTTGTTAGATTATGAATATGTTTCACTGAATACGTCATACATGTTAAGTTTCAGAAAAGGGAAATCAGGAGATTTTTTTTTCGACGCGATTATTATTATTATTATTTGAAAAGACAAAAATAAAATTCGTTTTTCAATCTACTTTATTGTTATTTTATGTTTACATGTGATTATTACAATGTTTAATTATTCCAAATTATCTGGTGTTCTTTAACATAGTCATATGTAGCACTCTTATTCGTCTGCTGCTCTCGAAGGAATGAGATCACGTGGAGTTCGAGATTATGATTGCCGAGTCTCGATCAAAGCTTTTTCCGGTGCTGAACGGCGAAAAAGACAATGATAAAGACTATGGATAATTTGGCTACATTTTAATCGGCAAAACTATGTTCACGTAAAAATTTCGGCGACCCCAAAAATTTTTACAAAAATGAAATTTTTAGAAATGTTGCTCTTTGATCGGTAGGCGGGAGAATCGTAGCCAAAACAGTAGTCTCCCGACCAAATCTGGAGACTTAACAAGTGTGATACGTAGTAAGTTTTGCAGTTATATTGCTTTTATTATTTAATCATTATCCCATTATGTTAATTGATGTGTCAATGTATCCAATCATTCAGTAATTTTCCAGCAATCTCTCCAAGTGGTATTCTGATAAGTCTAGCATACCATTATGCTTGTGATTGTTGCTGCATTTGTCTATCCTCCATTATTAGTGATGGAAATTCTGGCTACTACAGGATTTTACACATTTGAGTATAAAGGATTTTTTATACGATTGAAAACAAGTTGCATTTATTGAGTTTAATGCTGTAGTTATTTACTGACTGTGCCTTTATTCAATGAGCAGTGAAAGTTCAGGGCACCCTGGTAGGAAATATTGTTTAGGAATGGCGGAAACGGGACGTAAGGCTGATAAGATAATCAGCACATCCAGACGCAGAAAGGCCCTGATGACGGAGGACGGCAGGCATTGTTTAAAAAAACGCTCTACGTTGTTTTGAGGAACCACAGACATCGGGACGCTCATCTCTGAGATTGTGAAGCTCACGTTGGGCTTCATTGGCATGCCCATGGGAGGAGCCGGCACGCCATCTTGCAGGGGGACATGGGCCGAGAGAAAAAATGCTAGAGGACTTCAGAGAGGGCTCCCCAGCGACTCCGGCGACACTAATTTGGGCGTATTTGATGGAGTTCACTTAGTTCAATTGTTAATGAAATCAAATCTGCCCCCGTGTGGAAATGTCGGCTCTCTTGTTCATCTTTTCCATCAAGAAACGAGCGTGCATAAATTGTTGGGTGAATGTAGGTTGTGTTTGGTTAATGGCGTAAGATAACTAATTCGAACAATTTGGTAAACGGTATATTTTAATATTTAATTTCCAACACTACACTCACTCTTATAATGTTTTGTTGCTTTAAATAAACAGTGTGTATTATGTATTTGAAACACTGACACTGTTATGATTTGATAGTATTGATGGTGAATCTAAGTAGGGGAGACCAGAACTGCAGGCAGAGTATCTCAAAAAGATGGCATTTATCAACAGAAATCAAGACCAGAATAAGGGCGGCACAGTGGATGGGTGGTTAGCAGCCCCACGGTGCGGAGGTCCAAGGTCAGCTACTGCATCCTCACCATGCGGGGTTTGGATGTTCTCCCCGTGCCAGCATGGGCTCTCCGGTTACCTCCCACATTCCAAGAACATGCAAGTATGGTTAATTGGCCTGTCCAAATTGTTCCTAGTTGTGAATGAGCAAGTCAGTTGTATGCTTCGTGTGCCCTGCGACGGGCTGGCAAACAGTTCAGGGTGTCCCCTGCCCACTACCTAGAGATGAATGGAATAAGCTTCAGCAACCCCCTCCAATGCTGGTGACGATAAGTGGCACAGAAAAGGGATGAATGGAAGACTGAAGTTCCAGACAAACAAATGGCCACAAAAGCCAGTAACTAAATGTCCAAACTAGTAACAAAAACCAAACTTGACAAAGTTCAAACTAGAAACAATGACTGCAACTGGAAACTATAACAAATAAAGTAACACAATAACAAAGAGACAACCACAAACAAATGTTACATGGAAGTGAAAATGACACAAGGAGAATGACAGAAAAACTGAAAATGTCCTGGCAGAGTTAAATGAATATAAATGTCCTTTTAAAGGGTACAGGATGATTTGGCACAGGTATGTGATAATTGTGTCCACTTCAAAACGCCAGTGGTATTGGGAGGTATGCCAGACCCTAACAGACAGGTACTCATTTGAAATAAACGTTGGTGTAAAATAATGTTCAATACCCTTTTACATATATTTCACATATTTTTCTAAGGACAGTGTATATAATTTGAACACTAGATGTCTCTGTATTATGTCGTGCAACCGAAAATGAGAGCTAAAAAGCAAAAGAAAGAATGCAAATCCTGGAAAACCAAAGTGACCAAATCACACCCTTTTACTTATTTATTGATCAGATTTTTTCAAAGAAAGATAAAAAGGAAACGAAAATAGAAATAAAAAATACAAAAGAAAAAAAAGAAAGAAATATATATTAGTACAAGGATTACGTATTACCTATGGACATTTATAATGGTCCATGCAAATAATTAAAATAGTTTCCCAGTGGTAAATTCTAATGGAAAGAACTTCCTGACACTGAAAATGTAAGTTACATATTACTGTCATTTTTACCCAACACCTATATGGGAAGAGCTTTGTCTCAAGTATAAATATAATTGCGGTTTACTTAAGATCTAAAAATCATATCTTGATATATGCACACACAAAACATTTGCATACGTATGTAAATCGAAGATATATTTATGGCTCTGCAAAAGTAGATTGCTTTATTTATTAGTATGGGAGAAACTGGAATAACTGTCTTTGGAAGTCCTTAAAAAGTGCTTGAATCTGGCCATGAAAAAGGTGTACGAACCCTGCATATTATAGGATAAACACCTGCAACCCATTCCATAGACTCTATGATGCTAATCTTTAGTATCAGGTTTTAGAACAACAACACTGGTTAAAACCTGCAGGACTGCTTCCTCTGAGGACCAGGGTGTTGCAACCCTAACACAGAGAATTGTCATGTTCATGACTCCCAAAGAAGAGTCGGAGTAGTCTACAATTTTTCGAGGACAACAGCTAATTTGAGTATCTTATGAGCTCAAATATGAGTCGTGTTCCCTTCTCTGTCCCATCCTAGTGTAATCCTAGCTCAAGCCTTGACCTTTAACCCTAAGTTCTTAAAGTTTGCTCCAACCCATCATAATATCTAAACGCTGACTAATCTGTTTTTATCCCTTGGCCTTACCATAACTCCTAAGGCCAAACCAAGCCCTATGCTACCTCTCAGCCTGTTTCACCCAAAAATTCAAGTCTTATCCAACGTTAATTCCTTCACTCGGGATCTATGTTGAGAGTAACGCATAGCAAAGGAACACTTCCACGGAATACAATAACTTTTTCTCGCTAACAAGTACTGTGTTATTAACTCATTGACGTACAGCGTAGTAATTTCATTGTCAGCCTACTTAGATTGAAACAATGGAAGATTAACATCTAAAACCATCCATATCTCCGAATTCTGAACAGATTTTTGACGTTTTCAACCGTCATTGGTAAAGAATGATTAAAAGACAAAAGTATTTAGTGAGTTGTCAAAAAAACTAAACCAACATTAATCGTCCCGATGGTTGTTTTAGGGAGGACATGATCACAAGCGGGCAGCACGGTGTCGCAGTGGTTAGCGCATGTGCGGCACAGTTCATGTCTTGGGAACCTCCTGCGTGGGTTCAAATCCAGCTCCAGACTTCCTGTGCGGAGTATGTATGTTCTCCCCGTGCTTGCGTGGGTTTCCTCCGGGCACTCCGGTTTCCTCCCACTTTCCAAAAACATGCATTTCAGGTGAATTGGCCGGTCTAAATTGTCCCTAGGTGTGAATGAGCGAGTGAGTGAGTTGTCTGTCCCCGTGTGCCCAGCGATTGGCTGGCAACCAGTTCAGGGTGTCCCCTGCCCACTGGCCGATGATTGCTGGGATGGGCTCCAGCACCCCCGCGACCCTACTGAGGATAAGCGGTGTAGCTGATGAGATGAGATGAGATGAGATGATCACAAGCCCAGAATATTCAGTTTGTTTCTTTGTAATAGAACTCCTCAAAATGTTATATTCTGGTTTTGTTCCTCTATCCAAATGGTCAGTGTCAAGTCCAAGTTAAGCCTAACTAGATCAACAAATCCTACAAAGTCCTCAAGACACATCGAACATGATTGTAGCGTTTGGGACTTTCCTCGGTTCATTTATAATCAGCCAACTTAAAGGCAAAAATGAAAGTTGACGTCCAAATCCGTCAATGGCACAAAAATCAGGACAACATTTCAATGTTTTTAACCGTCAAATGAATTATTGATAAAAAAGAAAATGGACACCTGAACACAAAACTTTTTTTTTTTATCATTGACTCAGTTCCTTCATAGCCAGCTGACTTAGACCGGGTTCACCTCTAAATCCGTCAATGGCAACAAATTCAGAACTGTTTTTTGACGTATTTTATCATCATTAAAAGTAAATGAGTTAATGAGAAAAAACTGTGATAAGCTAAAATAATGAACTAATTGGATTTAGCCACTAAAGCCTTTATTCAACTTGCTAAAATGGAAATAGGAGGTTTGAAGTCTACGGCTGTCAATAGCACTAAATTCATAACTGATTTTTGACGTCTTCAGTCATCATCGATAGCGAAAGTGTCAATGAGGAAATAAATGCGGTGAACTAATGAATGGAGGTGTTTCGGGTTTGTCTAACTTGGTTATGTGTCACTAATAGTGAATGATAGGCAGCGCATGGGGGAGGGGGTGTGGCTTACTAAATAGATGGGAAAATTTGAGCAAAAAACTTATAGTAAAAGAGTAGTATTTGTCAAAGTATTTTTGAAATACACTGAAGAAAAAAGGTAAAACGTAATTACTTATCAAACAAAGTGACTAGTGACTGTAATTAATCACTTTTTTTATTAACGTGCCCAACACTTCTCTCAACCATCTTCAAAGTAGTTTCTACGGAATGACAAGAACCAGCTATGACAATGACAGTAATCCCTTGGTTATCACGGTTAATGGGGTCAGAACCCCCCGCGAAAAGTGAAAATCAGTGAAGTACTGGTGCCCCCTCTCAAAAGCCCCCAGCCCTTACCAAATGGGTGTGTACAAGCACATAATTGCAGTTGACAGAATGGTCTTTGTCATGATTCAAAAGTACCACCAAATTGGAGAGCTTCTCATTTCAGTGCAAAAAAAAATAGTTTAGAGGCTATTTACAAGCTAGTATTGGGGATTGCTAATGCTAGATTGGGCCAGGTCTCTGCGATAATTAAAATACAACTGTCCCTGCGGCGGTGCTATTGCTTTCTCTCCTGACGCCGCCTCAGTCCCTTCCTCGATCCGATCATGATCCAAAGAGTACCGGCTATTTCTTTGTACTTTTGTGACTTTCCTCAGAGTCCAATTTAATTGATAAATTTGTTTTCAATGTAATGAGTAGCTAAAAGCTGGCTGTAGCTGTACATTCGTAGTTTGTTTTGGCGGGTGGACACATTGATTTGTGCGCCTGCAGGAACCACCAGCGTACCACAGTCGCGCAGACAGTCAATCCCTCTCTAACCTGCCTCCATGATAGCATTTGATGTGTGCTGTCTGTACCAAAACACAATACAAGTTACATTGATATCAATGACGATAAAGACAATTAAATTCAAAATCCATGAGGTAGTGATGGGTCTTTGGGTTTCCTGTGCATGTTCCTATACTGTTGGGACACCTTGAGACACTTATTTTTCTCAACCAGACACCAGACCAGCAAATTTGCCGGTGACCTGTAGCAGGCGGAGGTGTAGCTATATATTTTAGGAGACGGCGATGCTCATGATTAAGCAACCTGTCACAACAAGTGTTCGGAAGAGCACAGTGTGCTGCTCAGTGTCACTGTGATCTGGAGTTTCAACAACGCGACTGCAGGCGATGTTCTGCTAAATCTGGCGCTTACGTAACACACGTATTCTCTCAAACACACACACACACACACACACAGTATATTCGTTTTCTAATTACTCATCTCTTTACAAATCCAATAATTTGATGTAAATGGCTGGCATGACCTCACGAGCTCATGTCTAAAAAGGCTAGAGCAAAGCCTTAAAACAGGGGTGTCAAACTCATTTGAGGTTTGGGGACACATAGTAGAAAATACATTATTGTGGATTAAAGAGAATGATGGTGATAGAGAAAGAGAATGAGAGGGGGAGAAAGAAAGAAAGAGAGAGAAAGATAGTGTTTTACTTAAGTTGCTTTTGATAACTAAGGCAATACACTACGAGAGGCTGTTTGAGAAGTAAATCATACCTGCTCTCGCATGTATCATACCTTCAATCATGGTATTATACTCTTATACAGACATAGTCATACCCATGCATAAACATTACTACTGTATACTTTCTTACACATACTATATTCTCGCACAAACACACACACTCTACTATAGACTCTTACACACACTATTACCCATACTCTCTGTCACAAAAGTATATTGTTATGAGTGAGAGAGTAGATTAGTGTGAATGAGAGTATTGACCCTTTGCACACAAGTGACCCGAGCCACATGACGACACCATGGCGGACAGTATTAAATTGAAGTAAACAGCAAGTGAGGCCAGTAAACGGTAGACAACCAAAACAACCAGACTAATTATCACCATTGGCAATGACTAGTCAAACGAGCTGTAGGATGAGGTGGCTCACCTTGTCCAAAATCACAAAGAATGCTATTTAGAGAAACTGAGTATAGCATTAGCATTGCTAGCTACAGAGCGATGCAGTCTTCCTCCTGACATATTGTCACATCTGACCACACTTCAGTATACACAATCCGTACCACTTTATTGTTATTGGAGTATCCCTATACACAGGAGCTGACGAAAAGCCTTATAAAAGTCTGGGTGGCTTACCAGTTCTTTGTAGCTGGTACGCATTCCCCTGCTTTGTTTTGCTGGCAAATGCACCCCCATCATGAAATGTTCCCCTCACGCAAATGTTACTAAAATGTATTTGTAGATTTTTTGGGGCGGAATGTAGTAGAACTGTAAAGCATGGGGCATTTGCAGCTTGTTTAGAAATCACTTTTGAGCATGTTGAAAATATGAATTTTGGCAAAATGACAGTTTCCCTTCTGAACGTTCATGATTCTATACGTTGGTTTTGGCAGTTCATTTCGACATAATAAGCTTTATGGTAGAGCACAACCATGTTTTAATACAAGTGATATCCGGAATATTACAGTTTTGAATCCCTGGTTAAACGATGGTTTATCTACTTGGTAAGAAATGTCAACAGTAAGCCACTAGTGTAGCTAGTTAGCACTAAGTAACTTTGGTGTCTTTGACGTGTCTTGAATTTACTTGAAGGAAATCTATCAAACGTACCTTGTAAAAATTGTTCATAAACTACAGTTTTTTTCCAGGGATTCTGTGTTGTTGTCTTGAGATTTGTAGAGTATAAAAAAGGTTCAAATAGCTTTGTATTTTTTGTACATCTGTAAAACGTTGTATGTACTTTTCTTGTGTTTTTCCATTCAATGTGTTTGACATAAAAGTTTATTCTTGTTTTACATAGTTTGTTTGTTATTGCACTGAATAGTCCAAAATTTGAATCAACATTTTCTTCAAGTATCATTAAAGTTGTGTAGTAAGAAAAAATTGAAAGTTTAAATTAGTTACACAATACAGTGACACGTTGTGGTAGGGTGAAAGATAAATACTTTTGTAATTTAGTAGAATAATTTATTTTAGATAATTCAATTTGCATAATGTTAAAATGTTAATGGTATTATACTGATTAAGGGGTCACCCAAAAATCTGTCTTTGTTTTTCTATTTTCACCCAGCTTTTTTCTTCTTTGTTTCCTTTTCTCTTTTGGTATTTCTCTTCTTTTGATTGTTTTTTGGTTAATTTCCCCCTTGTTTTAAGTGATTAGTGGTCCGAATCAATTCAACCCTCAATAACTATGCTATGGCTATCAAACCTTTATTGCATCTACAGCTGTAACACCTATTAAAGAATGAACATTAACAATGGGAATTTTCTGCGAACATTTTAGTGAATTACTGCCCCCTATGTTTCTCTAGGCCTTCAAGAATCCAAATTTAAACCAAATCGAAATTTAAAATCCTGAGCCAACCCTGATATTACAGCGCTGTTGTGCTGCCTTCGCAAAAAATATTGAAGCCTAGGGGTTGAATTCTGAACCTAGCAACAAGTAATCCTGTTGGGTGATTAGTTAAATGCTTGCATATGAAAGCACACGTCTGGAAACAGAGCATGCAGGGGAGAAGCAATGAAAGGAAGCTGACAAACAATTTGGAATCGCTTTCTTTAATGTTTATCATAAGTGGGGGGGGGGGGGGGGTTTAAGGGTTATTGATCTATCTTCGTTATTCATTATCCATTATCCGTTATCGGTCAGTTCATAATACGCTACAAAGCCTAGGAGCCGGGACACTTACTCTCAGCCAAAAGGCCAAGCTAAGGTCCTAGCCCTAAAGCCTTGCTGCGATCATTGCGAATGCACCGTTCCCGGAGGTACTGCAATACCGGGACGATGCGTGGAGTGGACAGAGCAAGCTCATATTCCATCTCCGAAATGCAAAAATCAAAGATAGTGACTTCATAGAAAGTACACAAAAGGCCAAGCTTAGGACCTAGCATCTTTAGTGCAATTGGCACAACCGCTGCAGTGCACATGGCTTTATTTAGGCAAAGCACAAATAAAAAAGCATCAGTCATAAATAAACAAGTATTGATAGACAAAATATGACATCACATGTGTTTTAATCAAAGAAACCACTTTATTTCTGTCATAAACAGGAGTTGACCTAATTCTTTCACTCACCGAGAAAATCAAGTCACCATTTTCACTGATATTAAGAATGAAATGTAAACTCGAGACTCTTGAGGCACAATGACAGGAAATGATATTTGTCCTGATTGCATCTGACACAGTTTTGCCATTAGATCAGAATTGTCTCATGAATGCTCTTTGGCCTTCAATATTACCCATTTTCTGTTCCTTTCGTGTCGTAGAGAATGAATGGATCATCCGTTACAGTTATTATTTGGAACTCAGTAGACCTGTGATTGTCAACCGGTGGTATAGACCTAAAAGTGAGTCGTGGACCGGTTTTAAGTGGGTAGAGGGACTTTTCCTTGGTGAAATACTGCAAAGAAAAGAAAAAAATAAATGAGGGTCAAGTCAAGTCATGTTTATTTGTATAGCCCTTAATCACAAGCAGTCGAAAACAGCTGTACAGACTATTGCAGACAACAGATCATTATTACAGAATGTCCTGATCTAAAACCTACATTGGGACAAAAAAAACTCCAAACCTCAGCAGGAGGAAAGTGGACAAACCTTGAGAAGGAACCGCACATGAGGTGATCAACCGTCCAAGATTCCCAGGCTGAAAGTTGCAACACAGACATCGTCAATATGAAACATCGGTCCTTCATAAGCTATTGAATATAAGTGTGTTTTAAGCCCAGATTTAAACAGTTTCACTAAGTTTGCAGATCAAATCTCAAAAGGCAGACCATTTCACATGACAGAGGCCTGAATGGAGAATGCTCTCGAACCTGCGGATCTCTTCTTGGCTCTTGGGATCATTATCAGACAAGTATTTTCCAAGCAGGAACATAGGTGGGAATTAAATCTGAAAGATATGAAGGGGAAAGTCCATGCATAATTTTGTATGATACCAAAAGAACCTTAAAATTGTATCTTAAGATGACAGGGAGCCAATGCAGGTTAGCTATAATCAGGGTCATGTGATCAAACTTTCTTGCATTTTGTACCAGCTGCATGCTCTTGATTTTGGACTTGAGGAGACCAGAGTGTAGTGCATTACAGTAAACGAGACGGGAGGTAGCAAACGCAGGAATTATAATCTCCTGATCAGACGGGGGCAGCATAGGGTGAATTTTAGCAATATTGCAAAGATGGAAAAAAAACTGTTCTAGTAATATTATTAATGTGTAACTGAAAGGACAGATTAGGGTCAAATGTGACACCTATAGATTTGACTGAGTCACTCCGGGTGATATTATATTTGTCAATGTTCAGAACAGTGTTTGAGAACAAATCAAGGTATTTAGATGGACCAATAACTAACATGTCAATATTTTCAGGGTTGAGGCAAAGGAAGTTAAGCGACGGCCACCTTTTTATGTCAGTGAGGCAGTTCTCAAAATGTCCACAATTTAGTATATTCCATTACTGGACAAAAGAGTTAAGTTCCATTTGCATAGCAGTGAAATCTGATATTATACTTGCGATTAATATCACCTAACGGAAGCATATAAATGAAAAGAAGGGGACCAAGTCCTGAGCCCTGTGGAACGCCACGGATAACACTAAAGGACTCAGAGGTTTTTTTTATGATATAATATCTAACACAATGCGTCCTATTTGAGTCATTTAAACTCCTTAACGGTAGATGGCAATAATCCCCTGCAAATGCAGGATGTCAATAGCCATTTCAAACCAAAGAAAATGGCCGATAAAGTTTACATAGTTGAGCATCGTCAAGTTCAGATTCAGCTGAAAATATTACAGTTATGGATTTTATTATATTAAAGACAGAGCCAATAAAATGAAGAATTTTGAATTGCATTAAAAATGCAGTCAACAAAGAATTAAAGGGAATATTATTATTACTTGAAGTGTTTGGGTTTTGCTGGTCATTTTGTTTTTGTTTATATATTTGCTAAAAAGTTCTACTATGTGTAACTTAAACTGCACCATCCTTTTATCCAATACATTTAACAAGTGGAATTTTTTGTTTCATCTTAGATCGCGGCTTGTAGGATGGTGGGTCCTGAGGTCAGACCAGTTGAGAACCACCGCAGTAGAGTGTCTCATTGCAGATAGTTTTGTAAATTGCAAAGAACTATGACACTTTCTTTAATGAAATTTGTTCTGTTGAGCTCACAAGAATACCCAAAAATCTCATTCTCATGGCGCTTCCATTTAATGAGAAAAGTTTTAGATCTTTGTTTTACCTGGGCTGCGTCAATCTCCAATTCTTAGTGCAAAAGCTGTGCCGCCATATTCAACTTTGAGTAGAATGGGACAAAGTTATGCTTGAAAGCACACAAGAGACAAAAAATAATGGGAAACTAAAAAACGACGCAAAGAAGAAGAGCTGACCTCGATACGTATGTGTAAACCACAGAAACTTGTCGCAGAATACAAAGAAGACTGGGAGCTATATGAGGAGACCGTCTCAAGTGCTCATACTAGATAAGTCTTTTATTCAGCAAATGCAACCTTGCAATGCTTTCTGGGAAGATACAAACTGTGAACACTGGCCAGTGACCCTGACCCACATCATGTACGAGCCCAGATTGCAGGAATTAGATTTCAAAGTTGTGCTACATATAAATCCCCAGCGAGAATCTATAATCGCACTATAGTTAAAGCTTTACAATATTCACATAGAAGTTGCAAGTTCAAGTATTGGTTGGCTTGGAAAGACTAAGCATTTATGTGCAGAGAGAATCGCTTAGAATAATATTTATTTGGTTCATTATCTAATTTGGCAAGCAGGTAGTGCTCACTGTTTCCCCATCCAAAATAAATCGAAATAGCCTCATATTGTGTCTAGAATTTAAAATGAAGGAAGCAATACTCCAAACATTTTATTTCTAGGCATGCACGGGTCTCCTTTTAAAAAAGGGGATGAGGGCACAGTCACTGGAGGTGAGTCATGTGATGGGTGAATTCCTGTTGAGGCTTTCCAAAATAATGTTCAACAATTGGTTGGTTATAATTATTATATCAATTATAATTGTTGATAATAGGCAATATTTCATTTTGGACACACAGTAAAATAATTCCTGGCCTCATCATTTATATTTTGATGACTTACGAACGCTTTGGGGTTTATTATACAGCTGGAGAGTCTGGTCACTTCCTGTGAGTCGATTGTTCTGTGGCTGGAGTAAGCTGGGGGCCTCTCTCTAGACACAATTGTCACAACCAGGGCGGGAAACAGAAATGAGAACCCAATCGCGTAACTTTACTCACAATTTATTGGGGAGAAGAGGAATGCGCGCACACTCGATCCAGGGATCGATGGTCGCAGAAGTAGATTGAAATCAAACAGAACGGGCCAAAAATAAAACAGGATCAAAACACAGGCAAAAACGGAGATTCACAGGACTAACTCACCGAGTCTAGCAGAAGTTTCACAGATGCTCTGACACCAGGCAACTCGCAAGACCGCGTTTAGGTAGTCCGGCAGCAATCTGTTTCAGCTGGTGTCAGTGTCAATTGGGCGTCGTGGCAACCGTGACAGAACCTGGCGCCACACGGCGGGGACCAATTGGGCGCCATGGCAACCATGACAACAATTGTTTTCTAGAACTACAAAACAACTACCACAACTGAAAAGGATGTGTAAACCTGTCTAAAAATGTTGGATTTCATTCTATAAAAATGTCATGCACGTTTTGGAGGGTTCTCTTCTCCAACTTAGGTGATGCAAATTTTAAGCTTGTTAGCAAGCTGTGTGGGAGCTAAATAAGGCGATTCCAATCACCTGTTTTAGACCAGAGAAAGTCCACAAACATGCAGTGCATGCGGCTCTTGAGGACTAGGTTCTCCACCCCTGCTCTAGTATCAAAAGAACACAATCCCTGTGCATCACATTTTTGTTGGCAATTTGTACATTTGCTTATTGAAATGAAATTAGCCGAGATGTATCTTTTAATTATTTACTTGATTTGAATGCGGAGCATGAGCACGTTTGTGGGACATGGAGGTGTATCAAGCAAGTCCTGCTCATCTAGGAATCCTGCCCTCCCTGGTGGGTTAGCATTTGAAACCAAATTTTGGTTTTAAACAAGCAGTATGACAAAGAACCTGTGAATTTTTTGAAGATCGTATTATCAACATCTAAGCAGACAAGCGGGTAAGGTAAGGAAGACAAAATCAGTCTAAAAGTCAACTACAAAACATTTATTTAATTGACCATTCAATTGGGCACAGACTTTGTGAAGATAAACATAAGACCCACTTTTGTCAGTCCATCACAATACGGCGCTGCTTGGTACCAATCAGCGACAAAACAAGGGTAATGGATGGGTCAAAATCCAGTCACTAGAAACCTAAACTGGTATTATGAAAAATGGCATCAAATATCCTCGAACTTCTCCAGGAGGCACTAGTTTATCTGAGACTTGAATGGGGAACGCCACCCTTTTTCAGATTTTAGGGAACAAAATTCCCCTGTCAACCACTTCACACCTAATCGGTAACCGATCCGGTGATTAATGAAGATTCAGCCATACAAAATCCAACCTACACACTGCCTTGGATGCCCCAAGAAAATTGGTTTGGACAGGTTATGAAATTGATTTTTTTTATAAAAAGGGCAGACATGGCGTTGTCCAACTCTCACTGGAAAACAATTAGAGCTATTATCTGCAATTTAGACTCAATACAGATATTTGTCATACCGGGATCAAACATCTCATATTCGGAAAGTGTCAAGGACCCCTTCAGGGTGGTGCAGAAGCACAGTGCAGACACACAGATTCGTTTAGAAAAGGAGTTCTAGATTCAGAAAGGATTTTGTACACAGAAAGTCAGATAGCCAGGCAGCAATTGTAAAGATGCAGGGGAAGGAGTGGTGGTCCAGTAAACTCAATCAGCGACGGTGACAGACCAAGAGTTTGCCGGGCAAGGATAAGAACAACAAGGATGAAAAAAGAGTAGCGTGCTTGGGACGTGACAAAGAAAGCAACAAACTAGCACAGAGCCAAGGAGACAGAATGTTTAAATAGTGAGAAAGGAAGAGTCCTGATTGGAGGGAAATCAGGACCACATTTCTGCAGATGTGAGGAGGAAATTATAACCAGAAATTTGTTGACGCAAAAAGGCAAGGTCGAGGGAAATGGAAGGGAGAAAGAGATAGAGGTAGAGATAGGGAGGGAACCCACAGGGACCAGCATGCAGGAACATAACAGAAAGAACTACATATCTCATCATGATCCAACACATTCTCTGAAGGTCTAAAAAAGACTTCAAAGTTAATCCAATTGGTTACGCTTGAGTACCTGGGCAAGAGTGAAGATTCTTGTCCACTGTAGACTATGGAGCTTTATCCGCCTGACCACAGCCAGGAATGAAAGCTCTTTGCCTCTTTTTATTTCTGTCCGCACAGAATCTCTAATAAACGCTACTTGGGAGACTATGAGTGTGACATCGCTCTGTACTCCTTCATGTTTACCTCCTTAAGAGATGGGATAACTGCCTCTGTATTCATATCAAGTCAAGTCACATTTATTTGTATTGTCTTGAAAAACTGAAAAAAAAAACATGAGGAAAGAAAGAAACTTTGAGACATGGCCGTAAGCCCCTTCACGGAGGAGCAGGCTGCAATTGATGATGGAAGGGCATCAATAGACAATAGACAGTCATCATCAAAATTTAACATAAAGCCTAAATAAAATTGTGCAAGACGTCCAATCCAGCAACGAAAAAGCTCCCCATTTCAGTCAGCCAGTCAAAGCAGATGATAGACTCTGGTGCTGATCATTTGACTTATCCAGGTATATCTTTTGCCCTCACTGAGCCACCAACCAGGAAGCAGGAAAGAACAAAAAGACAATCGTATGAGGTCGGCATCAATCAAAAGTTTTAGAAAATAAGTGTGTCTTAGGTATAGTGTTAAACCTTCCCACCGAGGTTGCAGATGTTACATTAGTGGCCCATTGAGCCTGCGGATTTCTTCTTGGCTCTTGGAGTCACAAGAAGACTAGCATTTTTCAAGTAGAGGCTTTGAACAGGAACATGATTCGCGGCTGAACTAGAAAGATATGAGGGAGAAATACCATTCGTGTGTTAATAACAGAACCTTAAAGTCATATCTTGATCAAACAGGAAGCCAGTGGAAGTCAGCTAAAGCTGGGGTAATATGATCAAACTTCCTTGTTCTAGTCAAAGTTCTCGCTGCTGCATTTTGAAGTGACATTGTCCCCATTCACAGTGTTCATTTTACCTCTGAAAAGTGATGGGTCCCGAGACTCGCATGCTCAAAAATCTATGGGTCCCAACAGAGATCTATGGGTCCCCAAAATTTTGTGTTATCGAGGTTAAAATCGTAAATCGGCGACAAATATATAATATAAATCTATGTATTCATTCAGTTTTAATCATCAAATTATTAATTCATTTTCTGCATCACATTATTGTTGGTAGAATACTGATTAAAGGGATAACCACAAACCTGTTTTTTTTTTTCTCCTTTTATACTTCCTTTTTTTCTTAACTTCTTTATACTACATAATTCGTAATATCAATCATCAAAGCAAGTGAGCCGTTTGAGAGCCGTTTCTTTTTAATGAGTTGAGCCAAAAAAGCCGGTTCTCTAAAAAAAGACGGACTTCCTTTCACTACACAACGAGATCTCTTTGGCCGAGATCGGCGTGCAGACGAAAACTCGAACCGCGAGACCAAAACAACAATGGAGGATCTGCCTGAAGAAAAGTTTGGAGTGCAGTAAATCTTTGTTAAAAATAAGTAATCGGGTAATAATGACAATTTTGTGGCAAAAAGGTTGCGTCCCGGGGAGGCACGTTGATTTGAGACTATGCGTCCCCAGCAAAAATTATGTGACTAGGACGCGGGGACGCAGGCAAACAAGAACACTGCATTCAATACCACGGGATACAGGGAAGAGTCAACCCAGGACAGCTTCACAACATCCTGAGGCTTTAGTACTCATTTGGATGTCATATACTTCTTCACTTTAATGTGTATCCTGACTCACTCCATTCCTTGTTTGTTTAAGCACTCAGAAAGGAAGATCCGTAAGACTTTTCAATCCAATTATATTTGCAGTTGTGTGAGGTCAAATGGCAGCCACACCAGAAGTAGGTCAGTGTGCTACGGCACATGCAACAAAGCAGCTGCACAGTATCTCCAGCCGTGATTAAGAGTTGGCCGAGTTGTGTCAATGCATCCATTACGAGAGGTTACACGCTTCAGAACAGGATGTGCTGATGTCACCAGAGGGTCTTCTGCAGAGGATTCAGAAGGTCAGACAGATTAGACGTCATTTTGAGGGTTGGCGTTGAATTGAAACGGAATTATTCGCAGAGAGCGGGTCGGTCGATCGATGCAAGGCTCGATTTCAACCTCGTGGTAACAAGTTGACCTAATTTCTTCTCGTCCATCGGACTCTTAAGCGCATGATTTGGGCCATGACAAATCGATGCAAAAGAAGTCAGGCGGAAGACAAAGATATAAACTTAATTTTAAGACATTTGATTCTCAGCATGATAAATGTGACCGAACGTGGTCTATGATGTGGTACATCACTAAATCTACTGTTAACCCAGAATCTTAAGCATATCATTGAATGAATAAATCCCCGGTGGACAAATCTCTTTTACAATTCTCAAATAATATCTTTGTTCTAATATCCTCTGGACTAATACATTATGTTGTACTATTTGACCTCGTTGAGTTTTCCTGTGCGTTTGCATTCTTAGGCTTTCTCTTTGATATGTTTTCCTGAAGTCATTTTTCATCAGAAATAAAATATTTGTTTGAATGTCAAAACAAATTCTCAACCCATCGTCTTGTTTGTAAAATGAAATGAAAATAACTCATATTTATATCCAGCAAAATTGTTTCATGTTGCAGATGCCAGATTTTTTTTTAATGTATCTACAGACGCTGCCCTACTTACGAACGTAATAGATTCTGGACGATCGTTCGTAAGTTGAATTTGTTCGTAAGTTGCTTCAGTGCTATATTTTGGATGTTTAAGGCTTTTGTAAGTAAACTGTATTCTTTTGTATTAAAAATGCTTGTAAAGACAAATACAGTTGAGTTCAATTAACTTTTGGAAGATAAGCTTCAAAAGTTAGGTAACTTCCTCCTCTGCAGTAGATAGTGGCGGAAAAAAAGCGACCCAACCATTTTCTCAACCACTTCAAGCTTTTTTATTCCACTTTCATTTGAAAAGAAACGGCTCGCCTCTTCTTTACCCTTTATACCAACCATATTGAATGGATGCACGAGATATGAAAAATGTCAAAGTTCTAGCGAGCTGGAGATACAGAATAGTATATTTCTTCTTTGGGGTGGATGCTAGGTGAGCTCTCACAGCACCACTTGCCAGTAGTGGCGGAAAGAAGCACTACAGCACTGTCTTGTACATGGAAAAAGGTGCACGATTACAAAATCTAATTTAGAGCATTGTCCAAGTATTTTTCGACATCCCGGAAAAAATGTTCATATCTAGCATCTTTCGTAACTCAAATGGTCTTAATGGAAGAGTCTGTAATATGTAGTTGATATTCAGTTGCAGGAAGTTCTTCCCAATACAATTCACCACTGGGAAACGCTGCATTTATTTTTGACATGGCCCTTAATAAATATTCATAATTAATATGTAATAAACATTTTATAGTGCCCTGATTAGGTTTAGCATGCACCTGTCCTCTTCAGTGTGACCCCTAGGGGCCAATGACACTTCATAGGACAGTGTGGTACAAGCAAATGCCAGCTGCCATTTTTCACGATGGTAGATGAAATGCAAAGTGAAGCCATCAGAGCCGTGTCGGCCTCATTTCTAAGCATACTTGTTGAGAAACATGGCAAAGATTGAAGCATTGACAGTATGCTTCAATCTTTAAAAATGCAATATTTAATCATTTCAAGCACCCGTACGAACCCTGAAAATGATGTGTACAATGATGCTTTGATCTGAGGACTATTCTAATGCCACAATGGACCCAATCATGGATTGGCAGCACTTGTCACACCCTGTTTCTATTTTTAACTGCATGTGTTAATGTCCCCCATGTTTGTAAGTGTGTCCTCATTCCTCGGCCCATATGGTCGCTTTCCACACCCTCATGGGCTGGTGCTAATGAATGGTTGACCCTTTCAGGCCAACAAGTCAAATCGTCGTTCACAGCTCCTGTGCACGTGATGTTCAATGCGAGGCTTTTAATTAAGAAAGAAACATTTTCATCTTGACCTGATCCCAGGTGAAGACGAAGGGCGGGAGGAAATTGTCAAGGTTAAAACTTGAGATTGTATTAGGATGAACAAAAGAAAACACTCTGAGTCTGAGATTTAGGTTTTAGATAGCCCTTCCATCCGAGGCGCGTGCTACCAGAATCGGCTCAGGAAGGAAAACATGCTCCGCCTATGGCTAGAGGCTCATTTATTGGAAAGCACAGGCATTGAACAACACATCTGATTGGCTTAAGCGCGATCTTGTGAATACATGAAAAAATCTGATTGGTTTAGACAGAAAACATATGTTTAAATGGAGTGAATAGTGCTGGTCGCTAGATGGTAAGTGAGAAGAACTAATGCGCAACAAGGAAAGTGAAACTTGGTAACACAAAAGGTACAATGTGAAAAGAAGATAAATGTGGCGAGGTAAGCTCTTGAGCAGACTTCCCGGCACTAAAGTGAGGGTCATCTTGATTAATAATTAGCAGGCCCCAACAGCATACAATTGTGAGGACTCCCTAGCACCAAACGAAGGCCATCTTGATGAATATTTAGCAAGGCCCCAAAGGCATACAATTGTTGCAAGATTACAAACAGCACCTGGATATAATCCCTGGCTTCGTTAAGGTACATTGGAGGACACCATCATACAAAGGCACATTCAAACTATAATTTCCCTTACACAATTGACCTCATGATGCGTTTGCAAATGGTCGAACAATGTTTAGAGAGAATGAGCAAACAAGTCTGTCTTGGTACATTGCAATATGTCAAGAACTTTTTGACATATTGATATATTTCAGGCTTCAAAAATATATTTTTTTAAGAATTAACACCATGTGAGACTAAATTGTGAAGAGAAACCAAATTCTTTGTACCTTCTTTTGCTGCCATCAACCTACTTTTGCTGGCATTTCTCTAGGTTTTGCATGTATTGGAACAGAAATATTTGCCCATTCTGATGATGATTGTTTGTGCAGTCCTCCCCCAGATTTTTTCACTTATGCTCTATAGAAATGATGTCTGGACTTTTAACACCATTTTAACACCTTTATAATGATAATTTAAACCAGTTTAATCAGTTTTTGATTTTGTTTTATGTTTAGGGTTTGTGTCCTATCAGGAGGTGAACCTACGCCACATTCACAGGTCTCTTGGAGACTTCAACAGATTTTCTGACAGAATTGCCCGGTATTTGGCTCCATCTATCTTCCCATCCACTCTAGCAATCCTCCCAGTCCCTGCTGAAGAAAAGCAAAACAGTGCATGATGCTGCTACCACCATGTTTGACAGTGGGGATTGGGTTTCAGGGGAAATGCAATGTTACTATAATACTAAATGCATTCATCCCAAAAAGTTTAATTTTAGTCTCATTTGACCAGAGCAACTTGTTCCACATGTTATATGTGTCCCCCATGTGGCTTCTTACAAACACCAAATGGGCCTTTTTGGTATTCTTTATTCTTGCCACTCTTCCATAGAGGGCATATTAATGCAGAGTACGACTAATAATTGTCTTATGCACTGATTGTCCCAAATTGGCTTTTAACAGGTTATCCAATGTGAAGACGGGCCTCTTGGTTCTCTTTAAAGACTTAATGACACGCATGTAACTTCTGTTTGTCATTGTTAGTCATTTAGATCGATATTGGATCATTCCGAAGTCATCAGGGAACTTCTCGAGCCTAAGAGAACTAAGAGAACGGGGGGCCAATATTTTTGCAACATCTACCTTTCAGGTTTTTTAGTTGTGAATATAATATAAAATGTTGAAATGATTTGGTTCCACTTCACGGTTGTGTCTCACGGGTTGTTGATTCTTAAAAAAAAAAAACTTTAAGTTTGCTGCCTAAAACTTTGCAATATGACAAAAAGTTCCTGGAGATGCTATTATTTCACTAGGCACTGTTTATATTGTATATCTATTACACAGCAGTCCTGGTATGATTCTGTTCCGCCTATTTATTCAACAGGAATGTTTTGTCTTCCCAAAAACAACTTGTATCTGACTAATTATTTAAAGTAACATATTTCATCTAATTAAAAGTACTTGGTATTTGTATCAGTGATACTTGTACCAGTCTATCATTAAAATGCAAAATCAAAATACACACAATTCTATTGGGGCGGCAGTGGCTCAGGAGGTAGAGCGCTCGTATTGGGATCAAGAGATCGCAGTTCGAATCCCGGCTCCCTCCGTGTTGCATGTCCAAGTGTCCTTGGGTAAGACACTGAACCCCCCCAATAAGCAGGTTAGCGCCTTACATGGCTGCACGGCCGCTATTGGGAAATGTGAATGCAGATCATTTCATTTCATTTCATATTTATTATCTAACTAGATACAAAGTGTTCAAACACCAGGTTACACAATTCAGGAGGTCACTGTTGATTTTTAGGACAGTGTGCAGTACTCGGCAAAATAAGTACTGTGAGTGAAATTAATTTTCGACTTTAAGGATTAGGATGTTTGAGTCAAGATGATGACAGCACTACTTTGCAATAATTGCAGTTCTGCGTGCGTATTTTTTTTATACAAGAAAAAAAACCTTACGTGGTTAACTGGAATCCTCTGTCCTCCATTTTGCTCCCATTTTCCACAATAAATGGCTCATGTTTGATGTGCCCATTGGGGGGCTGTGTTGTCTAGCCTCACACGTGAGGATTCTGGGACACACGTTGCTCACATTTAGAGCTTGGCACTGGAGGTCTCTATGTGTAACCAGAAGAACCTCAGGAGAGCATCTTTGATATAAATGTAATGTGGCACGTACCAGGCATAGCAGTTAATACCTCAAGTCAGGTTCCATTTACTACTTAAATGTTAGATATTTCCCAAAAATTATTTGAGTGCGATGAGAACGTTGATTTGTTTTTTGATGTACAGTGCCAAGAGAAAGTATAGCCAATTCCAAGAACTTATTGACATATTGCCACATTTCACGCTTCACACTTAAATAAAAAAAGAAAAAAGAAAATATTTTGTAAGAATTAGCAAAATGTGAAACACAATTGTTGAGTGGAATCAAATGTATTCAACATTTCATGTTAATTTTACAACCAAAAGCTGAAAAAGTAGTTGATGCAAATATATTGGCCCTCTTGTCTTTCAGCTCAGCCAACTGATTCCAGTTCTTGATGACTTCTGGATGATCCAATGTTAATCTAAATGAGTAACAATGACAGACTGCACTTGTGTGCCATTAAGTCTCACTTAATATCAAAATGGTGAGAGCATGAAAACCATTGCAAACCTACCAAGACTGGGGCCGATCTTCTAAACTTTGGGCTCAAACAAGGAGAAAACTAATCAGAGAAGCAGCCAAGAGGTACCATTGGTACGTTGGATGACCTGCAGGCGTACACACCTGAAGTGGGAGAATCAGTGCTTAAGATAACTACTAGTCATATTCTGCATAATTCTGCTCTGTATGCAAGAGTGCCAAGAAGAAAGCCCTTTCTGCAAAAACACCATAAAAGTTTTGCAAGAAGGAACACAAACAGCGTGACAAACAAAGTGCTCTGGTCAGATGAGACAATAATTGAACTTTTTGGGCTGACTGCAAAGCGTTGCATTTGGCGCAAGGGTAACACTGCACAACTCCCTGAAATCACCACCCCAACTTTCAAACATGGTGTTGGCAGCATCATGCTCTGGGGTTGCTTTTCTTAAGCAAGGACTGGGAGGACTGCTAGAGTTGATGGTAAAATGGATGGAGCCAAATAGTCATTTTTTGCAAAAAATCTGTAGTAGTCTCCAATAGACCTAGGCTGCAGCTTCACCTTCAAACAGGATTTCCCCCCTATGTTCCTGTAGGAGCCTTTGCTCAGAAAATGCTGGTCTACTAGTGATCCCAAGAGTCTAGAAGAGATCCGCAGGTTCGAAAGCGTTCACCTCTCGGTCCCCAGTGCTGGGGAACACTCTGCTTTCTTATATTCGATCTGCAACCTCAGTGGAACTTTTTAAATCAAAGCTTAAAACACAATTATATTGTATAGCTTATGAATGACCTATATTTTATGTCGACGATGTCTGTGTACTGCAACATCCATTGCAGCCTGGTCATCCTGGAATAGGGATTACTTTGTCTGCAGATCCCTTTTATATTTTTTCATTTTTCTCATGCTGAGGTTTTTGAATTTTTCCTTGCCCTCATAGGTTTTAGATTAGGGGATATTGTAAAAATAGTCCGTGGTCCGTAATAGTCTATGGACTTTACAGCCCTTTGAAACTTCTTGTGATTAAAATGTCTTATTAAAATGTGTTTTTCTAGATATTTCAGTTAGAACTCTTAAGCCGCATTAACACTCTAATTGGCAGGTAGCAACCAGCTACTAATGACAATTAGCCTCTGAATTTGTCCACTCTCCACCAATCGGGACCCAGTATTTGCTAGCAAGTGTACTGCCGCGTAAGAAGTATTTTCGTAACAATGCTACTAACCTAAATAAATACATTTGTGCTGACATTTTTTCCTCTATATTATTTACTGATTTAATAGATTTGTATGATGAGTTTAAAAATCACTCCGTACCGTACCCAGGTTTTTTTGACATTTTGATGCTTTTTTGAAAGCCTACAGATAATGTTGTTTTTTTGCTGAATAGGCAAAGTGATCACAGAATTTCAGTCACCATGGCAATTTTGTTCCCTGGGTTGACCACGTTCCTGAGGACGTGCCTCATCCCTCTCTGACCAAACGATGACAATGGGACTTTGTCACCTTTTTTAAAAGGAATAAGCCCTGTTCGCTAGAGCTAAGATTCATGGCCCGAGCCCGAACCCGAACCCGAACCCGAGGCAATTTCGGCCCGGGTCGGGCCTGAAATGTCAGTCATACGGTCGGGTCGGGTCGGGTTCGGTCCTGCTTTTTTTTTTTTTTTTTTTTAATTAATTAATAATTATAAATATATGTTCATTAAAAATATATACTTAAACTATGTATGGATACTAGACCAAGGAATACTTGTTATAAAATAAATAATTTGGATAAAACGGAGAAGGAGCTGTAATTGCTTTTAACGGAGCCAGAGCATGCTCTGTGCACGTGACGTGACGTGAATGCTGTCCTCTTAATAATCTTCCCCTCCGCAAATTCGCGTGATTTTGGCCTGGTATCCCCGATATGGAGTCTGACCAACAAGAAGTTAAGGATAAACTCAAGAGAGGAGAACTGACGAGGAAAACGCACTCTGGAGTTTTAATAAGCGTTTTATAGAGAATACGATCGCTTTTGTCGGAAGTGTACATTGACGTTGGTGACATTTTCATCCGCGTTAAAAAACGCAATTTGCAGAATAAAATCACGCTTTATTGTTTAAATAAACGCGTTATATAGACTAGGATCTCCCAATTATTATAATTAGCTTGCTTTATTGTTTTAATAAGCGTTTTATATAGAATACGATCAGGGGGGGGGGGGATTTGCATAGGAGTCGGAAAAGGGCACAACACGTCAACACCCCCTCAATGATAGTGCCGCGCTAAAATCTTAAGGACGTACTACTACTGCTGCTGTGGATTATGGCCCAATGATCAAGTCGTCAAAATGACGGACGCCCTTAAATGTTTTCGCTACCTCAAAAAAAAAAACCCGTCAATGACAGATTGTCGCTTAATGTAACATCTGCAGTGCAGACACAGAAATATAAAAGATGTAAATGTTTATACAGTTTTATTTAACTTAGGCCTAGATGTTGTAACAAAAGGCAGAGTTTAATTTGTTATCATAAATCACCCCTCCTTATAAATAAAATATGTAATTTCGGGCCCCCTCGGGCCGGGCCAGCAAATCCAGTTAATTAGTCGGGCTCGGTCCGGGTCGGGTTTAATACCCCTCGGGCCTGCGTCGGGCTCGGGTGCTTTTTTTGGGCCCGATCTTACCTCTACTGTTCGCTCACCATATAGCTTCACTACACCTACCCTCCACGTGGGGCCGACGACCTACTCTCAATTGCTGGATATAGGAAGCAAGACTAGAAAGTAGGGGCTCCATCGATGTGTAGAAAAAGACGTGATCAATGCCCCTCCTTCCTTCTATAGTGATTTATCATACTGAATACTAGATACTAACCGATGACCTGCTCCAAACACATAGCTTTAAAATGAAAACATATTTTTACGTTTTGCCACTTAGGGAAAATGCTTCTGAAAATGTATCTATATGTAATGGCACTGAATAAGTTAAGTACATTTTTCCAATTGTACTAATTTCCCACTTGTGTTTTTTTTTTTTTTTTTTAACTTAAAGATATATTGTGTACTAGTTAGCGCCTCCAAGCGTTTGAAAAAAACGTCATTCTTAAAAAAGAAAAAAAAGCAATATTGATTTGAATAATAAGCAAGCTATTATACTAATATGCATTTTAGAAAAATACCGATAGGTCAAGAAAAGTGCATTTATTTGACAAAACATGATGAGTTGACAAAACTATCGAGCTGCTGCGGGTACCCCCCCAAAAAAAACAAATAGAAGAAAATGATCCAATTTGGTCAGTTTGAGTCTCTGTAGTTTCTAGTCTTCCTTTTGCTTTGTAGCACTTGTTTTTTGGCAGCTTGGCACCATAAAGCGACATCTTTTGGTCAAATACACAGTCTCCCTTAAATAAAAACAAATGAGAACATTCAATGATCAATTTACTGTAGTTCGGGTCCTTGCATGCTGAGCTACAGCTAACATTCAAGGCAAAAGGCACTGTGACATTAAAGTATATTAAGTGGTAAGACAACAAAAAATGAACAAAAAAGGTTTATCAAATTCTTAGTAAGCACATGAACAAAATGTGTCACTGATTGTGACACGCTGATCGGCACGTGTCAGACTGCTGTGAATTCCAGGGACAAGTGCTTATTGATTTTTTCATTTCATACCGAGTTGACAAACGTGCAGAAAAAACAAAGTCTCACATGTTTTCATTCCTGGTACATCACCTACACGGTACGGAATTTGCATGCAGAGTAACGTAAGTGTAATCAAACCGCACAAACACCCACTTGGCCCCCATTTTTTACGTCCCCATTTTTAAAGTCATAACTCAAACTAAGTACTGTTATTATTAGTGTATAGATATAGTGTTATTGAATTAAATAATCTCCG